>NW_003852405.1:6114668-6155189 GCF_000181295.1 Otolemur garnettii
AAAAACAATAGAAAAAAAATACCAGTAATATGCATCAGGTGATGTCTAAAAAGCTGTGTAGAAACTTCCACATTTTTCTCCTGCTGGGGTCATAGGGAGTGTTTTTCTCTCTGACTGTGAGTTTCTGGGGTATGCACTTGGTATCCTTTCCTGAGAAGTCTACCTGAGTGTCAGGGTCTGGGCCTTGCATGGAACTGAAACTCAGAATTACAACAATAAAACCAGGTACCTGTCATCAGTCTTGATACTTGTGCAAAAACAATTCTGACAAGCTTGTGCTGATGGCCTATTGCTGCAAGGGTACAAAACAAAGTCATCAATCATTAACAGACAGGACCCACACACCCAAAGGTTGCCTGAGACGCCCTTAGGTACATGCCAGGGTTGAGCAGCCAGACCTGTGGTGTTAAATTCTTTACTCACGCATATGTACTATTTTTTTTTTTTTTTTTGGTTTTTCCTTTACAGTCTGTGTATTGACATTTATCTGTGTGATTCTGTTGATCAGTAGATTTTTCTATTTGATTGTTGGGAAGCATTCTGTTACATCAGTGCAGAAAAATTTGTTTAAGCATTCCGTTGCCCATGGGTATGTGGGCAGTGTTCAGTTTCGGTAAGGTTAGAAAGAAAACTCCTGTGGGGATGTAGTTGTTTATTGATTTCATATTCATTTGCACCCTCATATCAATCTGAAATTTAAAAAAAATAATAAAATAGAGAATAAATTTGAAAAATATTGTTCTTAAATAAAAAGTGCCTACGTGCCTAATCTGTGTATAAATCTTATTATTTACATATTCTTTAATTTATATTGAATAAATACATAGTAATCAAATGGATGGTCCACTTCAGAGGTACATCCTTCAAAGTATTTTCTGAAACAGTTGTATCTATTTACATGTCCACCAGTAGGGTAGGGTAGCGGGGTTTCAATTAGTCCCCTTCTTTGCCAATACTTGATAGAATGAACTTTTAAATTTTAGATATTTTAATAAATATTTGATTTTTAACTCCTATTTCCATATTAACTATGTTGAATGTAGTTTGCTGTGTTTATATGTCATATTGCACACTTCTTTGGTGAAGTGTCTGTTCAAATAATTTGTTAATTTTTATTGGGCTACTTGTGCTTTTACTGAGTATTTTAAAGTTTTGAAGAAGAGAATGAAACATAGTTACAGTTTATTAAGTGTGTTTTATTAATCAAGCACATAACCAGCATTTTATATATTTATTGGCTAATTTTCTGCACCCCACAGATCTAGACAACTTTTTATTTATGGGAATGGATAATGTTCAGAATGTTCAGAACACTGACGTCCAAACACTGATAACCCTCCCACAGAGGTGTGTCTCATCCTGGTGGGTTTTAACTGTATCTCATGATGGTATTTATTCGAATTTCCCTAATATCTAATTGATATTGAACTTCTTTTCCTTACCTTACTGGACATTTGTATGTTTTCTTCATAGAACTATGTATTTAATCCTTTTCCTATTTTAATGAGAATTATTTGCCTTTTCATTAAGTTGCAATACTTTTTTTCATATCCTACATGCTTCTTGATAGACTTCATTTTAAAATATGTTCTCACATTATGTGTTTATTTTCTCCCTTCCTTGGTAGCACAATTTTTCAGCACAAAATATTTTAATTTTTATGAGATATAATTATCTATTCATTATTAAGTTTTTGCTTGTTTGGTGGGCATCCTGTCTAGGATCATGTGGCCTACTTACAGTGCACAAAGATTTATATGTTTCTTATAAAATTTTTATACTTTCTGTTGTTACATTTATGCACATAATCAAATCTGAGTTAATTTTTATAGTATGAAGTAAGGATTAGACTTTTACTCTTTTTTGCATCCACTTGTCCAGTTGTTCCAGCACAATCTTTGTCAAAAGGCTATTACTTCTCCTCATTTGCTTTGGTACTCTTACCATTTTTTTTTTTTTTTTAGAGACAGAGTCTCACTTTATTGCCCTTGGTAGAGTGTTGTGGTGTCACAGCTCACAGCAACCTCCAACTCCTGGGCTTAAGATTCTCTTGCCTTAACCTCCCAAGTAGCTGAGACTACAGGTGCCCGCCACAATGCCCAGCTATTTTTTTGTTGCAGTTTGGCCAGGGGCTGGGTTTGAACCTTTCACCCTCAGTATATGGGGCCCTCACCCTACTCAGAGCCACAGGCACCGCCCAATACTCTTACCTTTTCTTAACCTTACATGTAAGAGAGTATTTTTAGACTCCTAAAAATCAGGTATATAAACATGTATGATAGAGACACAATGGTTTAGTTATTGTAAATTTTAGGGAAATGGAAGCCCTCGAGCATTTATCTTTTTTAATAAATTTTGATCATTATAGGTCACTTGAATTTCTACATAAATTGGAGGCTCAGATTGCAAGTTTTAGAAAATATCAACTGGGATTGTAATGGCATCATGTAGAATCTGCAGATAAATTTAAGGAGTACTACATGTATTCATTACAGATGGATTATCTATTTTTTGGAGTAAAATTGTTTATATTATTTCATTTTCATTTTTTGAATTTCTGTAAGGATGATACTGAGGTTTCCTCTTTCATTCTAGAACTCAGGAAGAGATATATAAACACATATTTAAAATGACAGTTATTGTTTTCCACATTTCACTTGAGGACAGAATAGGAAAAGTGTCACTTCAATTCCAACGAAAGTGAAAGCTGCAGATTTATGGGTTTCCTGTTCTCTTTCGAGAGCTGATTCAGCATCTTAATGGTCCTTCAATCCAAATATTTCCATTGGTCTTTACCTTCCTGAGTTCCAGTTTTCTATCAGTTTTCAACTAATAATTTCTTATTCTATTATCAGTTCTTCAATGTACTTATGTTTTTAAATTTTACTCCGAGTTTTTACTTACATAAAAGAGGAATACTGATCCACATAATCTAACTCATCATGATCAAAATCCTCATATGAAGATAGCTGCCTCAGCAAACATATCTGGCTAAATCTATTTGTTAAATGTAGGAGCCTGAAACTCATAAGAAGGTATTAGTTTTAGTATGTTGAGGACATTAGGTATTCAGCTGGAAAACGCATGCTTTTCCCCTTGTAAGGGGGAAAGTAACAGTAAAACATGATTCCTATCCTTTTGCGTTTAGTAATAACTGAGGACCAAATAGTTTCTACTGAGACCTACAAAAAGTAGAAATAATTATCTAAAAAGAATTAAAATAAGTATATTAAATGCAACATTTAATAGAATATATACCTAACTAAATGCAATAGCGTTTTAAAGGTGAAACATCACTGAAAAGATCTTCAATTTGGCATCTTTAAGGCTTAACCTATTGTGAGATATTTTCACAAGTTGGCAAAAACAGGAATATTGTGCCCAGAAATAAAAATCACATTTTTGGAAATATAAATAGATAATTGAATTAATATTATTTTGAACATTTCTCCATTACGTGGTGATAGGTTATCAAGGATCAAGATACTATGTTGGAAACTCAAAATGTAGGCAAAATAGTGAATCCTGATGGTACCCTGCCCAGATTCCCTTTTGCCAGCCATTGTATTCATGCCCAGATCCTTTGTGTTGATTTCTTAACAGCTTGCAGCTGTTCCCTCTCCTGAAAAATTGTTCTAGACTTACTGTAGCTTCCTCCACCAGAAGATGAAAACAAGCCCCAGAGTAAGCCTATAACCATTGCATGGAGCATGTGAAAAAGACACCCCACTCATCCAAGAATATTACTGGTCCTCCAGAGCATGCCATGGAACCCCGATGGAACTGTACTCATTCGAACTGAAATTATGTTTGTATAGTTTCTATCCTACATGCCCCACCCTCTTTTACCAGGGATTACTCTCAATAAATTGTATGCACTTGAATTCCTGTCTCAGTCCCTCCTTCTGTAGAATCTCTTTTCTTTTTTTTTAATTTCAGATTACTACGGAGGGTATAACTAATTAGGTTACACTGTTTGCATTTCTAAGGTAAAGTTCAAGTTGTAGTTGAACCCTTCATCCTGGGAGTGTTCTGTACACCCTTACATTGTGCACATTAGGTGAGAGCACACCAGTCTCCCTTTTCCCTCCCTCCTTCCCCACCCCCACTTAAATGTACTTGTGTTTTTCTCTTGTGCAGGCATGTAGGGTTTTTTTCTTGTTTCATATTAGTATTGAGTACATTGGATATTTGCTTTACCATTCTTGTGATGATTTACTAAAAAAAAAAAAAAAGTGCTCCAACTCCACCCAGGTTAATACAAAATATGTAAAGTCTCCATCTTTTTATGGCTTTATAGTATTCCACAGTATACGTATACTTCCGTTTATTAATCCATTCATTGACTGATGCTCAATTATGGATTGAGCAACAAGAAATCATCTAGTATAAATGTCCTTATGATGAAATGTTTTTTTTTTTTTTTCCTTCTGGGTAGAGACCCACTGATGAGATTGTGTGATCAAATGGAAGCTCTACTTTTAGCTCTTTGAGAATTCCTCACATTTCTTTACATAGAGGCTGTATTAGTTTGCAATCCCAGTAGCAGTGTGAAAGTGCTCCCCTGTCTCCACATTCACGCCAGCATCTGCAGCTTTAGTGCTTCTATGGAATCTGTAGATCTGACATAAGATCTATAATCTCTCGAATCAGAGAGATTCTACCTCTTTAATAAGTTACCTTGCTTCATCCAAACAACTATGACCAGAAACATTAAGTGGTAATGGTAATAAAACCAGCCCAAAGCAAAAAGTGTATTCTGAAATGTTCCACATCAAATTACATCACTCACAATAAGTTAAAGAGATAAGTAAATCTGATTTGAATAGGTCATGTTTCTTTTCTTTGATCAATTATTTATTTTATTGCTAACCTACTTCATTTTTATGGCTCTGACCTTATACCAAGTGTCTGGATACAGAATCTCAATTTCAAATACTTTTTAAAATATAGAACTTTTATATTAAATTCCAATCACAAGGTGAATGAACAGCAAAGAAAAAGCATTTCTCTCCACCAACCTAGCAGAATAATGGTGAATACTGGGCTAAAACTCCTAAGTTTTGTTGCTGTTCCTGGTTAAGCCACAAATAAATTATGTGCCTTTGGAATTTAGCTTTTTATTGAAAAATAAATGGAAAGGATTGGTTTGATTGAATTCAAACACATATTTATTCAGTGTATTTCATGTACTGTTGTAGTCTTCTGACTTCAAGATTAAATATGGTATAGAAAAAAGAATACAGAACTATAATCAATACAAATTCTGTGATAGAGATATTTTTAGAAGTTTAGAAGGAATTAAACGAAATAAAAAGTTAACATTGATTGGAGGTCAGTGGAAACTTCAAAGAGGGGTGATATCTGAGGTAAACATTGAAAAGGAAAATGTGTTGAATATCAATGGAAAGTTGCGGGAAAATTAAAATAAGATTAAGTTATACAGACGTCAAAGAACATAGGATACTGGAGAAACATATTTAAAATTAAATAGAATGAGAAATATAACTTGTTTTTAATTACTAGTACAGCTATTAAATTATATGAAACACAATATTGTGGTACATTTTAAAATTTTTATTCAATTTCAAGTACATGTGTAAAAAGATTCCCATTATGATTAAGAAAAATAATAGAAATGAAGTATCATCTAATTTTCAGGCACATATGACTAAAAAGGTGTTTCAGACACTATATTAGCTACTCTATTTCTAGACAAACAAATTATTAAAGTGTGTTCGGGAAAGACAATGGGATTGATGAACAATGGATCAGTTATTGCAAATTAAGTTCATTCTTGATATCAAATAGGAGCATAGACTGCAGAAGCCTCTTTAGAAATAATAGTTTAGTGTGGTTCAGTGTTTCATGCCTGTGATCCTAGCACTCTGAGAGGCTGTGGATGGATTGCGTTTGGGCATTAGTTGGATCTAGCCTGAGCAAGAGAGAGACCTCATCTCTAAAAATACCTGTGTATGGTGGCAGGCACCTGTAGTCCCAGCTACTCATGAGGTTGGGGCAAGAGGATCACTTGAGCCCAAGAGTTTGAGGTTGCTATGAGCTATGATGCCGTGACACTCTACCCAGGGCGATAGAATGGATAGCTTAGCCTTGCAAAATTGAAATGCATATTATATATTTAACTGATGATGATTTAATTGATATATTTGAAACATGTCTGTACATGAGAAGAAGAAAGCATTTTATTTCAAATTTCTACTGTAAAGCCAAGGGTATAGTCAACATCATTTTGCTCAACTGCTCCATAAATTCCTAATGCTCTTTTTCATAACGGCATTATTTCATTTAACAGGATGTGCCATCTTTCAACAGGTTTTCTTTTTTTTAAAGCCTAAGCTAATAGTAAATCAAGCATTGTCATAGGATAAATGAAAATGGCACAAATCAAAGAACAGTAAAGGGAAGATTTGTCAAATAGTCTTAAAAGGTTCAACAAAGAAGAATATTATCTTATTGATTCACAATTTCATAATTTGCTGCAATATGTTGTAAGCTCTTTGTTAACCATTTTGGCAAGAATTATACATTTGAACAATTAGTACAGAATTCTAACACTTAGCATATGTGGTCTGGTATTAATATTTTTGCCTGGTTGAATACATTACTTAAAAGCTATTCTAATTTTCTTAAGGTTATGATGATTTCTATTATAAAATATTAAATACCAGGAGATAATGTTGGTCTTGCATGATTATTTACTTACGTACATGAAAATACATAGGCTGCTGTGAATTTAAGATGTGAAATGCAACTTGCTATAAGAAGTCTAGTATTTTTTCTTTGAGATGTTGGAATTTTAAAACTCTTGGAAAATTACCATTTCTGTAATAAAAATAACCTCATAACACACAAGTAAACAAAACTTTTAACAGAGAAGGCAGCCAGTTTAAATTTCAGATTGTGCGTTTAGCAATTTTATAGACCTTTTATTTCTTTATAAGAAAAATAGATTCATTAGAATAGTACATTTTTATTTGTAAAACAATCTTCATTCTTCACCTTTTATAACAGGTAATATTTCACATTTTAACGTATCTGAAAATGAGAGGTAGTTTAAACCAAGGCAAAGCACTTAAAAACCTTGCCAGTCACTGGGCGCCATTTCTCATAGCTTGTGCAAAGGTGCAAAGTAGTAGCATAAACACCTGCGCAAACTTGTTTTTTCTTTTTTCTTTTTTTTACTTTTAAACACATACTGTAGCATTATTACAGCTCTCTGTGTTTTAGCACAACGTCAGCACCTCCAGGGTAGAAACTGCTGTTTACCTATAATCCAAACAGCCAGCAGAATGTTTATTTATAGAAAGTATAAAGAAGTTTGTAAAATTATATTTAAAAGTTTCATCTAAACCACCATACAGATTCACAACAATGTGTGACGTCTACACACTGGACATTTTTGAAAGTAAAATGTATCTTCAGCCTGAAATGAGGCAAATTATCTTGACATTTTCACAACTAACACCTGTTTTCCTTCTCAACAACATTTAAAAATTACTGTGTATACCACAATTGGACAACTGCTTTAGATAAAATACCATTGGTCCATGACTGGACCAGATCTGCACCCATATCACTGTGGTTAAAATGTGTTCTCCAAATGGCAGAAAAATTTGCTGGAAACTTAATCCTAAATGCAACAGTGCTGGGAGATTAGGCATGAGAGAAGGTTATCAGACCATGAGGGACCTGCCTTTATGAATGGGTTAATGCCAGTCACAAAAGAGCTTATAGTTTGTTTACTTGTTCTCTCACTGCCTCTTGGCTCTTATGTTGCTGGCTGCTCCAGCAAAAAGGTCCTGGCCAGATGCGTCTATCCAGCCTCCAAAATCAAGAGCCAATACATTTTCTGTTCATTTTATAGCTGCATAAATAGAAAAGTGTATATATATATATGCAAATATGCAGGTGTATGTTTTATATGAAAAGTTCAATTTATTTCCCACCAGAAAAATATCATCATATGTACTGGTTGAACATATAAAATGGCTTCTAACAAAATAACAAAAGAAGTATGTTGAGAAAAGATGTACCTAATCCCAAAACATTAAAAATTTTGAAAGCTTATTCCAAAATGCAGTTTTATTGAAAATATAGAACAGCATCTCTACTTTCAGTTACAGTGAGTGGGAGGCAGAATAATGTGGTGGGACAAAGTTTGGACTATAAATAACAGGATCAATAAATAACAAGAGTATATTCTAAAATCGTTTCAAAATGTCTGTTCTTGCCTCTGTGCATTTTTAGAAATATTCCTACCTAGTTGCATTGAAATGATTTCAGTCTTCTTATAGGTCATAGCCACAGCTTCTAACACTAAACTCGGCAAGAACTTCTTGCCAGCGTTTATCCACTTTCTATATTCATACACATTTCTCTTCTGGCTGCCCAGAGCCTTCCTGTTTATCTCTGTGGCATCTTCAGGAATTTCACCTGAACTCTTAATTCAAATCCAAAATCTTCTATTGACGGGGACAGATGGAAATTGCTGAAAGATTAGAAACAGTGCAGTCCCCTATTCAGAATTAAACAGATACATGTGTTATCAGCAGCAATTCTGAATTTTCAGTTTTTCTTAAAATTAGTTCAGGTTTCTTTCTTTTCTGCCAATTGTACTTCAGGGCAGAATTGGGAATGGAAAAAAAATAATGAAAATCAGTGTTGCCCTGTATACCAAAAGCCTGAAAGAAACATTTCATGTTATGATGTACAAAATTAAATGGAAGATTTGGAATATCGTGGTTGTAATAAAACATCTTGCATCCAACAGCACCCTTAGGAAAAAAAAAAGTTACTTTGCCTACATGGATCATTGCAATTCACTTTTGTGCTACCTTTTGTTAACAAAGTGATAGGTGTTGTAGTTTTCATAAACTTGCACATTTTTAAAATAGTGCTTTACATATATATATACATAGTATAAACATGTACAATATAGATATCTTCTATAATTTGAAAATTATAATATATGCCCATGAAGTCTTTTTTTTTTTTTTGGCACCTTGGTTTTGAATCATTTGTCATAAATTTCACTATCAAACTTAGCAGAAATAATTAATGTACTTAGAAATGAATTAACTATCATATCTTGTTATTAACTCACCATAATCTTACACTTTTTAGTACATATTGCAATCTCCCATTCTTATCCAGACAGTACATATGATAACTTATCACATTTAAATTTCCTTAAACATTTTCTTAAGAATAGCCATCTACACATACATGAAACCTCAATCTGTTTTTGCAACTAAAATAGCTGCAATCATTCTTTAACGTATGGTTTAAACTCCTAAATAAAATGGGCTAATCATATTCTTCTAAGAGTTTAGCTCCAGGAAGTAAAACAAGCTCACCATTAACGAGGTATTCTTCCTTTGTGAGATGGAAAAACTTCATAATATTTTCTTCTTGTGTTTGGCTCCAAAGCAGCTCAGAGTTAAGTTCTCAGACTTTCTCCACATAGATGTTCTAGCAAATTTATTTGTTTTAATTTCCTTCACTCTCATAATTTTGATATGTAGTTTATGTTTTTGATTTTACACTGTACTTTCTGACTTCTTGTATCAATTATAAATTAGAGAAAGTACTTTAAAAAATTATGTAGCCTGTATATTTTTATGAGTAGCCTGATGATTCGTAGCTTTGTCTTCACAGCGAACTACAGTTAACATGAAAGAAAGATAGATGATAAATGGGGTAGACAAAGCCTACTAAATCTTGTACAAGTAAGATTTTGTTAAAATGTGTAGAAGATAAAAGTAACGTATGTCCATATGGGTAACAAAATATGAATTTGTCATAATAAGTGAAAATCACTACAGATTAGAAAAAAAGTATAGATAGCATCACGAAAAACCATCTGAATTCTTTTCAACATAATTTCTCTGAGATAAAGACTTTTATCAATTGGATGGTCAAAGCAAAAAGAAATGAAAAATTCTTATTTATGCTATATCCTGAAAGAATAAAAAAATGCTATCATAGAAAATGACAGAAAAATGGGAGTGGGTTTAAAGAGGAGAGGAGTAAATTTTTTAAAAATGACATGAATAAATACTCTGATCTTATTTTTTTACATATAATAAAACCATTCACATAATATTATATACCAGTTCATTACTCATTTACTGGTTTAATACATAAACATTATCTAAGAAAATACCTTGTTATTGAAAAAGATGTACACACCATCCTTAGGTAGTGGGGAAAATAGCGGTCTCAAAATGTTATCAAAGACCACTCACTGTAGGCCGGTGGTGGCTCACACTTGTAATCTTAGCACTCTGGGAGGCTGAGGTGGGAGGATCAATTGAGCTTGGGGATGAGAGAACAGCCTAAGCAAGAATGAGAGCTGGTTCTCTACTAAAAGTAGTAAAATTAGCCAGGTGGTGTGGTGGGCAGCTGTAGTCCCAGGTACTCGTACTTGGGAGGCTGAGACAAGAGTATCACTTGAACCAAGGAGTTTGAGGTTGCAGTGAACTGGGCTGACATCGAGGCACTCTAGCCTGGGCAACAGACTGAAACTGTCTCAAAAAAGAAAAAATACACCACCTGTTCTGCTATTTATAATGGTGATTGTTATAGCATTCAAATTATAATTATCATCATTTACATTGGTGAAAAACAGGAGATGAGATTATATTCTGAGATACGTTGTTTCAGACCTAATGGCTTAAATTACATGATTCCAAATAGTATAAAAACATGTGATATGCAAACATTTCCACTAAAGAGACCTAATTTTCCTCATTATTGGACAAAATAAATATTCTTAGAGATTTCTAGGATTCTTATTTTCAGAAGAAATTTATGAGAAGATCATATAGTTGCTTTGAAAATTAAATACGATGTTCTAGAAAAATAAAAGCATATGAATTTAAAAATAAATGAAGTGAATTTTAAAAGCCACATCCAAAGCTTCGGGAAATGTTTAGTGCTGATGCAATAATAGTGATGTCCTAGCTGTTATGTAATTTCACATTATTAATACTGGTCTTGTCAATGAAATTTGCAAACACTTTGAGAAACATAATTTTTACCCTCAAGAACTGATATTTTAAACAACTATTTTCCCTCCACTGATGTTTATATTGAATAAGTTTTCTCTCAGACACTTATTGTGGGGTCGGTGCCTATGGCTCAAAGGAGTAGGGTGCCTGTCCCATATGCTGGACGTGGCAGGTTCAAACCCAGCCTTGGGCAAAAACTGAAAAAAAAAAAAAAACTTATTGTGACTACATTTTTGTAAAAGTACACTCATTTTGATGGAAATACACATTCCAATCATGTATATTTTTAATAAATAGGAATGTTCAACGTACAGTTTGTGTAAATAATTACTACACAATTTATACTTTTAGTGATAGAGGAATGGCTTAACTGAAAACAACCTTCCTAGTAAGGACAACTTAAAAAAACCTATATTTGGAAAACTGTACAAAAATCATCAGGTCCAATCTGAGTGAAAGTGTGAGGGACTAAGGTCGCAAAAGAATGGAAGCAGGGGCCCATGTCGCCTTTTTCCTTGAAGTATTTATCAGTTCTCACATAGGTGCTGAGAGACGAGACATTCGGCAGAGCTTTCTTTTTGTTTTTAATTTAATGTAATTGTAGTTTGTTTTAGGATTTCCACCCTTTTAATAGGAAGGACTTTGGGACAAACAAAATTATACTAAGGGATAGACAGCGGGAGATGGATTTAGAGGCACCCAGTGGAAGGGTGGCATTATGAGTGCAGTTTGTAAGGGCAAAGGCGAACGGACTGTATGTAATTACCATATGCTAGTTATTAAAGTTATTTTTCATAGGGGTTGAATTGAAAATTCTAATATTGCCATACACGGATCAGGAATGAAACAATTAGTTCAAAGCACGGCAGATACTAGAAGTCAGCTCTCTCCCTGTTTGAATTGTTACTTACAGATAAGCAAGAGGAGTGTGGAACAGTCCGCATGGTGTGAATCACAGTCATAGACATCAGTGAGAATTTATGGTTAGCTTAATATTGATACATTGGTAATACATAGAAATATTTACAGATATGTCTACATATGCATGCTGGCATATGCACACCTGTTAAGTCTTCCTGCTATGCCTTGCTTTGTCAGCAGAGAGGGCTTAGCTATAATGACACCCAGTAGCACACCTAACATCCAAATTTCAGTTTCTAATACTATTTTCCAATAAAAAGAGCCAGGCTTCACTGAAGGAATGGATGGGGCTATAAAGTCCACAGGATAAGCCTGGGAAATCTTATAGTTCCAGGAAGTACAAGTGTTCTTTAAAAAATGAACAGACAAAGAAAGTGTCACTTTGGGAATATGCTATGTGACACCACACAATGAGATTTATTTTAGTACTCTCTGAGCCAGGGTAAGTAAGTGCAGGATTTAGAAAGCACCCTTACAGATGATCTTTGCAGTAGTTGACCCAAAACACACAGAAAATAAGGGCAGTCAGGTTTAAATACAAATAAAATTCAAATTTTGAAATTTAAAGAAACCCCAAACTGCTAAAGACTCCCTATTCAATAAATGTTCTGGGAGAATTGGATGTCCACATGTAAAAGACTGAAACTGGACCTGCACCTTTCTATACTCACAAAAATTGATTCAAGATGGATAAAGGACTTAAATTTAAGGCATGAAACAATAAAAATCCTCAAAGAAAGAATAGGAAAATTACTGGAAGATATAGGCCTGGGGAAAGACTTTATGAAGAAGACTGCCATGGCAATAGCAACAACTGCAACAATAAACAAATGGGATTTAATTAAATTGAAAATCTTCTACTCCTTTGCCAAGGAGACAACAGCCAAAGCAAATAGACAACCTACCCAATGGGAAAGGATATTTGCATATTTTGAATCAGAGCAAAGTTTAATAACTAGGGTCTATACAGAACTACACTTAATCCACAAAACCCCCCACAATCCCATACATCAATTGGTAAAGAGAGATGAACAGAACCTTCTCTAAAGAAGATAGACAAATGGCTAGCAAATACATGAAAAAATGCTCATCATCCCTAATTATTAGAGAAATGCAAATTAAAACCACTCCGAGATATCACCTAACCCCAACGAGAATGACCTATATCACAAAATCTCAAAACTGCAGATGCTGGTTTGGATGTAGAGAGAAATGAACACTTTTACACTGCTGGTGGGACTGCAAACTAATGCAACCTTTTTGGATGGAAATATGGAGAAACCTTAAAGAACTTAACCTAGACCTCCCATTTGATCCTACAATCCCATTACTGGGCATCTATCCAGAAGGAAAAACAACCTTTTATTATAAAGATACTTGTACTAGGCTGTTTATTGCAGCCCAATTTACAATCACTAAAATGTGGAAACAGCCTAAATGCCCTTCAACCCAGGAATGGATTGGCAAGCTGTGGTATGTGTATACCATGGAATATTATTCAGCCATTAAAAAAATGGAGATTTTGCAGCATTTGTGCTAACCTGGATGGAGGTGGGACACATTATCCTTAATGAAGCATCATAGGAATGGAGAAGTTTGAATTCTACGTATTCAACTTTGATATGAGGACAACTAATGACAATTAATGACATGGTAGGGAATGGGGGAAGGGAGAGCAGTCAGAGAAGGAGGAAGGGGTGAGGATAAGGACAAGAAAAATAAAGAAAATAGTCACTAATTCCCACATAAATTGGATTGGATTTTGACTAAAGTACATTACTTCAACATTAATTTTTACCACAACTTTTTAATATGTTGTTTAGGATGCAGGATACTGCATCCTCATTTAAAAGTGAATTATGTCTGTAATTTCCCCTTTATAATAATATATTTTGTCCAATTTTAATATCAGGTGTATCCAGATTAAGCAGAATGATTTTGAAGTATTTCTTCTTTTTCTATTGTCTATAAGATTTGGCATGATCTATTTTCTGAAATTATCTTTTATTTTTATTTATAAATATTAGTTGTCTATTTTTTTAAAGTTTGGGAAAAAAATAATAAGTTATTTGATGACTCCATACTGAGCATTCTACAATAAACATACTGTTATTTGACAATGTGAATGTTGCTTTCTTCACATCACTATTATTATTATTGCTTAATATTTCATTGCAGCAATCATCCGATTTCTTTTCTGAATATATTTATCTTCATTCTTTACAAGGTTTTTGTTTCTAGTCCTTATCTTAAGTGTTGTTATTGTTATTAAATTTTAAGCCTTTTTAATTTTGTGAAGGCAAAAACTGGAAACCTAATAATCACATGTATATGTTAAAAAAATAAATAAAATTAAATAGAAACAATGACAACTGCAAAAAAACAAACAAACCCTATTTTGCTTCTTCTATCGATCTTTAGTAAAATACTTGAATCTTCCCTATTGGAAAGTGCTGGGAAACCTCTCTGTGCAGCTATGATAAATACAAAAAACATAAATCAGTAAATACTAAAATTTAAAACTCTACCAATCAATCAAAGGAGCTCTCTCTAATATTAAAAACCAATATTAAAAATTTGAGCATGATTATATTGATATTTCAGGAAGGTTTTCATTGCCCCAAATGTCTACATCTAAAATTTTACTACAATTCTAATAAAACAGAAGCAGAATTATAAATCAGAGAATCAGAAGAAAAGAGCATAGTAAAACATTAAACATATGATAACAAGATGGTATACAAGTGATTAGAGGAGAGAATGAAATATGAACAAAACACAATGTTAAACCAGCTTGTAAGGAACAAACATTCTTGTGTCCGAGTGTGTCTGCTTGTATATATGAAGTAATGCAAACATAAAGTCAGTGTATGCATTTGAGAAAATTGACAGGAATCAGAGGAAGAATGAAAAACATAAAAGTATGTAAAGATAAATTAAGTACACGAAAGATACAAGTCGGAAAGATAATATTCAAATAATAGAAATTCCAGAAAATTGGAATCAATAAAATCTATAGAGAAAAATTATCCAAAAAAATATGGAAAACTTCTGAAATTTAAATTGAACCTAACATACTTAGATATTGTGTAAAATTTAAATGTGAATTTATTAATACTTTAAAAGCTTCCAAACAGAATGGCACCTGTGGCTCAGTGAGTAGGGCACTGGCCCCATATACTGAGGGTGGCGGGTTCGAACCCGGCCCCACCAAACTGCAACAAAAAATAGCAGGGTGTTGTGGTCCCAGCTACCCAAGAGGCTGAGCAAAAGAATCGCCTAAGCCCAAGAGCTAGAGGTTACTGTGAGCTGCGATGCCACAACATTCTACCAAGGACGGCAAAGTGAGACTCTGTCTCTAAAATAAATAAACAAATAAATAAAATTAAAGCTTCCAAACTGATGAAAGTTATAGCATCTATAAAATGCAGCATTAAGAAACTAAAAGTAAGTATAAGTCTAAACAGCTAAAATGGAAGCTAGAAAACATTACTTTTATATTTTTTATTTTTTCCACATTGAATTCTATACCTATCCACCACATATATCTAAGATCGTGATAAAGATATTTTCAAACACTGTGGTCTTCAAAAATTTGTATTTAACTTACATTCTTTCAGGAGCAACTGAATATAGTTGTTCAAAATGAGGAAGTAAAACCAAAAACAGCATGTAGGAAATAGGAAAATCAGCCCTGAAGTGAGAAAGGAATAAAATTACAAAAGAATGAAGAGAGAGGGAAAAGTAGCTCTATCTTCATAGGGAAGAGACAATGACTTCTGTATCAGATCTATGAGAGCAACAACTTGCATTTCATTGGCAACCTGAGTTTTGTTAACATATTTAAAGCCATTGTCTGGCAGAAATTTTTGCCATAAATTAGTCACAGGTACTTAGAAGGTAAGCAAATGAAAAAAAAAAAGATATTCACTTATTTGAAGCAGAAAAAGCATTCTGTGTTGAAGAGGAAATGTAATCTTATTTTCTCACTTGACTTAGCTCTGAATATTTATATCCTTACATTGGAGGTTGATCAAAAAAAATTACAATACAGCTGCATTGCATGGGGGTAAACTGGGCTGCAGAGAGACATGAATTCTCCTTTCTCCCCAAAGGAAGTGAAAATGTCACACTCAAAATTCTAAATTAGTAAGTAGAATAATTGACATGTTTCTTTACAAGACTAAGAAACAAAAATAAACAGTTGAATATATAAACAAGGCTTGCTATTGAAAAGCAGAAATTGGCAAATGTGGAGAGGAAACCAGCTTCCTTAGATCTCTCATTTTGATTTATACAGGAAAGCTAAGAAAATGTACATGAAATGTAAATGAAGAGGCATCAGGAACCTGAAGAGAAAGTCAAATATCAGAAGAAAGTTTTTAAAATGTGGCTATAAATTACAAATTTATAAATTATAAACTATTCACATTTAAGTAATAAAATCTAGCATTTATATAGCATTTACAAATAGGTACAATCAGTGACCTCATTTCATACCTAAGAAAATGAAATATACTGACGTTAGATGACTTGCAAAAGTTACCCAACTAGTGAGCAGTAAAACTGTGATTTTATTACAGTTGAAAACTGCAAAAAGTAAACTTGAAAAACTTTTACTTGTTCTGAAACTGTCCGCAGCCCCTACGGCCCTATGGCCCTGGTCTTGATTGCTGCAGGAAGGAACCAGGCATGATGCGGATTAAAAGTACAAGCTTGCAGGAGGCGGGCTAACCTTGACTGCAGGGTAGCCCCGAGCAACCTCTGCACTAGCCTTTTATTGAGACAGTACAAGACAGGTGAGTATTAGACAATGACTGCATGCCTAAGGATCGCCATGGGCTGGGGCTCTTTCTCTGTGAGGAGCACCTGAGGATGAATTGCCCGAGGGTCCACCCCTCAGCTGTAAATCATCCTGCTCAGCCGTTATCTGGCTCTTGGCCTCCCTACAGGAAACATTTAAGTAATTTCATGTTAATATTTTTTATAATATCAATGATAATCCAAAGTGAAAATCATGCCTTATTTGAAGGTGTATGTGTGAATTTAGCGGGGTGCGAGTAAAATTCACAAATACATTGACATAAACATTATTACTACCAAAATGAAAAACTTGTTGAGAGGTGAAATTTATTGACCAATTATTATGAGTAAATAGTATCACAAGAGTGGAGAAGCAAGAATCCGATGTACTCGATCCTAATATGAAGCCAGCGGATGATCTGACACACACCCTCATCAGAGGAAAACTCAAATCAGTTCAAGGTGGGAGGCAGGGGCAGGAGGGAGTGGAGGGGGGGGGGAGGGGAATGGGGGTTCATGTTGTATGGCACACCTCTTAGGAGTAGGACGCAATTATAAGAGGGACTTTACCTAACAAATGCAATCAGTATACCCTCAATGAACCTGAAACAATAAAAAGAAAGAATAAATGAAGTGAAAGAAAAAATTTGTCCAGCCAAGAAGAGCCTTAGGAGATGTGAAAACTAAGTTTAACAGGACCTCCAAAGGACATAAGGCAAAGGCTAAGAAAATAAAAATAAAAACTAGTTAATAGCAAAAAAACCCCAAAAAACTGACAACAAATTTATGATTCTCAGTGGTACATCTGAGTTGATTGGCAATTACTCTGTCAAAGCTTCATTCGATCACTCATTTCAATTTATACAGGAACGCCAAGAAAATTTACATGACATGTAAATGAAGATGCACAAGGAATCTGAAGGGAAAGTCAAATATCAGAAGAAAAATTTTAAAATATGGCTATAAATTATAAAGAACTCTAGTGGCAAGTTCCTTTACAAATGTTCTCTGTTGAAAACTCTAGGCATGATGTAGTTGGTTTCATTTGTCATTAAATTAACCAATAAACTAAAAAAAAAAAAAAAAATAACTCTGTCTCTGAACTATTCTCAAGACACCCCTTTCGTATCCCCAATTTATTATTAGAAAATACTCCAAGTGATAGAGAAGTTGGTGGCAGTTTATTTTGCAGTGGGAAGGCCTCCCACCCTGTAACAAGGGGCTTCTGTGGAGTCTTCTGCTTTGGAGGCCTCTCTGTTCTCTTACTCAAGGATAATCACCACTGACGGCGATGACAGAGGACAATCCAGCTATGGTGAATTTGGCTCTGGGCTCTGTTCAGGTAATCCCAATGTCAAACAATTTATCAAGCTTAAACCAAGCTATTACCTATAAATATCCCAAATATGTGGGTTTTTAAAAAAGTAATCTACTCTGGCAGAGATATTTTCTCTTTAATAATAATCATGAATGCTTAAATTACAGACTGCAGACATTTGCTAAAAGATTCCCTCACCATCCCAGAAGAAACTAAAATCATTTTATGAAAATTTAAAAGCACACTTTTAAAATTGCAGTCCTAACTAAAGATATGTCAACTAACTTATGAGTGCAAACATACCCAGTAACTTTAGGATTAACCTGGACAAGAGAGGCTGAGGGATGTACCACCCTCCTGGTAAAAACATCATTCTTCACTTAGCCTGGGCTTACTTAACAAATGTTGAATTAAGGCTCTCTTACATGTAAACTAGGTTAGACCACAATAGTGCCAAATAAACACTCAGAAACTACTAGAGGTTGCTTTGAATCTTATTTAAGAGCCAAGCAGAAAACAAACAATGCAAAAGATATGTGCCTTTCGAGGATAGATGTCACTATTTATTCATATAAGATTCTCAAGGGAAAAATATCTCTTTGTTTTATTAGGCAATGCACTATGAATTAGGTCTACTAATTATGGCATATTTAATAAGATTATAACAACTGTTAACATTTTTTTCCTTTCATGGAAAAGAAGACACATTCATTAAATTTGTTGTTTACCTTTAATATTCATTGAACTAGTTATAGTTTAAATATGTTATCATTTTCCTTGCCATAACAGGGTAGGAAAAGGAGGCCATGAATTTAACATGAGGAATATTCAAACTCGCATATGGTTAAACCAATTGGCTTCTCAAAATCTCAGTTCAGCTTCACCTGAGATTTCCACCTGGACATGTGGAACTTAGTTTGTGTTTTGTCTCATCATTTCATATTTTTCCTTTTAGAATCAATTAAATGAAAACTGATAAGATTAATTTTTAGAGGATTAAAATATTTTACTGAAAGTCTTAGAGCTAAAGAATTAGATCAAAATGATACAGTCATATCACATTTTTTTTGGATGATTCTATTAGGGACTCTGTTGGGGACTTCATTGTGTTTCAGAAGATGATATATGCTCAGGACCCTAAATACATTTAGGTTATTTTAGAAAACTTTAAATATTCAGTAATCTGCCCAGACTATACAGATTAATACAGGTAAAATGTATGTCCAATTTACTCCATCAAGGCTCAGTGCCTGTGGCTCAGCAGCTAGGGTGCTGGCCACATACACCAAGGCTGGCGGGTTCAAATCCAGCCCAGGCCTGCCAAACAACAATGACAACTACAATCAAAAAATAGCCAGGCATTGTGGCAGGCACCTGTAGGCCTAGCTATTTGGGAGGCTGAGGCCAGAGAATCTCTTGAGCCCAAAAGTTTGAAGTTGCTGTGAGCTTTGACGCCTCAGCACTCTACTGAGGGGGACATAACGAGACTCTGTCTTGAGGAAAAAAAACAAAAACAAAAACCAATTTACTCTATAAAATATACTGATAATTATATCAATGAAAATGAAGTCTAACATTGTCACAGTTAATTATATTAGGCAATTTTTATAAATGGGCATTTTATTACAGCATTATAGACATCAGCTTATAGTCATTGAAACTCCAACATAGTCTCATTTTAAGAGTGTCTATCTTATAAATGACCTATCATTGCATGAACCTAGTGAAGTGAAATGTCATCTGGAACTCATTTAATTCACCTCTATATTTGCATTGTTTTCTAAATATTATTTTATATTTGCAATCATAAATAGCAAAGTCATCATTTTAGTGTTTCACTTTCTATTTCCACACCTGCAGCTGAAGAGTGCCTCTAAAAATAATGCACATAAAACATTTCCTCAAAACTAATGTTAGTAGAAAAGACGTTAAAATCTGCCTCTACAAGTAAGGACTGATACTGATTTTTATGAACAGAGTTCCACCGTGCTTTTCATGTGTTCAGTCATTAACCAGAGTGTCTGGATGACACACTTTTATGATTCTCTCAACACATATACTCTGATTTAATTTTCGCATTCTCATTGATTTCAAGGGGTGTCACAAAGAGCAGAGGGATAAAAAGGTTGACAGAGTTCAACAGATGGCGTTCAATTAGAGACGCTGTAGAATTTTAGTACTTTCTCTTTCACTCTTATAAAAACCCTTTAATGCTACTTATTTTTGAGAAGAACAATGCATATAAGATTCCACTCAAAGACTCTATGGAATGCCTGTTTTTTGTCATACTTCAGCCTGATAGATTTCATGAGCTATAGAAAAGTTTTCTATGATTTCTAAAATGATAAATACTTACAGAGACAAGAACACTGGATTCAACTTCAGCCAACACTATCTACCATTATTATGGGCTCTTAGATACTCTATTTAACTTTTCTTAGCCTCAAAGCCTACCTTTCCTTAGATACAAAAAGAAATTTTCTCACGTAATTTATGTTAGTCTTCTGGAGACTTGCTGCACCAACACAAGGCAGACCAGGTGATTTAAAACAACATTGGGTCTCTCACAATTTCAGAGGCTTTAAATATGAAAACGGGCTTTAAATATTGATTGACAATACCATGCTCCCTCTGAAATCTGCAGGTTTGGCCTCTCTTACAGTTTCTGATAGTTTCCCAGCAATACTTGCCTTTCTTAGGTTGCTGACTGAACTAATCCATTCTATGCTTCTGTGTTACATAGAATTCTCCCTGTGTGTCTCTGCTTCTGTGTTTCTTCACTTCCAGAAAGGACAATAGTCACACTGGGTTAAAAGCCCATTCTACCCTAGAAAGACCTTGTTTAACTATAGGCACAGCTCAATTTATACAACTTCATTTTATTGTGAGTCATGCATAATTGTAATTTTTTTTAAATAAAGGTTTATGGGAAACCTACATCACAAAAGTCTATCAGTGCCAAATTTCCAAGACTATGCTCTCACTGTGTGCCTTTGTGTCACATTTAGGTAATTCTCACAGTATTTAAAGTATTCTCATTGTCATTACACCTATTATGGTGATCTGGGATCAGTAATCTTTGATGTTACAATTTAACTGTTTTAGGGGGTCACAATCCACAGCAATATTACATGACAAAGTTGATAGATAAAGGCTGCATGTGTTGTGACTTCTCCATCAACCAGCCATTCCTCTGCCTTTCTTCCTCTCCTCAGCCTCCATGTTCCTTAAGGCACAACATTATTGACATTCCACTGATTAAAAACCTGACAACCCTGCCTGAGTGATCAAGGAAAAGAATCACACTTCATTCACTTTAAATCAAAAACTAGTTAAGTGAAAACTAAAAAGGGAATGTGTAAATGTTCAAGAAGTGTTGTAATGACAGTTGATAACCAAGAAGGGATGGGAGGAAAGAAGTGAGGGATTAAAAGCTACCTGCTGGATTCCATATACACTATTCTGGTGACAGGTGTACCGAAAGCTCTGACTTCAGCATTATGCAATTCATCCATATAACCAAAAACACTTGCACTTACTAAATCTGTGAATTTTTTAAAAAGCAAAGCTTGCTCATCATAGAAAGAAAACTATACATGGGTCATATTAGCAAGGAAGTTATGCTGAAAACTGAGATAAATTAAAAGCTAGGCTTTTTGCAGCAAACTATCAGCCAGGTTATCAATGCAAAGGAAAAGCTATTGAAGAAAGCAAAATATGCTATTCCAATGATCATATAAATGATATGAAAGCAACATGTCTTATTGCCAACATAGAGATATTTTTAGAGATACGCTTAGAAGGTCAAACCAGCTATAAATTTTTTTGTTTGTTTTGTTTTGTTTTTCATCAACAACAAACATTAATATCTCACAGTTCTGGGGGCTGGAAGTCCAAGGTCAAAGCACTGGCAGATGTGGTGTCTGGTGAGGCTTCACCTCTTGCCTTCTGGTTATACCCTCACATGGCAGACAGCAAAGAGGGAAGCCACAAAATTCTTATAAGCCAAAGTCTAACTCAAAAAATTCTGAAAGAAGTAGAAAACTGCAGAAGAAAAGTTTGCAACTAGCAGAGGTACATTCATTGGGTTTAAGGAAATAAGCCATTTCAATAACATAAAAGTACAAGGTGAAGCTGCAAGTGCTAATGAAGCTGTAAATTATCCAGAAGATTTAGCTAAGATAATTAATGAAGATGGCTACACCGTACAATGGATTTTCAGTGTAGGTGAAACACCTTGCTATTGGTACAAATGTCATCTAGGACTTGTATTGCTAGAGGGCCCCATTCAATGTCATCTATCAAAGGACATAGTGACTCTTATTAGAAGTTAATGCAGTTGGTGACTTTAAATTTACTCCAGTGCTCGTTTACCACCCCATATGTCCTAAGCCCCTTGAAAGTTATGCTAAATCTACTTGACCTCTGTTCTACAAATGGGACAATAAAACCTGCATGACAGTACATCGGTTGACAGCATGCTTTCCTTAATATTTTAAGTGCACTGTTGAGACCTACTGCTAAAAAGAAAAGGTTCCTTTCAGACTATTACTGCTTATTGTCAATGTACCTGGGCATTCAATATCTCTGATCAAGAGTTACAGGGAGATTCATGTTGTTTCTATTCTGCTAACACATCATGCATTCTGCAGCCCTTGAACGGAAGAGTAATTCTGACTTTTAGGTGTTATTATTTAAGAAGTAACTTTTGTAATACTGTAGCTACCATAGATAATAATTCCTCTGATGGGTCTGGGTAAGGTAAGTGGGGTAAACTGAAAACCTACAGCATATAATTCATCATTCTAGATGTCATTAATAGCATTCATGATTCCTGGGCAGAAGTCAAGATATCAACATTGACAAGAGCATTAAAGAGGTTAATTCTAGTTGAAATGGGTGACTTTGAGGAGTTCAGGACTATAGTGAAGGAGGTCTCTGCAGGTGTAGTGGAAATTATAAAAGAAGCAGAAGTAAACCCCAAAGATGTAATGGAATAGCTGGTGTAGTTCTCTGGTGAGCAAATTGCTATCACATAGAATTTCATGCTACTGAAAATTTTTCCATGAAAGAAGAGTTAATCAATGTGGCAAAGTTAATTATTTTCTTCTTATAAGAATTTGCCAGAGCTCCCCACACTTAAGCAACCACGACCCTGATCAGTCATCAGTTATCAACAATCAAGAAAAGAGTCTCTACCAGTAAAAAACATTACTATTCCCTGAAGGCTCAGATTATTGTTAGTATTTGTTAGCAATAAAGTATTTTTAATTAAATATGTGCATTGACTTTTAGATATGATATTGCAGACTTGGCAAACTGTAGTAGCATAAATATAACTGCTGTATGCACTAGGAAAGCAAAGTATTCATGGGACTTCTGTTATTGCATTATTTGTTTTATTGTGATCATCTGGAAGTGAGCCTAAAATATCTGTAAATATGCCTGCATTTACAATTGCAATAGGCCTATTTTCATTAAGAACACATTCTGCTATATTGGTTAGAACTTAAACATATCTTATTGTGAGACACAATTCAACTGATAAAATATTTGGAGTAATGACTTGAAGAAAATTCATAAAAATTATTTGCACAGTATCTAGTAGTAGTAGCTTTTCAATAAACTTTAGAAAGATAGTTGAGGAGAATTTCAAAACAAATAATTTTGGGATCAAGCAAGAACCTTAATTCCAATAATGACTGACAATGTCAAATAATAAGGCATCACTGATCAACTAAGGTATTGGTCCTGGAGATTTAATAACACTTTGCATAGGCTATCGATGTCTAGGCTAGCATTTACAGAAGATACATCAAAATAGGTTCCATTCCTTCCTTCTATTGAAAGCTATGGAATTTAAGTAGCTAAATAATTCTATTTATCTTTTCTCCCATATGAATTCTTGGCACTTTTATCAAAAAACATTTGAATATGGATATGTAGTTTTAATTTTTGAGATTTATAAACTGTTAGATAAATCTATAAGTCTCTTTTTATGCCAACACCATCCTATTTGGCTTACTATTGCTTTGTAGTGCATTATCAAATCAAGTACTATGATTCCTCCAGTTTTATTATTTTTGCACACAATTTTTTTTTTGTTTTGTTTTGTTTTACTCTTCAGATTTACTTGTGGTTTCAGAGAAATTTGAGAGATTTTTCTTTCTGCGAAGAATGCCGCTGGTATTTTTCTAGGAATTATATTGAACCTGTAGATTAGGTAGGATGAATATTTTAACATTATTAATTATTCCAATCCACTGACATTAAACAATCTTTCCACTTAATTGTGTCCTCTTCAGTTTCCTTAATTAATGTTTCATAATTTTCAGCATACGAACCTTTAACTTCCTTCATTCAACTTATTCCTTTACATATTATTTTTTGTGGCTATTTCGAATGTGATTTTTTTCTAATTTATTTTTATAGTAGTTCACTGTTTGCATATAGAAATGTTACTGATATGTTTGTCTCGATTATATATCCTATAAATTAACTGGATTTGTGGATTAGTTCTGTTTTTTGGTTGTAGCCTTTAGTATGTTCATCAGAAATATTTTTAGGTATTGTGTCCTTATGTAGTTTTGATATCAAGCTAATCCTGGCCTCATAGAATGACCCTGAAACCCCTACCCTTCAATTTACTAGAATTGTTTGAGAATAATTGGTATCAGCTCTTCTTTAAATGTTTGGTCAAATTCAACAGTGAATTTTTTTCAGGTCCAAGGCTTTTCTTTAATGGGAGACTCTTTATTACTGATTGAATCTTGTTATTATTCATTATTTATCTACTTCGATTTTCCATGGCTTCATTATTCAATCTTGGTATTTTGTATATATCCAGAAAATACTCATCTCTATTAGGTTTTCCAATTTGTTGGTGTATAATTGTTGAAGATAGCCTCATGACCCTTTTCTCTCTATCAGTTCCAATATTTTCTTACTTATCTGATTTTAATTATTTTAGTCTTCCTTCTTTTTTCTTAGTAATACTGGCTTAGGGTTTGTCAATTTTATCTTATGAAAAAACTGACTTTTTATTTCATTGCTATTTTGTATTACTTTTTAGTCTTCATTTCATTTGTTTATGTTCTGATCTTTATTAGTTCTCTCCTTCTATATTTTGAGCTTAGTTTATTCCTGTTTGTTCTAGAATGAATGGTCATAAAACACATTTATTTAACTTTTTACCCCAAATCCTTAATATCACACCTAACATTCTCCAGTATTGCTCACATTTTGGCCACAAAACATGTGTCAACAAATTCAAAGAAACATAAATCTTATCATGTATCTTCTCAGACCACAGTGAAATAAAACAAGAAATCAACTCAAGGGAGACACTCAATTTTACAAAAAATCATGGAAATTAAACAACTTGCTGCCAAATGAGTAGTGGATCATTACAATTTAGATGGAAATAAAAATATTCCTCAGACTGAATGACAAAATTGACACAGCTATCAAAATCTATGGGATTCAGCCAAAGAAGCCATAAGGGGAAAATGCATAGCCTTAAATGCTTTACAAAGTGATCACAAATCAACAGTCTACTGATGTGTCTCAAGGAATTAGAAAAGAAAGAGCAAACAAAACCCAGAGCTCACAGAAGAAAATAAATAACTAGGGTCAGAGCAGAACTAAATGAAGTGGGGAGAAAAGTATCAAAGAAACTAAAATTTGGTGCTTTGAAAAGAAACAAGTTTGATAGACCTCTTCCTAGATTAACCAAAAATAAAAGATAAAGTTCCCAAATAAGCTCAATTATAAGTAAAAAGGAGATATTACTACTGACATCCCAGAAGCACAAAATATCTGTGAATACCATGAAAATCTCTACACACATAAATCAGAAAACATAGAAGAAATGAACAAATTCTTAGAAACACATACTTTCCAGTACTTAGTCAGGAAGAAATAGAACTCCTGAATAGACCACTAAAGAGCAACCCCAGACAAGAGAGATTCACAGACAAATTTTACCACACCCATTCAGAAGACCAGAAATTACCCATAATATCAAGAGGGTAAGACTCTTTTCCAACTAATTCTATGAAACCAGTATCACTTTGATACCAAAGCCAGGAAAGGATACAACAAAAATCTCCAAAACTACATACCAATATACCTTATGAGTATAGATGCAAAAATATTGAGTAAAATCTAGCAAACCAAAATCAACAATAGAAAGGAAGAAAGAAAGGAAGGAAGGAAGGAAGGAAGGAAGGAAGGAAGGAAGGAAGGAAGGAAGGAAGGAAACCATAATGAAATGGGCTTCATCCCAGGGATGCAAGGATGTTTCAATATACGAAAATTGATAAATGTGATTTACCCCATAAACAGAAGGAAAAACAAAGACCATATGATTATCTCAATAGATGCAGGAAAATGCATCTGATCAAATTCAGCACCCTTTCATGATACAAACCTTTAACAAACCAGGAACATATGTCAGAATTATAAAAGCTGTGTATTTCAAACCCACAGTCAACAACATATGAACTAAATATGGAAAAGTTGAAAGCATTCCTACAGAACAAGACAAGGGAGCCCACTTCTATTCAACATAGTGCTGGAAATCCTAGCCATAGCTATCAAGCAAGAGAAATAAAGGGTATCCCAATCAGGAAAGGAAGGCCAAACTATCACTTTTTCCCGACAATATAATCTTATATCTGGAACACCCCAAAGACTCCTTCAAAGAACTCCTGTGGTATATAAATTCATAGGTCATAAAGTCGATGTATACAAATCAGTAGAATTTCCATATACACCAATAACAGTCAAGCTGAGAGTCTAATAAAAGTCTTGATATCATTCACAATAGCCACAAAGAAAATCAAATTCCAAGTAATATACTTAACCAAAAAGCAAAGACCTATACAAAGAGAAATAAAAAAAAAAATGAGGAAAGGAACTGCAGATAACAGAAACAATTGAAGAAATATGTCATGATCATGAATCAGAGGAGTAAGCATTGATCAATACAGTCCCAACCAAAATATCAATGCTATATTTCGCACACTTAGGAAAAATAATTCAACTGTTTCAATTCAGGAAAGAGCCTGAGAAAAGGGAATGAATCTGGATACATCATATCACCAAACTTCAAACTTTACTACAAGACTTTAGTAAATAACATGGCCTGGTATTGGCACAAACATAGAAATAGAGATGAACAAAATAGAACAGAGAACTCAGAAAATGTCCACATACAGCCAATTGCTCTTTGACAGAGCAGACAAAAATATACACTTGGGAAAATAATCTATATTGAAAATGTAATGCAGAAAAATTGGATAGCTAAATGAAACAGCTTCCATATCACTGACCAATAGCAAAAATTAATTCAAGATGGATAAAAAACTTATATGTAAGTCATGGAAGCAGGAGAATTCTAGAAAAAAAAAAAAACTTTGGAATAACTTTTCTAGATTTCAGCTTAGGCAAAAAAATTACGAAGAAGACTCCAATGGCAACTGCAAGAAGAATAAAAATCAATAAATTGCACTTGATTAAATTAAAAGGTTTCTGCACAGCCAAAGAATTAATCAACAGAGCAAATAGACAACTTACAAAATGGGAGAAAATATTTGCAGGCTATGCATCTGACAGAGGGCTACTAACAAGAATCTACAAAGAACTCAACCATATCAACAAGAAAAAAGTCATTAAAAAGAGGGTAAAGACACAAAGAGAAACTTTTCAAAATAACATAGATACATTCAATAAACACATGAAAGGTGCTCCCTACTGCTGATCACCAGGGAAATGCAAATTAAAACTGCAAGAGATATCAAACTTCCCCCAGTTAGAATGGCTTTTGTGAAAAAGTCCAAAATCAACATTTGGTGGCCTGGATGCAGCAAAAAAACTACTGCCTTTACACTGTTGGTTGTACTGCAAATTAGTACAACCTCTGTGGAAATCAGTGTGGAAACTCCTCAGAGAACTAAAAGTGTACCTACCATTTGATCTAGCAATCCCACTACTGGGTATTGACTGAAAGGAAAGAAGTCATTTTGTCAAAAGACATCAGCACTTTAATGTTTATTTCAGCACAATTTACAATTCCATAGATGTGGAATCCTACCAAGTGCCCCTCAATTCGTGAGTGGATTTACAAAATTTGGTATATATGTACTATGGGATACTACTCAGTCATGAGGAAGGATGAATTAATGCCTTTTGCAATAATTTGGATGAAACTGGAGACCCTTCTCATAAGTTAAGTATATAATAAGAGAAAGTACTCTCACCATATGTACTCTCTAATGAATTGGAACTAACCATGAGAATATATCGTGCACAGAGGGAAGTAAAACTCCATGGAAGTCAGGCAGGGAAGGAAGGAGGAGAGATGAATGAAAACCCACCTAATGGGTACAATGAACATTACCTGGATGACTGGAATACTTATAACCCTGACTCAGGAATGACAAAAGTGATCCATGTAACCAAAAACATCTATATCCCTATAATATTTTGAAATAATAAACTATGAAAAATATGTATCATAATTATTGAGTCACAAAACTTATTTACAAAAGTTTGTGTAGTTTCTCACTATTTAGAAGGAAAGTTATGCATGTATATATTATATATATCAGATAACACATGGAATAATAACAAAACTTATAAATAATATTGGGACATCTGTTATTTTGTTTTTGAAACTTCTTGTCTAAAATCAAATCTGTGCATAATTATAATAATAAATGTTTAAACAATAATACAATTGATTTGACTTCAAAAACAGCCATAGAAAAGTGAATATCAATATATTTTAGAGTATTCTTACTATTAATTTAATTAGCTACTTTAAGAAAATAAAGCTTTTATTCTAAGCCAAGAGATGCTGAGGAACTGACTTCATATATTTAAAGCACAGAAGAGGTTTTTTAAATATTTATTTAAAGAATTAAGGCTTCTTTGCTAATTCATGTATACCAAACAAATATCAACTCTGCAGATTTGTAAAGAGAACTGTACAGACACATATCATATTTAATTATTCTGAAATAAATAGCACTCCCTTCCTAGTGCTACTTAGTGCCACATTTTCTATAACTATGATCATATTAGCAATACATTTTGATTAGATTGCATAGATTTGATAACATGAGAGCAAACGTGCCAAAACACAAAAGCAGAGATAGAGCAGCAGTGACAACATTCAGCCTTTCACTGCTTTTGTGAATTGTTCATGGGATTCTGGATGAAGCAGATAAGAGTTGAGATCTCTGTCAAACCAGAAAATGAGCATCCAATTCCTTTGATGAAACACCATATATCCCGGTAAACCTAAGTTCCTTTCCTTCCAAGAAGGAAAATAAAACTAACAAAAGTCGTAAATCTGAAAGATATGCATACAGATATCTAACACACTTATAATTCTGAGGCCAAAGTCGAATCAATAAACAAATATAAGGTTTAAAAATAAATCAAAGGGCGGTGCCTGTGGCTCAAGGAGTAGGGTGCAGGCCCCACATACCAGAGATGGCGGGTTCAAACCCGGCCCAGGCCAATAGATGAAAAAAAATCAATCAAATATTAGGCAAAGAAGTAATTAATTAATGGAATATTAAGATAAATATTTTAAGGAATGTATAAACATAATAATCACGACTGACATCACAGCCATGGTTCTCAACCTTCTTAATACTGTGACCCTTTAATACAGTTCCCCGTGTTGTGGTGACCTCCAACCACAAAATTATTTACATTGCTACTTCATAATTTGCTACATTATGAATTGTAATGTAAATATCTGATATGCAGATTCCTGGTCTTAGGCGACTGCTGTGAAAGGGTCATTTGACGTCGCTACCCACAGGTTGAGAATCGCTGCTTTACCACATTATGATTATCTGCATTTTGAAAATGGTTCTCAACCACCAAGCTTGAATTTCTCTTCCACACTCAATAATGAAGTTGTTCTTCAAAGCCTCCCTGGCATTTCACTTTTCTTATGCAGCTCTGCCCACAGCACACAGTAACTAGTGCTTCACTCAATTCCATGGGCCCATTTATTATTCAGTGTTGTTCTGTTTGCTCACTGTACAGTCCCATAAGAAAACATCTTATTTTCATGAAAAAAATCAAAGGAAGAGTTGTTGAACAAACATTGCTTAAGGATTAAAAAAGTATTTAAATTCAGGACACAAAACAAAAATTCCTATTTGTAAGTAAACAATTTTTATAACTCTTTGAATAAAACAGACTTTTTTATTATGTATGAATTTCTTTCTCTAAAGATTTTATTTTTTCTATAAGTTAAAAAAAGCACAAACTAGTAAACAACAGAAAGCAAATTATAAGTTAGGGGTTTATTTACTTCAACTATATAAATTATTTTATTCTATTCAAATTCTTTCTCCTTCCTTTCTTCTTCCTTCCCTCCTTCCTTCCTTCTCTTTCTTTATCTCTCTCTCTCTCTCTTTCATTCATACACTGAATATAAATACATTTGCATATATGTACATATATGTGTTAATATATGCATACATATGTATATGTGTGTATAAAACCATATTTTTATTTCATATATTCTTTTTATTTTTTGAGACAGAGTCTCACTTTGTCACCCTTGGTATAGTGCCATGGCATAAGAGCTCATAGCAACCTCAGGGTCTTGGCTCAAGTGATCCTCTTGCCATAGCCTCCTGAGTAGCTGAGACTACAAGCACCCACCACAATTCCTGGCTAGATTTTTAAGACATGGAGTCTCACTGTTCCTCAGGCTGGTCTTAAACTCCCAAGCTCTGCAATCCTCCCACCTCAGCCTCCCAGAGTGCTAGGATTACAGACATGTGTCACTGCCCTGGCTCTGTAAAACCATTTTCGAAGACAAGATATCAGAGCAAGATCCAGTAAACTAGGATCAGAAGAAAGTATATCTACTTCTAGTAGAATTTACACCTACTATCTACCTATCATTGTTACGAGAATAGGAATGACTTTAGGTGATTTCATCGTGTCCTACATAATATGCTTCCACATCAAGTCATTCTTATTTCTTTCAGATGAATGTGAGGTAACAGATTATTAGATTACATTGTTTGCATTTGTCAGTAGATTTCAAGTTGTAGTTGTGCCTTTCACCCAAGAGATGGGCATAGACACTTACATTGTTGCTGTGAGGTGAGAGCACACTAATTGCTGTCCCTCCTGTGTTCTCCCCATCCCAGCTCCCCTCGCTTGAGTTTAATTGCGTTTTTCTTTTCTGTGGGCATGTATTTGTTCATCTACGGCTTTCATATTAATGTTGAATACATTGGATACTTGCTTTTCCATTCTTGTGATACTTTACTAAGTAGAATCTTCTCCCATTCCAACCAGGTTAATACAAAAAATGTAAGTCTCCATCTTTTTATGGCTAAATAGTATTCCATGACACACACACACACACACACATATATATATGTATATATATCTCATAGTTTATTAATCCCTCCATGTGTTGATAGGCACTTGGATTTATTCCACATCTCAGTGATGGTGAATTGAGATGCAATAAACATTCCAGTGTATATGTCCTTATGGTAAAATGATTTTTTTTAATAAGCAGAAGAAAAAATAATCATTTTACTGTAAGAATATGTTGACTTATTAAAGCAAAGAAGTAAATTTATGCTTTTCTCAGATTGATACAAAGAGATATATCAGCTTTGCCCAGATCCACTGCCAACCCTTAGGACTAATACTATCACACTGGTCCTGTTCTCAATGCATTTGCCACATTCTGGAGCACCACTGTGAAAGAAAAGTTCTGCTAATATTGTCTCATACGTATGGAACTAAAAGGCTTATGAGGCACAGAAAGAGTATGCCTTAGTCATGATGGATTTGGGTAGGTTTTATGTCTACATAACAAAAGCATAATAAAATTGAGAAAATTATCATTTTATGGTTGTAGATTCTATGTGCTATGAATTATCTGTTAAAAGTAATTATCACAAAACTGAGTGGAGGCATGACAGGTTATAAGTGTTTTTCATCATGCTTTTTACATCATGTTGTAACTATTAATTTATACATTGTCTTCCATTGAAATGTAAGCTACAAACAGACAGGAATCCTGTATTTGCTACCAGGAACACGGTGTCTGATCCACAGCAAACACTAAAAGGAAATAATGAAAAACAAAAAGATAAAAAAGGAAGAATGTTCAATTAGAGACAATCAGTTATTGCCCTAAAAATATCTTGGGTGTAATTTTCAAAGGTAGATTGATTTTTTTTAAAGAGGAAAAGGACTTTACTTTTCAGATATATTTAGTCCTTAACTATGTTAAACAAAATAAATCCCTGCTTTTATATTCTTAAAGTTATTTTCTCCAAATATCTAGGCATGAATTTGGAAAGTTAACAAATACGTTTTAGCTTTCAGAACAGATTCTTCTTCTACCTCCCAATTGCAGAGGCGGAATCCACATGCTAATTGAGCAAACTGAAGGCCAGTTTCTGTGTATGTACCTGCCCAAAGGTCTTTTAACCAATATCACAGAACTAGAGAAAATTGTGGGAAAATATCAATCATTTTATTGTCATCGTTGTTGTTGAAATATGTTTGTGTTTCACCAATAACCTTTTCATAGCAATGCCATTTTTAACAAACTTTTCACTTGGTGATATGAAAAATAAAGGGACCAACTGACACAAGTGCTAAATTGGTTGAATAATTTATCTGAAGAGTGGGTGGGACTATTTTAATCTGCTTTCCACCCTAAATTGTTTCTTAATATTCAGGTTGTTAAAACAATTTATTTTATATCTATTTTTTTACAAACAAATTGGGCAGAGTAAAGAATCCAAGTTATATGTGTAACGTTAGGAATACCATTCTTTTTGCTTTACTCCCAATTCAAAGTCAGTAGTTTGGGGGATACATTTTTTTCAATTATTAAAACTCATAATTTTCAGTCAGCAAAACATATTTAATGAAAAAATTATTATAACTTTGTAAACATAGATACAGATTTGACTTCTTTTCTCCTCTAAGGTACATGGGATCCAGTTGGTTTTCCTGGTGAAGTACTGTGTGTCCCAGAGCTCTCTACCCATTGCTTTATGACTTGGGTTAAATCACTCTTGATAGCTACCATGTGCCAAGCAGAATGATGTGCATTACACATTCAAAGATGAAGAAAATCTAGTTTTAGAGAGAGAAGAGACAAATACGTAGGTAATTATGATTTAGACGATCTTAAAGAACTTTTGTTTCCCAAACATATTTTAGACCATGCACTGTTAGTTTACCAATACAATTTCTCTACACAAATGATTTACCTGACATACTAAATGGAATTTTAGCCATTTCTTATGTCAACACCAATTTATTCTACATAATTTTGCAAAAGTTATGTGTTAAATAGGAAAATTTGAACACCTTATGTGACGATAATATCGTCCAATTCTTTCTCAGTGTATTTGGATAAAGTTCTAAACTATTTCCGTATACCACAGGTCCCCACATTGTTTAGCACAGTCGGGCACTGTAGCCACTTCCAGCAGGATGCATGTATTTGTTTCCTTTGCCGAAGCTTCTTAGGCATTTTCTCTGCCCCTGGATTATGCGGAGTTGCCTCCCACCTTACCACCATGGTCTATGCTATGTCTCTGCCCAGAAAGTTCTCACTCTTGGTAACTTATCCCTCTATCTTGGTTATTTAATCCTCATTATCCTCGTTCTTTGGTTCTCAGTGCTGATTATTCTCCCACGAGAACACTAAATATCAGACCTTTAGGTTGTTCTGCACAGTGTGAGCCATAATTTCTAAATTTTAATTCTAGTTGCTGCACTGATTAACCCCATGATTATATGAAAGATGTATAACATATCTGCACCTCTAAATTTTTGTTAGTAAAATATGATTATAATACTTGCCTCCTACTGGGCCTCAGCTTCCCATAGTATTGAGTTTCAAAGTATTGGGTTTACAAGTTTGAGCTACCGCACTCAGCCAGGGCATGGTATTTAGCAAGCATTCAATAAATGTTAAGCATTATTGTTGGACATTAGAAACTTCCTTTCTCCTGGCTCGGTGCCCCTAGCACAGTGGTAACAGCACTAGCCACATTCATTGGGCCAGCTAAACAATGACAACTGCAACAAAAAAAATACCTGGGCATTGTGGCGTGTGCCTGTAGTCCCAGCTATTTGGGAGGTGAGGCAAGAGAATTGTTAAGATATATATAATTTGAACAGGTTAAGTGAGACTTTATGATTTCAAAAAAGGTCAAACTATCACAAAGTCTATTGCTTTTTGATTATAAAATAAGAGAATAACTTTTCAGAATAAATAGCAAATCGTGGCATTAAACCTATTCATAATCAAAGATTGGTAGTTAGTAACATGAAGAAATGCAATGAAAATTAGGCGCAGACAACTTAGAAGAACATTCAGTGGTGAAGACTGATGTTCCTTAAACAGAGGGGAGTATTCTTCTGAGCAACTTTGTGTTGATGATAAATGGTCTGTACCAGAAATTACTCAGGCAAATGACAGCCTAAATGGAATGAGCATTGCAGTGATGCAGACAGCGGGGCAATGAAAATGGGAGATTTTAAATTAACTACAGAAATGTAGGCATCCAGGGTTACACAATTCTGTGTAAATGGGTTCCTAGGAGGGCTTCAGCTTGCAGGATGAGTGTCTGTGAAGGGCCAGTTAAGATTCCAGAGTTACTCAATGGGATTAAAAAACAATTACAAGTACAGAAAATTAATGGGAAAAGGAAATACAAGAACTTTATTATATAAGCATGTTCAGTAACATATTCATTTATTTACTTTGAACAAGGCACAGATTGAATAAGAAATAAAGACTTCGCTCAGGACTATCTGTGTGATGGCTCCATTATCTCAGTAAGTGCTCAGCATGAATAACAGAATAAAGAGGGTGCCCATTGAAATAAAATAGACATATGCTTATAATCTAGATTTCTTGTTAAATAAAATCGTCATGGACTAATCACTAGAACCACCAATGACTCCATTTACCCACCTGTAAAGAGAGAATAATACTAGCAATAGCACAGGATGGCTGGAGGCTGCGAAGTTTCTACAGGAAATGTCCCTAAAGCACCCAGCACAATTAATGCCAGAAGAAGCTGTTATGTATGTTATAATCAGGGTTTAGGTCTTGTGGGAAATAATTTGAGAGCTGAATCAAAAATCGGCCTTGGAACAGGAGAAATTAATAGATGACAGAGTTAGAGAAAACGAAACACAGTAAGGTATATAATACAGTGATTGCTTTGGGAAATTGAAAGCATTTTGGTTATAGCAATGTTTCGGTTTCTTTCTGATCCATTATCATTTCCATCTTTAGCAGTTTCATTGAAGTATAATTAACACACAATGACCTGTATGCATTAATACATATTAATTTGTTATATCAGTAAATACGTATATTCATCTATATGTCAAGTGAATATAATTTGAGTTTACCTGTGATAGCTCACCACAATTAAAATAATCCAGTGCCTCCCCAAATTCCTTGTGCCCTGTTTTGTTTTGTTAATTTTTTTTTTAACTGGGATCTAGCCTCTTCACAAATTCTGACATGCACCTCTTTTGTAACTCTAGGCACCATGTTGCAAAGCAGATGCCTAGAATTTATTCACCTTTCATAGCTGAAATATCATACCTCTGAGTAACTCCCCATTTCCCTGGCAAATTCCCTGCTTCTGGGAATTTGCCTATTATAGATGCCTTATATAACTGGAGTCACGAAGTATGCGTCCTTCTGTGACCCACTTAGTTCATTTAGCATGATGACCTCCATATTCGCCTATTCGAAAAGTAAGACAAACTTTCTTGCTTTTTTGAGGCCGAATAATATTCTGTTGTCTGTTTAAAACACATTTTACATGTTCGTCTGCCAATGGGAACTGGGCTTGTTTACATGTCTTTGGCATTTTGATTAAAGTTGCAAAGAAAGGAGGGAGTGGAAATATCTCTTAGCGATCAGGGTTTGAATTATTCTGGATGTATATTCAGAAGTGGAATTACTGGATTCGAAGGTAATTGGATACTAAATTTTTTGAAGAACCTCTATACTCTTCTTTCTCATCACTGTACCATTTTATATTTCTACCAACAGTGTACAACCAATTTCTCTACATCCTTGACAACACTTGATTTTATTTATTTTTTATATCATGGTCACTGTGACAGGTGTGAGGTGATATCATATCATAGTTTGATTTGCCTTTTTCTGATAAATAATGATGTTGGACATAGTTTCATATATCTGTTAGCCATACACACATCTTCTTTGGAGAAATGGCTATTCAAGTTTTTTGTTTTTGTGTTGCCAATTTTTGTGTATCCATTTTGTTGTTGTTCTTAAATTGCAGAAGTGTTTTTTACATTTTGAAAGTTATCACATTATCACATATATGGTTTGCAAACATTTTTTCCCATCCAAGCCATTCCCTTTCATTCTGCTTATTATTTACATTGCTATTCAAAGCTTTTTATTTTGGTAGAGTTCTACTTACATATTTTTGCTTTTGTTGTCTATGCCTTTAGGGTAATATCAAAGAATCATTATCTAGACCTCAAGGGTTCTAGTATTCTTTTTCCTGTAAAAAACGATTTGCCATTTGGATTTTGATAGAAATAGAATTGAACCTGTAGATCACCTGGGTAGTCTGGACACTTTAATAATATTAAATCCTCCAATCCGTGAACAAAGGATGTCTTTCCATTTATTTGTGTCTCCTTTTATTTTTAATTTTTTTTTTTTTTTTACTATATGAAAGCTTTGTAGTTTTTCACTTTCTTGTCTGAACTTATTCTTAGTTTATATTTTGATGCTATTGCATGTGGAATTGTTTTCTTCATTACCTTTATGGATTTTTGCTCATATATAAAAGTACTATTGATGTTTTATGTTGATTTTTGTATCCTACAACTTTACCAAATTTGTTTATTATTTCCAATAGGGTTTTATAATGCAGTCTTAAAAGTACAAAGATATAGAATTAAGACATGTACAGAGATAATTTTCTTTCTTTCTGATTAGGATTTATTTTATTTGTTATTTGATGCATTTATTACAGCTAGATCTTTCAGGATTGTGGAAAATAGAAAAGGAAAGAGTGGTCACCATTATCATGTTCCTGATCTTAAAGCAAAAGCTTTCAAATATTCACTTTTGTTTATTTTTTTTTTAATTTCAGATTCATATGATTGTTACAAATGGTTAAGTTACATTGTTTGCTTTTGTTAGGCAAAGTCCCAGCTGTAGTTGAGCCCTTCACCCAAGGGGTACTCTGAATACTCTAACACTGTGCCCATTAGGTAAGAGCTTACCGATCCCCCTCTCTCCTCTCTTCTCCTCTCCTCCACCTTTGAATTTAATTGTGCTTTGCTCTCATGTGGGGGTATAGTTGTTTATCTCTTGCTTTCATATTAGTATTGTGGAGATTGGATACTTTCTTTTCCATTCTTGTGATACGTTATCAAGAAGAATGTTCTCCAACTCCATTCAGGTTAATACAAAAGATGTAAAATCTCCATCTTTTTTGTGGCTGAATAGCATTCTATTGCATACATATAGCACGGTTTAATAATCCATTCGTGAGTTGATGGATACTTGTGTTAATTCCACGTCTTGGTGATTGTGAATTGAGCTACAATGAACAGTCTGGTGCAAATGTCTTTATGGGAATTTTTTTTCTTCTGGGTGGATACCTAGTAATGGGATTGCAGGATCAGATGGAAGGTTTACTTTTAGCTCTTTGAGCATTATCTATACTTCTTTCCACAGAGGCAGAGGAAGTCAAACTTTCACTGATGATCTGATCTTTAAAAAAATCCAGAGACTCAACCACCACACTTGTGGAAGTGACCAGGGAATACAGTAATGCCTCAGGATACAAAATCAATGCCCACGAATCACTAGCCTTCATATACTACAATAACAATCAACCTGAGAATAAAATCAAAGACACGATACCCTTCTTAGTAGTTTCACAGAAAATAAAAAACCTGGGAATATACCAAACAAAGGATGTAAAGGGTCTTTACAGAAAGAACTAGGAAACCCTGAGAAAAGACATAGCAGAAGACTTTAACAAATAGAAGAACATACCATGCTCATGGCTGGGAAGAATAAACATTATTAAAATGTCTATACCATGCAAAGCAATCTACAGATTTAATACAATGTCCATTAAAGTATCAACATGATACTTTGCAAAACTTGACGAAATAGTACTTTGTTTCATAGGGAACCAGGAAAAAGCCCAAATAGCCAATGCAGCTCAAAGAAACAAGAACAACTCTGGAAGCATCACATTACCAGACTTCAGGTTATACTGCAAGTGTACATGATCCACACAGCATGGTACTTGCACAAATATAGAAGCATAGATTTATGAAATAGAATAGATAACCTAGAGATGAACCCAGCCACATGTCACTATCTTGATCTTCAATAAACTAAACAAAAGCATACACTGGGGAAAAGCATCTCTATTTAATAAATGGTACTGGGAGAACTGGTTAGCCACATGTAGAAGACTGAAACTGGACCCACACATGTGACCACTTACAAAAATGGACTCTTGCTGCATAAAAGATTTAAATTTAAGACATAAAATGATAAAAAATATAGAAAAAGGTGTGGGAAAAACTATTAACCATTTTGGCCTGGGAAATTAATTGTATGAAAAAGACCCATGTGGCAATTGCAGCAACACACACACACACACACGAATGGTGTATGATCAAATTAAAAAGCTTCTCCACAGCTAAGGATGGAATAACTAAAGCTTACAGATAACCTGGATGAGAGAAGATATTTGTGTCCTCCAAATCTGACAAAGTGTCGGTTATTAGAATCTACAGAGAACTTGAACTAACCAATAAGACAAGAGCAAACAATCTAATTTATAAGTGGCCTAGAGACATGAACAGAACTTTCTCTGAAGGAGACAGACAAATGGCTAACCAACGCATGAAAAAATGCTCATCATCCCTGATCATCCCAGAAATGCAAATCAAAACCACCCTAACATACTACCTAACCCCAGTGAGAATAGCCCACTTTATAAAGTCCCAAAGTTGCAGATGCTGGCATGGATGTGGAGAGAAGGGAACACTTTTACATTGCTAATGAGATTGCAAGTATTCCCTTTGAATATGGTGTTGCATGGGGGATTATAATACATGGTCTTCTGAGGTATATTCCTTCAGTAAGTAACTTTTTGAGAATTTTTATTATAAAATAATGTTGAGTTTTGTTGAATTCTTTCTTTGCATCTATTAAGATGATCATGTTAATTTTCATTTTGTTAATATGATGTATCCCATTTATTGATTTGCTTGTGTTGAACCATGCTTACATCCCAGGATGTTCAACTGTTCAGATTGGCTTGCTAGCTTTTTGTTGAGGCTTTTATTTTTTATTTTTGGCATCTGTGTTCATCAAGAATGATGACCTACAATTTTCTTACTAAGGTAACAGCACCCTTATTTGGATTTGGTATCTGGATAGTGCTGGCCTCACAGAACAAATGTGGAAATACTCTGTTCTCTTCGATGTTTAAGAAAGAGTTTGAGAAAAATCGATGTTAATACTTTAAATGTTTGGTATTCAAACATAAGAATTCACTTATCAAGGTATTTGGTTCTGGGCTTCTTTTGGTGGAAAAGTTTAGTTTTTGTGCCTGACTGAATTCATTAATTGTCATTGTTCTCTTCAGATTTTCTGTTTCTTAATGATTCAGCCTTAGTGGGTTGTATGTAGAAGCATATGCATTTTATCTGGGATATTTAATTTCTTGGCATATGATCACTCATCGTAATCTCTGATACTTTGTGGCATCAATTGTAATGTTTCCTCTTTCATTTCTGCATTTACTTGAGTCTTTGCTTTCATGTGTGTATCTAAAGCATTGTTTATTTCATGCATTTTTTAAAAAAAACAAAGTCCTGATTTAATTTTTTTCTATTGGTTCCGGACTCTCTATTTCATTTATTTCTGTTCTAATCTTTGTTATTTTCTTGTTTCTGTTTCTCTTCTTCTGTTACCCTGAAGGATAAAATTAGTTTTTTCTTTTGAGCTATTGTTTTTAATGTAGGTATTTATTGCTATAAATTTCTGTCTTATTAATGCTTTATTTGCTTCTCATAAATTTTGGTATATTCTGTTTTCTGATTTTTATCAATATGTTTCTGATTTTCTGCTTGATTTCCTCTTTTACCTATTGCCTCTAGGATTGTTTAATTTCCTCCTATGTGTGAATTTCCCAGTTACTTTCTGTTATTGAGCTCTAGTTTGGAATACCATTATGTTTGGAATTGATAGCATGGTATGATTTAAACCTTCTTGAATTTGTTAAGATTTATTGACTCGGTGCCTGTGGCTCAAGTGGCTAAGGCACCAGCCACATACACCCAAGGTGGCGGGTTCGAAACCAGCCC
>NW_003852405.1:6155383-6286344 GCF_000181295.1 Otolemur garnettii
AAAAAAAAAAAAAAAAAAAAAGATTTGTTTTATGTCCTAATTTGTGATCTATCCTTGGGAATATTCCATGTACACTTGAGAAGAATACCTATTCTGCTGATGTTGGGTGGAATGTTCTTTATACGTCTGCTGGGTCCATTTGGCCCGCTACAATGTTCATGCTTACTGCTGCCATATTGATTTTCTGTCTGGATGTTCCATCCATTGTCCCACTGCCCCCCTTAATTTAATGTTTGGCATCTTTCATTTCACCTGATGAACTCACTTCAGCATTTTGTGTAAGCAGGTTTAGTGGTGATAACCTCTCTTAGCTCTTATTTGTCCTAGAAGGTCTTTATCTCACTTTCATTTTTAATGTACAATTTGCCAAATATTTTGCCAAATATACTACTCTTGATTGCCAGTTCTTCATTTAGCACTTTTTCTATGTCATCCATCTCTCTTCTGTACTGCAGGGTTTCTGCTGGTGCATTCACTGATAATTGTAGTGGAGTTCTCTCACTCACTGTCAGTTGTTTATCTCCTGCTGAGATGTACCATGTGCACTCCACTGCATGCCTTCATTCCTGAGGGAGAATCATTCTTCCCAACATTATGTGAGCCAGCATAAACCTCTCTCTTGTTGACTTTATAGAAGTGCGCCAAGATGCTGAGACTTAGGTGCAAACTTCACTTGTCCGTTCCTCCCAAAGAAGATTTTGGGTATGTATCTTCCCTCTACCCTCCAGACTTTTGCCTGCCTCTGAGAGCTGCCTACTCCTTTCCCCTAGGGCTGTATTCCAGTAAAATGCCAGGAAATGAGCTGCAAACTCCACTTCTCCCCTTTCCTCCTGAAGGAGAAGTTTTAGGATTCTGCACCTTCCCTCGATCCTCCAGCACTTCACAGGCTGCTGAGACCATATGCCTTTGGTTTGTTTTGGCTGCCTCCAGGTGTCTTCCTGTGCTGATTGTCTCAGTGTTTAATGAATGAAGTGTGACGGCAGTAGGCTTCTTGGACAGTCTCTGGAAAAGCTGAGAGATGCTGAAGGCATGTTTCACTCACTTGGTCTTCTCCCAAGGGAGAAATTACAGGCTGAGTTAAACTTGCATGATAGTTAGTGAGCTGTGTCAGCTTGGAGGAGAAGTTGACATGATTGAAATAAAACTGTCCTTCAAACCTGTTTAAAAGTAATTATTTTTGGTTCTGGGCTTGTCTGAAGTGTTGTAACTTCTGAAGAAAATTTTGAAGTTCACAATAAAGGTACTGTGAAATATTGCTTTGTTGATATTTCTCTGGGGTGATGAAGAGTGCGACTTTTTTTTGTTCCATTTTGCTGATATCTCCTCAAATGAGCATTTTTCAGTGGTACTTTTTAGAAGTCAGTATTTACTTATATACCTTTAGAACAGTACATAGAGACATCCAAAAATATCTGTATTTGTTCACTCCAGTGTCTTTCGTTTCTCTGTTTCATAACACTGATTTTTTTTTTGTTTGTTTTCCCTCTTCAAATCATTTTTTTTTTGGTAGTATATATTTTCTTTGGCAGGCTTACTACCATGGGGCACATAAATGAACATCCAGATGAAGTGTACATAGATTGAGGTCCATACATGTCCCAAGAACAAGAGCTTCTTTTCCCGTGGAATTGAAAAATGTAATCCTCCCAGTTCATAAATTCACTCAGCAACCTGAAAACTCCCATTAGGAGTTCTATATTACGTCTAGCAAGTTACTTTATTAAAAACAGACTATGCTATAATATTGTATTTCAATAAAAAGACAATGCTATAATATTGTATTTAAATAATCAATTCAAATGTAAATACAATATTATAGCACTGTCTTTTTCTAAAATAAAGTAAGCAGCTAGACACAATCTTTTCTGAAGAATTAAATGGTATTGAGATTCAACTAAAATCAGAGATGATGACTTTTATTAAGTGTTTGAATGAGAACTATGATATGCCCAAACTTATTTTGAAACAAAAATCATGTTGACATTAAAGAAATAAAAAGAGTTAGATCCCATAAAAGATTCTGAAAGAAACTGTGTAGGCACTTAGGATAGCATGACATGTTTGCAAGGATGCCTACTAACATTTTTCTGGTTTTAATAAAAATGTCTGGAGCATACATTTAAATCCAAAAGAGACAAAAAAAGATGCTATTATTTCATAAGATGTATGTTCCTTTCCCTCTTAGGGGGATTATCTTGTTGTAAGACTAATACAAAATCCCTCAAGAGGCTTAAGTACAATTAACTTCTTTCCCTCAGGTTGATGGAAACTGTAATACAGAGAACCAAGCATATTTCTTTATAAAAAATTCCTCCCTCCGCAGTTGTGGCAGTTTCTTCTCGGGCTCCTAAAATGTTATAAAGCAAATCTATAGCACGTAGAAGGTATGTTGAGAAACACTTGTACTTTTCCACATAGAGTTAGACATTAGATAAATGGAGAGTTCACCTTTCATCATCTGATATGTTCAATTCCGATAAGCAAAAGATTTGGCAGCTCAAACACTTCCGAGGTAATCTGTGCTAGATCCATTTCTGGGTCAACTCTGTGGCCATGACCCAAAAAGGCATTGCATGTATCTATGACAGAATAAAAGCAGTGCCATTCAAGAATCTGGCAATGTTGAATAAAATGTATGACATATTAAAAAATAATTTTATCGGCTTGGCACCTGTAGCTCAACTGGCTAAGGCGCCAGCCACATACACCTAAGATGGCAGGTTCGAATCCAGCCCGGACCCGCCAAACAACAATGACAGCTGCAACCAAAAAATAGTCTGGCATTGTGACGGGCGCCTGTGGTCCCAGCTACTTGGGAGGCTGAGGCAGGAGACTCGCTTGAGTCTAGGAGTTGGAGGTTGCTGTGAGCTGTAATGTCACAGTACTCTACCCAGGGAGACAGCTTGAGGCTCTGTCTCAAAAAATAATAATAATAATTTTATCTCATTAGTTTATAGTAGTTAACTTTCAAATTTTATTCCTCTGTTGGAAACAAAATAAATGATACTTGTTTATGAGTTTCTAATCATTATTACTAAGGAGTAATCATATTTTTTCAACAAAATATTCTAAAACTCTAATTGATGTTGCACAAAATTAAAATGAACATAAATTTTCATTTATTATGACAGTAATTGTCATTAGCAATTTGAGGTGTGCAATGACTGATAAAAACTAGTTTTCCTGAAAATATTTATGTTAAGAGTTTAATCTTCTCTGTGCATTATTCAGAGTAAATGAATGAATTAATGAGAATTTTGTCTGGAAGTGTCCCAGTTTTCTGTGTAAGTTCAATTATTTAATAGTCATTTGTATTTAAATATCTCCTTTTCTTTGTTTTTGAAAATATTATTAATTTGTTATTGGAAAGGATAGAATTAAGATTGTTGTTCATTGAATATGATCTTAATTTTTTACTGTATTACATTCATATTTGCATATTGAAATATATCGCTTTTGGGAGTGAAATTTTATGAACATGATTAATCTTTTAAATGCATACGAAGTATACAGAACTATGATTTCCATATGCTCAAATATATGTTAAATAATACTTGCTAAAGGAATTTTTAAAATTAATTACAGAGAAGTATTAAAATGACCACAAATTTATCTTATTCTAGGACTCAATCAACTTAACAAATATACTTTACTTAATTGGATTTAATTTAAATATTGAGAACACTGTGGTGTTTCCAGAAAAATATGTACAAAATTCAGAAAATAATCAAATTTGAATACAACTGCTAAAGTAATCAGTAAAGATATTACAGAATTTTATCTTCTCAAAATCTTTAGGAGGGATCAAGGAATGCTGCCCATCTCACAAATAGGAATATCACCTTATTATAGGATTTAGGACAAAGGTGGAGTTACGTAAAACTGAAACAAAGCAATGTTTTGATAGTTGCAAAGCAAGATCAGGCCCAGTGGAAAGGAATTACCATCTGACCTTGGCTGAGAAGTAGACTTACTATACAATAACAAAATATAATAGTCATAAAATATGGTATCCAGAAACGCGTAATCTGAAGTTCTAAATCTGGCCTGGAAATTGATGGTGTTTCCCCCTCTTAAATTGGTTCATATCCTCTGTGTCAGACTAACACATTTAACTTTCACTGATTTTAATTTTTTTTAATCAGTAAAATTTCTAACTACAATGTTAAAACAACATAGTTATCAGTACTATGTAATTTTTGTCAACTAACAAAAGCAGATTTTTCCACTTCACACAGATTGTGAAGTTGAAAGTTACCCATGAATTACAGAAGGATTTAAATTGAACTCTGGAGACTTCAATTGTGTTGCCAGCCACATTTATAGTGACTCTTATAAGAGCTAGATGCTATAATCTGGATATTTATGATAAGAATTACCCTATACCTCTAGAATTCACTACTTGATCTTTTTTTTTTTACAAGCAACATTAATCAACTATAAAAATAAATGTATTTAATTTTGTCATGGAAAACCCAATTTACTTGGAAGGTATGATATTTACCTTACAGGTAAAAAAAAAAAAAATGCCTTTATCCTAAGAATGTTTGTAATTGAATATAAAAATTTTGATAAGAATGAACTCAGTTGTCCCACTTACTCTCTAATAATCTGCATCTGAAATGCCATGTCCAACGTAAAAAGTATGACTGAGGATCTATACCCCATTATTTCTAATAGAAAACTACTATAATATATTGCCTATTAGCCTAATGCCACATGAAGATTTCTTAAAACTTGATTAAACTACAGGTATACATTATGTAAATCACAGGATTATTTTTTCTACATATGTAAAAACTGACATTGGTATTTTAATGGATATTGAATTGATTCTGTAAATTGCTTTGTATAGTATAGACTTTTAATGATGTTGATTCTGCTGGTCTATGGGCATGATATATTTTTCCATTTGTTTACATCTTTTGTAATTTTCCTTCTTAAGTAACTCATAGTTCTCCCTATGGAGATCTTTTGCCTCCTTGGTTAAATATATTCCTAAGTATTTTAATTTCTTTATTGTTATTGTGAAATATATTGAGTCTTTCATTTGAGCTAAGCTTAACTACTGTTGATTTGTAAGAAACATGAATTTTGTACATTGATTTGGTAAGTTGAGACTGTGCTGAATTTATTTATCAATTTCAGGAGTCTCTTAGCAGAATCTTTGGGCTTTTCTAGACATAAGAACACTCATTGGCAATGGGTGGTAATATGACCCCTTTTGTTCTCATTTTGATACCTTTGATTTTCTCTTCCTATCTGATAGCTGTGGGTAGGACTCTGGTACTATGTAGAATTGAAGTGGTGACAGTGCACAACCTTGTCAACTTCCAGATCTAAGTGGGAATGCTTTCAATTTTCCCCCATTCAATATGATATTGGCTGTGTTTTTGTCATATATGGCCTTTATAATTTTAGGGTTTGTTCCCTCTATGACTATTTTGTTAAGAATTTTTATCATAAAAGGATGCTGAATTTTGTCAAATGCTTTCATCTACAAGATGATCATATAGGATTTGTTTTTGCTTCTGTTTATGTTGTGAATCACATTTATAGATTTTCTTATCTATAAATGTTGAGCCATCCCTGCATCCTTGGGATGGAACACACTTGGTTGTGGTGTATTATTTTTTGAAGTGCTTCTGGATTCATTTTACTAGACTTTTTTTTTTTTTTTGAGAATTTTGCATGTTTTTTCACAAGGGATATTGGTCTGTAGTTTTTTTGTTATTGTGTCCTTCTATGGCTTTGATATCAAGGTGGTACTGGACTTAAAAAATGAGTTATGAAGGATTCCTTCCTCCTTGATGTTATCAAATATATATATTTTTTCATTATAAGTATCCCTTCTGTAGATCTGGTAAAATTTGGCCGTGAAGGCATCTTGTCTAGGATATTTTTTGGTTGGAAGGATTTTTATTGCTGTTTCAGTTTCATTACTTAATATTGGTTGGTTTAGGAGTTCTATTTTGTCCTGATTGAACCTATGGAGGTTGCATGTTTCTAAGAATTTGCCCATTTCATCAATGCTTTCCAGTTTATGAGCATAAAGATTTTTTTAAGGTATGCAGAGATAATGGTTGATTTTTTTTTTTTTTTGCAGTTTTTGGCTGGAGCTGCATTTGAACCCTCCACCTCTGGCATACTGGGCTGGTGCCTTACTCCTTTGAGCCACAGGCACTGCCCTTGAGATAATTTTTTTTTTTAATTTCTGTAATATCAGTTGTAATATCTCATTTTCATTTCTATTTGAACTTATTATGGTCTTTTCTGTTCTGTTTTTAGTTAATCTAGCAAGGGGCCTGTTAATTTTGTTTATCTTATCAAGGAATAAGCTTATACTAACCAAAATAGCATAGCATGTTACTGGCACAAGAACAGACATAGGCCAATGAATTAGAATAGAAAACTCAAGTAAAACCACAATCATATTGTCATCTGATCTTGGGCAAAGCAAACCATAGCATACAAAGGGGAAAAGAATTCTTATTCAATAAATGGTGCTGAAAAAATTTGGTAGCCACACGTAGAAAATTGAAACAATCTGTACCTCTCATCAATCACAAAAATTAATTTACAATATATAACAGACTTAAGCGTAAAGCATAAAACTGTAAGGATTCTAGAAGAAGATATAAGTAAAATTCCTGTAGACATTGGCCTATGCAAAATAATAATAATAATAAAATTATAAAGAAGGCCAGAAGAAGCCCAGAGGCAATCACAGCAACAACAGAAATTAACAAATGAGATATGATTGAATTAAAATGTTCTTCACAGCCAAGGAAACAATAAAGTGAATAGACAATCTACAGAATGTGAGAAAATATTTGCATGCTATACAAATATTTTCTCTATAATATATAAAGGGGTGATAACAAGACTCTATAAAAACATCAAGCAAATCAGGAAGAAAAAATCAAATAGCCCTATAAAAAAAGTGGTTATAAGACATGAACAAAAACTTTTCAAAAGATAATAGATCAATGGCTAATAAACATACAAAAATGCTTAATGTCTCTAATCATGAGGAAAATGCAAAACAAAAATACTATCAAGTATCACCTACTTCCATTGAAAATGGTTTTTATTGAAAACATCTCAAAACAACAGATGTTGACGTGGATGCAGAGAGAAAGGTCCCATTGGTGGGACCGCAAACTAGTCCAAGCTCTGTGGAAAGTCATATGGAAATACCTCAACCAACTAAAAGTAGATCTACATTTGATCCAGCAATCCAACTAGTGGTCATTTACCCAAAGGGGAAAAGAAAGTAATTTTATCAAAAAGATATGTGCACTTAAATGTTTATTGCAGCACAATTCACAATTGCAAAGATGTGGAACCAACCCAAAAGCCAATCATTACATCAGTGGATTAATAAAATGTGTCCACATATATTATGGAATACTACTCAGACATAAAAGAAATAGGGAATTAACACCTTCTGTAACAATCTGGGTGGAACTGGAGACCATTTTTCTAAATGAAATATTGTAAGAATGAAAAAACAAACACCACATATACTCGCTCGTAAATTGGAAACAATCTGTCAGGCCCCTGTGCACATTTAATAGTAAAACTCAACAGAAAACAAGCAGGTGGGTGGGAGCATTCAGTAAAATGCACACTATTTGAATGATTGGCACATTTATAAATTTGTACAAAAGTAATTCATGTAACCAAAATGTTTGTACCTTCATGATAGTCTGAAATAAAAATAAATGAATAAATAAAATGTTATCTTGAAAGAGTTACATTCTATGAAAGGTAGCTATTATACAACAAAATATTTTAAACCATGGAGACATTCTAGGGGGGACATTGATACATTGTTGTTATTTTAAATATAGTTGATTTAAAAAATAATTTGTTGTGTTATATTTAATATCTCGCTGATTAGTTTCTTAGTTCCAATTTCTTTTACTTCGTAACATATATGTGAAAACAATAATGAAAAATTTAAGGAAACAATATTTTCCTCATCTGTAATTTAATGTCTTAGATTTAAAAAGTCAAAGATATTTTGGAAACTTTTTATTTTTACATAAACAATACAAGTACTTGTACTTGAATATTTAATACAATTTAACAGAAAATTTAATTAATTTTAAAATAAAAATATTTAAGTAATTGAATCTAAAAGTAGAATAATATAATTGGTTAGATAGATTTGAATATGTGTAAATATATTTTTAATTACTTTATATAAAAAAACCCTTTATTAATGTAATAATTATTCCAAAGCACAATGGCCATATATTTTTTTTAACAAAGGCTACTATAACATTATATTGATAGAAATTGCCCAAAATTAACTTCCCAAGATTTTATTTAGAAATTCTCACTTTCTATGCAAATTTGTCTCAGATAAGAAATTTGGTTATCTTTGTTTCACTTCTAATTTCTTAAAGTTTACTATTTCAAAGTTTGATACTGACTCTTTGTGTTTTATGCAATATAATCAGATGGATAGGACAACTTTATGTGGCTACTAGATTTTGAACAAATACTACTTTAGTTTTCAGTAGCTACATCATAAACATAAAAGAAAATGAATAAGAAAATGTGGCTTTGTGATATGCTCAAAATATTTATTTTGGAAACTTAAGCTACTGTGCATATACTGATGCTGAGTCATGTTATTTAAGGCTTAGGTAAAGCATGAATTTTTAAACCTGAGTCAGCAGGTAGGTCCTTATTAATACTGACTCTGTGTTCCTGAGCAGCCGGTGATGAACGTGCTGCAGAAGCTTTGTTCTTCATTTTGCAGTTGGTGAGATGTGAACAAGAATTGTTCTTCATTGTTTGGTAGCAGCTGCTCTGCCAATTTAGAAACTTGGGAAAGAGGCTTAACAAGTTACACCTCAAGAAATCTGTTCCAACGTATCAAAGTGTGGTAAAAATTCATATTTCAATGTTGTAGTAATAAAATTAAATAAATTAGATTTTTTGTGTTTCATCTTATGGAATAAAGTTTAAATACTGCCAAGTTTGCCCTCCATAGTTCTTCACTCCGCCACCTTACTATCATCTGTTTGTTTTTGGAATCACCATTTCAAAAATTCTAAAATTATAATTGTAGTAATTTCTTTTCTATTTTTTATTGAAATGTAAAATAATGATGTTTTAGGTTATTTAGATTCATTAGACTCAATATAATACAGTAAAAAGTGAATGTGTGACTTTGCAACAAATATTACATAAATGAACATTTTTTTTTAACTTACATTAAACCCCATAAAAAAACCTTTGGGGATTTAGTGGCTAGTAATTCCCACCTTTACTATTTGAGTAAAAAAATACTATCCAGTTTAAATAAAGTGATAACCTTAGAGTATAGCTTCTGTAGACATGAAAATAAATTTCTGACTTTAAATTCAGTGCTGTAGGAAGATACTAAATCCAGGCCTATTTTTTAAAACAGTAGTAGTTGGGGAGCTAAACGGACACAGTAAAGTATTTGTGTGAAGGAAGAGAAGGCTCACTCTTATGCAATGTGCAAAATGAAAATAAATGACACTTCAGTTACTCAGACAATAATAGGAAAATATGAGCATCAGAATCTCTGCATTGAAAAGAATTCTCCAAATAGTACAAGTCAAATTCGTATAGAATGTGCATGTACACACTCACTCACACACACAATCCCTTAAATGAAAAATAAGAATTAGAGACTACAGCAGAAAAAATGCAATTCAAACAAGTCTGAAGAGCTAGAGATTGTATAAAGAGACACAGAGAAGTAGAAATGCAAGGGACTTGAATCCTATGATAGTCAAGGCTATATCTCTGACAGAGAGAGAGGGAGAGAGAGAGAGAGACTGATTGATTAGGTTATGCCTGACCCACTTACATTTTGAAATTGGTAGTAGAGTGGGGAGATAGAAATGATGCTGTATCTTTACTGTGACTATGTTTTGGCCACTGCATGTAACCCAGTTTCTTGGCCACCACTGCTCCTCTATTCTCTGTGGTCGTATCAAAAGGTTCAATCATTAGTTAGGAAAGGATTATGATCTTAAATGTCATAGGGCCTTTGCCTGAACTACGCTTTCTGAAATGCTCAACTCTTCTCCTTCTGTCTCCTCTTTATCCCCTCTAAACTATTATGCATAATTTTTGTGTTTAATGTTAAACCAGGAGTCAGGACCTTATCATGGATACTATTCCTGATATTCTCTCTGGTACTATGCAGTGATAGGGCACCAAGGACAAGTTCAATTGTGGTGTACATTTGTCCCTTAATATTTTCAGGGAATTTGTTCATATATACTCACATCCTGCCCCTGCTGGGTATCAAAATCTGTAGCACAACAAGCTTCAATTTAAAAAAAGAAAAATAGTGTAGTATTCGCATAAAACTTACAGACATACACCTGTATACATTATCTCTGGATTACTTATAATAAATACCTAATGCATATGTGTAATGTAAAAAATGATATATAAATAGTTTTATACTGTACTATTTTTACTTGTATTTCTTTATTGTTCTATTGATTTCATTCATTTATTTTTTAAAATATAATTGAGCCTTGAGCAACACGGGGAGGTGAATGTCCCTGTGTAACTTTTAATGACCCAAAATCTTAACTACTAGTAGACTACTGCTGACAAGAAGCCTTACCTGTAACATAAAGAGTAGATTAATAGTATTTTGTAAGTTATGTAAAACACAGCAGGTACTGTAATTCTTGCAATAAGGCAATCTAGAGAAAAGACAACGCTATTAAAAAAAATCACTATGAGGAGAAAATATATTTACTATATATTAAATGGAAGAAGATCATCATAAAAACTTCATCCTCATCACCTGAGCTCTGAGTGGACAGAGGAAGAAGAAAAAGAGGGAGAGTTGGGACCTTAAGGGGGGCAGAACATTCCCTGTGCAGTTCATTCCCACACTGTTCAAGCATGAACTGTATTTTCTATCTGCAGTTGGTTAAATCCAGTGCAGAAGACCCTCAAAAAGAGATGAACAGTGGTGTTATTAAACTTAAGCTTCAGCTTTCTTTACTTTCTGGCACTCTTTCTAATTCCCTTTAACTTAGATGTCATTGGTACTTATACTTTGTATTTTTTTTTCTTAAAAGGAACACCAAATTAAAATAGTTTCAAGCATTACCACACCTAGATCTATTCTTGGCTTCAAAGAACCATTGTTTCCCTTCATACCGTATCTTTAATGTTATTATTAAATAGCTGTTTACCAAAAAGAATACAGATTCTGTCTCTTAACAGTAACTATTTTATCTTAAGGGCCTGAAATATATCTGGCTTAATAGGAGTGTCAGGTAAACATTTGCTGGATGAATGAGCATGACTTGAGATAATGATCTTTTTTCTCTTCATACACAATTTTCTGTTTAGTCAAAAGTATCACAGGCACAGACACATAGCGTTTCTCTTAATATATTTTCTGTAGAATTGGAGGTAGAAAAGCTTATGACGGTTCAGCATAACATTGCATTAGAGATAACATTTGTTGTGAAGTCAGGATTACTCGGAGATACCTGTATTTGTAAGCCCTTTACAGCAAGTGAGATGTATTTCTCTAGAGATCTCTTTCTTAATGGGATTTCAAGCAGCTTTTCAAAGTAGCTAAAGTAAATTGCTTTTAAAAACATGTGTGTCATATCACAGCAAATAGGGTTATGAATCAATATCCACCCTGTGCTATAATATGCAACCTTATCATATAATGAAATTAACTCTGGATTAAAAAGAGAAATATTTTCCTTATCTTCCCTCCAGCCTACTTTCCCTTCTATTCTTGAATATCTGAGCTTTACAAATGACACGTGAATAGAAGCATCTATTATAAGCATCCACTGTTCTTCCTGCCCTAACATAATTTGGTTCTGCATTAATAACTCTCATTCACAATCTCTCCTAAGCTCAGTTTAAAATGCCTATGTTCCATAGGGGTTGCTTATTTTATGAAGGAATGTTTGGTTTTTGGTGGTCTGAATTTTCTGTGTGTAATTTCATGGAATTAAGACTCGGTACTGAACAAAACTATGAGAGTTCTACCAAGGGTGTCTTCAATATTCCTTTTCTGGTCCTCCACCTTACTACCATCAAGTTCTTTTTGGAATCAACACTTCAAAAGCAGACACCCCTCCTCTCCAGAGTTGATAAACCCAGAATCTAGCACAGAGGACAGTCATATTAATATACAATGACAATTCAGTGTAATCAGTTTCATATGAGACTTAAACATTATAGCTGAATTTGTGATAGAAAAGACGAATGAACATTTAACTAAGGCAGTCAGGAAATATTTGATAGAGAAGTAATATTTCAAATGTTTTGAAAGATGAAAATCCTGGTGTTAGAGAAATGGATGTAAGGGCATGTTGACAGAAGAATCAGGGCCATTTCAGAAATGATAAGAAGTTTATGATAACCAAAGGAAACTACAAACCTGGAAATTAAGGCGTTACTGGCTATAAAGGACCTTTTTAAAGACCTGTTAAGAAACAGAAAAATAAAGACCTGCTGGGTGGCGCTTGTGGCTGAAAGGAGTAGGGCGCCAGCCCCATATGCCGGAGGTGGCAGGTTCAAACCGGCTCTGGTCAAAAACTGCAAAAAAAAAAAAAAAAACCTGTTAAGAAACTTGGTTATTACACATAGGAAGACTGAAGTTAAGCAGGAAAAAAATATCAAGAGATGTTTACTTATTTATTCAATAATTTATTACATTTTTATGAAACAACATATGACAGTTACGTCGGGAAAATACTTAAGTGATGGGCACCAGGTTTTGATATTGCGGTTAGGAAATGAGACCTGAATTAACACTGAGTCAGTAGAACGAAGAGGAGAATCAAAGTGCAGGTCCCTCCAATGGTGCGCTGATAAATGTTTAAAGAACTAGCTCGACACAAGGAAACGAACAATGCTTGCTAAGTTCTGTGGTATGTGAGTGCCCCCATGATGGCCAGTTTCAAGCTGCTAAGGTTTTATCCCTGAATCCAGAATTCAGAAGAAGTATTCACAGTAAGCTCTCCTGAGCTAGTTCTAGCCAGCTCCAGCATAACACTGGGTATTTCTGAGTTACAATTGATAAATTGTTGAGTTGGATGAAATGAGGATAGAAAAAAAAATTGTATATGAATCCAAATTTTCTAGCTTGAGAAACAAAATGTTACTATATTATGGCTTGTGTTTTATTCTCATATAGCTTTGCTATTTTCTATATAATAATAATGATGCTTCATAAAAGAAACTTTTCAAGTAAATATGCACATTTAGACTGATATTCTTAAGAAAGATAGTACCTTAACCTAGAGGTTCATAAATAATAACGCTAGGGACTTCAGTAAAGGATATCGGCTGGGGCAATGATTGGTGCTGACGATCAGAGAAGTTAAGTACAACTTGGGATTGAGTTTAGGACAGTAATCCCCAAACCAGCTCATCTCTAGCTATCAAGAATGTTAATAAAGTTCAAAAAGAAACTTTTCCCCCTTACTTCAGGACTTTTCAAAGATTTTAATGTGCTAATTTACTTCGTGAAGCTGAATCAGATCAAGACCATGCAAATTTTTCCAGATGTAATTGAATAAGGATTTATATATTGACTACGCATTCTAATGAAGGTATCTGCTTCACAGACCACATTATAGATAAATCAATATCTTGTTTTTGAAGATATGCACATTTCGAACAGGTAACCAGGTGAGGTAGGTAGAAACTGACTCAATGATGCATTGCATCAAAAACTACACCCATGACAATTCACTAGTACCTTGTCTGATGGAATAATGTACGCGGAGAAGGAATGGGTAGCAGTCATCTTTCCCCCTAAAAGGGGCATTTTTTCCAGATAGAAAATAATAACAGCAAAGAAATAATTATAGTTATCAGAAACAAGCTTAGGGATTTATTACCTTTTCCTTTTTCAATTATTCCACATCCCTATGTTATAAACATTATATTACTGTCTCTATTCTTCGTATGAAAAATTCAATACCTGGGTATATAACTTAATTTATGTCAGAATTATCAATATTAATGTTCTTACTATTTTATCAAAAAACATTACTCTCAGGGAGGTGCCTGTGGCTCAAAGGCGTAGGGCATTGGTCCCATATACTGGAGGTGGCGAGTTCAAACCCAGCCCTGGCCAAAAACTGCCAGAAAAAAAAAAATTGTAAAAAACATTACTCTGTTGTAATTTTTTCTGTAAGGACATCCATACATCCAGGCATACACATTCTTAACAGGGAAAGCTGTAAGTTTTTTCCATAAATGATGAAGCGTCCTAACATATTATTTCAGACCAAGTACATTTTTTTTTTCTTTTTTTTTTTTGCCTAGTAATTTCTTCCTCTTGTCATTGCTTGTTATTTCAACCATCCTGTGGATTCCATTGTTCCTACTTACAAGCTATTATGTTGACTGCTGTGACTTTCCTGTTTTCTTTTAGTCTTGGCCCTTATTCATTCCACTCTTTGGTACCACTAAATATGTATTGCTTTTTTTATTATTTCTCTAAATTCTCACAGGAAAAGAAACTTTGTAGGTATTGAAAACCATGGAACTCCATGTATACCAAACTTGAGCAATTGTGTGAACACAAACGAAAGTCTTTTGTCTTAAATAAAGAAAATGGAATTCAACTATGTTGAAAAATATGAATGTCTCTTGGATATATTTATCACAGATAACATTGTAAGATTGTTCTGACTTAAAACAAAAATGAAGTTTAGAAAGACCTTCCATCAAGTAGTAATGCTTCAGAGCCAACTCAAATCTCAGAAAAATTTTAAGTGCATATGAACAGCAAGGTGTACAAAGTCTGATACCCACAAATTCACGTCTTCACACTCATGACTCAGATAATTAAAGACAAATTCTATCATGAAATGTAGATACCTTTTCTTAATAACAAACCACAAGATTAAGTAAATTCAATCAAATTTGATTGATTTCCCAAAAAAGGCAATAGTTAAACTGAAATGATTATTTTTTAATCAAGAATTTTTCACAAAATTAAAAAGAACACAAATAGAGCCAACAGGCTACTTTATTATTTTCGTGTATAGTTTCTGCTCTTCAAAGACATGAATTGACGCAGCTCTTTTTTTTCTTTTCAGAATATTAAGAGGGTACAAATGTTTTCAGCTTATATGGATCACTTTTGTAAAGCTTGAGTCCTGACTAAAGGGGTTCCCGACACCCACATAGTGCTCGTGGTACCCGTCAGGAAGGCTTCTGTCTCTCCTGTCTTGCCTTCTCCGCTTTCGTTGATTTCCATTTCACTTCCAACATTGACACATACCAGGGTCTCTTTACATGCTTGCTTCCTGAAGTAACTCTCGTGTAGCCAAAATGAACATTTCTCAGACATCTGTAAGAGAATGGTCCAAAATGTGCAGAGAGTGTAGACCCTCAAGTGAGAGAAAATAGTTAACCCCGTCAATTCCAAGAGATACTGTAAGTGGCATCAATGGGCACCAATAATTTGATATTTTTAGCTATATTGATTAACTTCTGTCAGCGGCAGGTTCATCAGCTGTGGCAAAGTGATAGAACAAAATTTAGAGTTGAACTTGATGAACTACGACGTTGGGCAGCACCTGTGGTTCAAAGGAGTAGGGTGTTGGCTCGACATACTAGAGGTGGCAGGTTCAAACCTGGTCCTGGCCAAAAACTGCAAAAAAAAAAAAAAAAAAAAAAACCCAAAACCTATGACATTGTTTAACAGAATCTCCATTTTAAATAAGTAACCTGATTAAAGGATACAAACTTTCAGTCATGAGGTGAATACGTTTTGGGGATCTAATTCCAACATGATGAATACAGTTCATAATACGTTTGTCAAGAGAGTAGACCTCCCTGTTCTTCCCACAAAACAAAAAGGTAACTTTGTAAGGTGGAGGTTTTGGGGTTTTTTGTTTGTTTGTTTGTTTGTTTGCAGTTTTTGGCCGGGGCTGGGTTTGAACCCACCACTTCTGGCATATGGGCCTGCAGCACCCTACTCTTTTGAGACATAGGTACCACTCTGTAAGGTGGAGTTTTAACCAACTTGATCATGCAACTCATTTTATACTGTATGCAAGTATCACATCGACACATTGTACCACTTAAATACGTATAACTGATTTCTCAAGTACACCTCAATAAATCTGAAAATATAAATAAATAAGCAGCCTTTAAACGATGATTTTATGCTACTATGTGTAGAAAAAAATTCATCTAAAATTGCATAATTTTGTCTTTTCAGGAAGAATCTAGCTTTTCTTGACCAGAAAATTGCCTCGGATCTATAACCTGAAGGCTATAAGGAAAGAAAATGAAAAGAAAACCATGGGCAGCATGGGCAAGATGTTACACTGATAGTTCTGACTTAACTGTACTATGATATAACATGGTTACTATATTATTTTAGTACTATTCAACATGTCTGTTTGATCATGAAACAGATACAATATATCACATCCTGAGCTGGGGAGTGTATAGGCACACAGTGACAGGATTAATCAGAAAATGATTTTTAGAATAAAAATACGTTCATTTTATTAAAATAGTGTAATACGATGCGTGACTTTAGCTGCACCTTTGCAACATGAGGCTTCCATGCCTGCGATCCTATGGAGTATTTCTCTTTTGTCAGTGTTCTCTTCACATTTCCAGTAAGGAGGCACCCAGGTTATCTTACCCCGTCTGTTAACCTACACATGTCCATGCAGAAGCCTGTGGAAAATGTGCGGGTGCCAATCCAGGCTTCCAGGAAACTTCAAGAACCATTCCAGACTCTCATTATTCGATACTGCAAAACACATATTGTCATCGAGTGCCTTTAAAAATAGATTTTCAGGATAGAAATTTGACTTTTAAATCATCTTGTGCCTGATAACGATAGAATGATTCGTTTTGTTGTACCAATAAAGTATTCATAACTTTCTGTGTAGATATTGCAGAAATAAAAGCCAAAATTGTCCTTCACCCATTTTAGGCAGGTGTCTGCAGCCCTTGAAATGACATTTTGCCTGAAGACATTACTGCAGGAGACAAGAGAGACACACAAATCTATCTACTTTCTCTGTGCACAGGGAAAAAGCCTTCCAGGCAGAGTTTTCTGTTCAGCACATTCATTACCTTTTAATTGCTTCTAAATTGCATTGTGACCCGTCGCATCAATAGCCAAATCTGTCTAACTGAAGCTAGCATGGTTTGGACATGTGTCCCATGAAAGGCTTTTTCATCAATTTGTGTGTGTGTGTGTGCACCTATCACTTCATTTGGCATGCTTGGGTAGCTGTACCTATGACAAAACCAGGTAAAAAATACAGTTAATCCTAAAAGTTCCCATTGATTTTAAAAAATAGTTTTTAAAAAAGTCAAATACACTACTGGGAAGACCACTAAAAATAAAAAGCAGGCCAAGTTCGTCCAACCACGTGTTGTGTGGTACATGGTTAAATAAAAAGCATGGTAATGCTTAAAAACCTGTAACTGTTCAATAAAATTATTTACAATGTCAGACATTCCACATGTCAGAAAAGAGCATGAAAAGTGACTGTGAAATTAGGCATTATATTTAAGACTCTAAGTTACGGCGAAGAATTCCACTAGGAGATAAGTTTGAACATCTTAGTCTGGGCCACAGTAAGTACCATGTCGTAAAAGAACAAACTACTGCACCAGCCACTGTGAGCGATAAGGTATAGAATTATGGCTCCCCAAGAAGATTTACTCAAAGCTATTTTGCAATCACTCATAGACTATGTGTACATGCTCCTGCCTTCAAAAAAGTGCAATCAGAAAGCTCATGTTTCCGGGCTTCCAAATAAAAATGCCATAATTCAAAAATTTAAGTAGAGCTTTTTATTTGTCTACTAATTTATATTTTCTTCCTACAGATATTTTGATAGTTCAATAAAACAAAATAAAAATGTAGACAATAGGTGAAATTAAATTATTGTCTTCTTTTAGTTTTTAAGGCAGTTTCTTATTGCCAGTTAAAGTTTTTTTCAGAAAAGATGTTGAGAACAGTGGGAAATATAACTCCCAAAAGTAAAAAAAAAAAAAAATCACATTTAGGCAGGTCTTGGACAACCAACCTCCCAGGAATATTGTGGCACCTGCTGAAATGGCCATCTTGAGCAGCAAGTTCAACAGTGTTTTGGTACTCTGTGAAGAAAGTTAGATGCAATATGGGACTCTTTAAAACCTTGATGTGTGTAATGATCTAGGAGGGGTTACAGAAGGAAAGAAGAATGAATAGTAAGTGGAGAACATTTGATTAGAAATGAAGCTCCAGCCCAAGGACCTACAAGCAGCAGCCAAAGAATTGGGAAGATAATAAAGAGAGAATGAGATTCTGAAAGTCAGGTGAAGAGTATACTTAGTTGATCAGGCCTGTAATCTGGAAGGCCCGAGGCAGGTGGATCGCTTGAGCTCAGGAGTCAAAGACCAGCCTGAGCAATACTGAGGTCCTATCCTTACTAAAAACAGAAGAGACTAACTAGTGTCATGGTGGGTGCCTGGAGTCTCAGCTACTCTGGAAACTGAGGCAAGAGGATCAGATTGCTTAACCCCAAGAGTTTGAGGTTGCTATGAATTATGATGATGCCATGGAACTCAACCCAGAGTGACAGAATGAGACTCTGAATGAAAAACAAAAAATGTTGGCACATATGCTGAAGTCAAGTCAAATGACAGAGATTGAGAATTACTGAATTCAAACAAAAATACATATCCGATGATGTAGAGACGTTATGGGGACAGAATTCTATATGAGTATTCTTGAGAAAACTAAAGTGCTGGTATCCAGTGTACAAATGGAGAGGTTCTTCATATTTTGAAGAATGAGTATTAATTCATTGGAAAATGAGGGGAGGTGGATTACATGGGTACAAATACTAATAGTGGAAGAGATTATTTGGTAGAAAAGTGTGGAGGTTCTCTGACTTCTATAGCTTCCAAAGAATAGGAAATATCAACTAAAATTGCAGAGAAAGGAAGGCATGCTTGACATTTGAGGGTAAACCAATGTAAGAAATGGTTGTCTCAGATGGTAAGAAAGTGAAATAGCAAAGAAAAGTATAACAACATTACTGGAATGTCTTAAGGTTCCACTTGAGATTAATTATCAGGAATTTGAAGTGTTGTCAGTCCTTATGGCTGTGTGTTTTCTACATCCAGGTCTGGCTGCTTGCATGCAGATGAAAGACAGTGAAGCTGGATTTAATCAGGGATGAGATTTTTCTTATAACGTATGATAGAGATGGTGTGAGGAAACAGGTTGTATGTGAGGGAATGTTTGTAATGATGGACCATAGAATGTGGGGTAAAGAGGGAAGGAAAAGCACGAAGACTGAAGATGAATACAAAATAATAATGATGATTAAGAACAATAAATAGCAAGTGCCCTCGGTGTCAAAGAATTCTGGGAGGTAATATGCCAGGAATGTGAGCAGGGAAGAGAAGAGGCTGGTGTCAGACACTACAAAGCTTGAAAATGATTATGGAGTGGATGTTAATCAGGATTCAGTGGTTCTCAGCCTTCCCAATGCATGGCCCTTTAATATGGTTCCTGAGGGTCACAACCCACAGGTTGAGAACCCCTGGTCTAGATCATGACCATGAGAGCAGGTGACTAAAATGGTGTTCAGAAAAAGCTCATTGCACAAAATGAAGTCAAGAAAAAAAAAAGAGTCATTATTTAAGAGTCTTGAAAAACACCAAGAATCATATATGATAGGAATGGATGTCAATAGGAGTGACAATGAGCTTGATGTGGGCATAGTAACAAAAATGGTGGACTCTTGTGGGCTCCAGAAGTCAAACGTAGTTTCTAAAACTTACATAGTTGAATTAAACTGCTGGACTTCTCTTTTTCCATATACAAAATTAGAGTATAATATTATAGTTAATTAATAATATTGATGCTAACGTCTCATTTAAGAAGGCAGTGTATAAATATTATGCTTTAAGTGGCTCCATGAGAATATCATATCAGCATTTCTCTTATTTCACATTACCTTTTTCCTCCACTACTATTAGCTGCAATGCATGCCTTTATTTATCATATTTAAAAAATAAATTAATGGGTGGCACCTATGGCTCAAAGGAGCAGGGCGCTGGCCCCATATGCTGGAGGTGGTGAGTTCAAACTGAGCCCCGGCCAAAAACTGCAAAAACAAATAAATAAACTAACTAACTAACTAACTAACTTGACCACTCTTCCTTTCGGCCTCCATACAACTTGACTATTATTTTATTTCTAGTCCATTATTATTATTATTTTCAATTGTTATCAATTTTCCATTTTTTTTTAGAGATTATTTTTTGTTTCTGTTTGCAGCCAGTTTCTAGCAGATTGGTCTATACTTAACTGCCTCCAAATTCTTTTAGATTCACTCCTAGTAGAGTTTTCCCCACCTTGAAAATGCTTTTGGCACGGTCACTAATAATCTTTATATTTGTAAATCAGTAGCAATTTCTATCACTGTTGACCTGGAGCAAGCACTGAATTCTGCTCATCAATACTTAATGCTGTCGTTCGTTCTTGTCTTTGTGAAATACTTTTTCATCGGGCATCCTAGACACCACATTCCATTTATCTTCCCATTCTCATATGTGTTCTATTCTCTGCGTTTTTGCTGGTTCCTTCTTTTCTCTCCAACCTTTAGATATTGGCGTGTCCCAGGATTCAGCACATGCTCCTCTTTCCCCTTCCTTTATATGTATTCCTTTCCTTAAGCATTGTACATGCACATATTGTGGCTACATGTTTTAAGTGTCAGCATAAGCTGCTGAATCTTGTACTCATAACTCCTGTCCAGCTTTCACTCTCAAGATGGCTTATATAAAATCTCTCCTCCAGACGTGCGGTATATGCAAGTCCCCGAATCATTTGTTGAGGAATGCATTCTGTAAGTGATGCAAGCCAAAAATCTCATTTTTGATTTCTTTATTTTTCTCAAGATCTGCATCCAAACCAATGTGAAACCTCACTGAGTTGACCTTATAAAAATGCCTCAAACTAATTTCCCATGGTTATGAAAAGGGAGCTGATATTAGAAAATAATCTTCCAAATAAGAACCACTAAAAACTTGATAAAAAGTAAAACACACAAGCACACACAGAAACACACATACCAACAGGCATCAGAGAACAATTGAGTGAGCTATAATCCGAGGGATGAGGAGCAAAGATTGCTCAGGGAAGGAAACATTGGACTGCATTTTTCCTTGAAAGAATATGCCAGTTTGTGAAAAAAAATGCCAACTTATAATTCCACGGGATCTTTGCTCGCTTTTACAATGATTGCATCCACTATTCTTAGTTGGTTTTTGCTTCAAAGGCCTGACTTGCCCATGGATTTATCAGACACACTTTACTTCGACTGATTTTTTAATCGCAAATTTTCATTGGTCTATAATGGTTGTATATATTTGTGATATTTTTAGTTTTGATATTTTCAAGTTATATTTTGATACAAAGAAACACTGAATATTTTGGTAGTTGGGATTGTATTGGTTGCTTTCAGCATCAGTATAGAGATTTCAATTTGTACATAGGTCTTAACATACATACCCCAAATCCAAAATCCCATTTATTGCCATTCTTTTTTCAATGGTTACTCCAGTGACTTTCCAGTTTTAAATTTGGATGCAAATTTTCCTGAAGAGGGTATGAAATAGCAGTAACTTCACATGTTGATCAGCGTTATATAAGCACTACCAATTCACAATTTACTGCCATCTGTACTACACACTCTAATTTTCAGTCTTTCACAGCAAATTAACAAAGTTATTAGGCAAAGAATACCACCAGGACCAAAGATGTTGCAGAGTGAACACAGTCTGAACACTGATCTGCAGAGCCAGGATCAAGGGCATGGTTTTCTTTAGGAAAGAATTCTACTAAAAAACAGCACGGGAGTAGAAGTAATTTAAAATGTTTAAGACATTAAATGCAAAACAGGGATTCCATATTACCATTTAGCATGCTTTGTATGATAGGATGTGAAACCTAACTGCTATCTATGGAATGTTAAGCTGACACCCAAGATGGTCAAAGCCTTCCATGATTCAATATCCCACGTTATTTTCTGATTGTACCAAAAAGCAAACAACTAGAAAATGATCTCATTTCTTAAGAATGGAATGTGGTGAGTTTTAAGTGAGACCTCAAAAACCAGGCTACTGAAGCAAGTAGAAATAAACAGGATAACATCAAACTAAAAAGTGTCCACGCAGCAAAGGAAACAACCAGCAAACGGAAAAGACAGCCTACAGAAGGGGAGAACATATTCTCAGACTATTCAACTGGCAAGACACTAATAACCAGAAAATAAAAGAAATTTGAATCAATAAGAAAAAAAACTAATCAAAAATGTGCAAAAAATCCAAAGAGACATTTATCAAAAGAAAACATACAACTGGCCAACAGATGTATAAAAAATGCTCGATATCACTAACCATCAGGCGAATACAAATCAAAACCACATCATTTGGGGTGTCAGCTTAACATTCAATATTCAAAATTGCTATTGTCAAAAAGACAGAAAATAATAAATTCTGATGAGGATGCAGAGAAAGAATGATTATAATACGAGGCATACTAAACGGTAGTATGGAAACCCCGTTTTGCATTTAATGTCTTGAACATGTTAAATTGATGGGAATGTAAATTTGTGTAGCCATAATGGAAAACAATATGGTAATTCCTCAAAAAATTAAAAATAGAGCTATCATAGAATACAACAGTTTCATTTCTGGGTATATATCTAAGAAAAAGAAAATCAATATATTGAAGAGATAACTTGTACTTCCATGTTTATTGCATTGCTATTCGATATAGCCAATACTTAGAATCATCCTAAGGCTCTATTACCATAAATGGATAAAGAAAATGAAATGTGGTATACGTACACAATCGAGTGATAATAGTCCACCATGAAGAAAAATTAAAGTCCCATCATTTGTGACAACAGGGGCAAAACTGGATCGAGGGCATTATGGTAAATTAGATAAGCCAGGCACTGAAAAATAATTGTGATATGTTCTCGCTCATATAGGGAAGACAAAATATTAATCTAATGGAGGCAATGACTAGAATGGTAGTTACCAGAGGATAGTAAGAAGTGGGAAGGAGGGGTACAGAGATGTAGGGTGAGGGGTAAAAATGAAATTAGATAGAAACGAGAACACTTTAGCCCTGGCTTTTGTTCTGTGGGAATTTCCATCCTCCACTCAACGTGCGTCACTCAGTTTCACATTTCCATCAAGGAGCTGAGGGAGCAACAGAAAACAACAGTTCAGAATTTTGGAACATTCCATGGCTCTAAGAAGGGGGAATAAAAATGTGTTTATGCTCCACCAATAAGAAGGTACTTTAAAAACATCACAGATTTTATCTGAGTGCCTTACAGTACTCTAGGAGCAAAGGCAAGCTGAATACAGATAAAACCCCAGAATGTCCAAAATCCAGTCTTAAGTCTTATCAAACCCTGATTAGATCAAGTGATCCACTTTGCCCAACTACTTAGCAGAAACAAGTGAAGAATAACTGTGTTCTTTCTGGAGGAAAATAGCCTCGTTTTGAATCTCTGCAAATTTTCAAACATAATATGTGTCATTTATCAAAATTCCTAGATACAACACACACACACGCGCACACACACACATGGAATGTCAAAGCTGACAAATAAAAAAATTCAAATGCCTAAAGTAGGTTTTTAGGGGATTTGGACATCTGAGTTATCAAACATAGACTATAAAATTGTTATGGTAATGAATAATACATTCAATCAAGTCGGTGACAAAATAAAGATATTCACCAGAGAATAAAATCTGTGCTAAAATATAAAATGGTATATCTTTGAAGTGAAAATTAAAACTTGCACTAACTAATTCAACTAATAGATTGATACATACCTTAAAACTTGGAATTTATTACCTTGTCTTATGTACAAAGACATATCCCTTTATCAGTATAAATACCTTATCCCTTATCAGTATAAATACATAATATGAAGTAAAAAGGAAAGAATAAGTTTGAGAAACAACTTTGGTATGGGGCATGGGAAAAGGAACATACATTCCTGTAATGTCAGTCCTCGAATGGGGTGAATGGGAGAAAGGGCGGGAACAGCATTAGGAAAGAAACTGTAATTACCACAAATAGCAAAAATAAATAAACAAAAAAATGAAGTAAGCTCTACAAAACCAAGAAGAGGATACAGAAAGACCTCCATGCTTAGACATGTCATAGTAAACCCACCAAAATCCAGCAACAAAGATAAATATCTAAAGTGGCCAAACAAAAATAAAAGTATGACATTGAGAAGCAGGAAGTGTAAAACCAGAGGGTAATTCTCACATAGAAACAATGGAAACTAAACTAAAATGGAACGAATGCTGAAAGAGAATGCCTCCCAACTAAAGTTTCTGAATCTCTCGAAAATTATCCATTTAAATATTTAATAATAACTACGTAGAAATGTGGACAGATATAGAAAAATGGAAATTCTATTTTGAATTCAAGTTTAAACAAAATAAATATTACAGGAATTTTTTAAAACATAAGGAATGCATGAATTATCACCAATGGCAATGCAGAAAGAAAAGGAGGGTACGAGAAGGGAGAGACGTGAGTAAATAAGAAGTGACGTTGATCAAAACAATAATGATGTTTTGAGAGATTTAAAATACATATATAATTAAAATACATACATAATACAATGATATAAATAATGGGAGAGAATAAAAATATTCTAAGCCCTTGTTCTAAGTTTGGGAGGCCATGACAATACTAATTTCAAGTCAACTTTAATTAATACAAAATTATATTGTAATCTCTTGTGAAACCAACAAAAATAATCTGAAAGTTATAAAAAGATAATTAAAGTGAAAAATGGAATGATACATGGAAAACAATCTATTCAGGAATCATACCTTATGTATTCCCCTGCAACTACCTAGATTTGACTGATTACCATTTCTTACCTGATTACTATACATTTTTATATTCTCCCTGTCCCATTTTTCTATACCAAAATTCAATATAGCAGCCACTGAATTCCTATTAAAATGTCAGATCATAGATGGCATTGATCTACCAATCCCTCTTCCAATACATCCTATTTGTTTAAAAAAAAAATCCTGAAAATTGCTCCCTGGTTTTCATCCATAACCTTAGCAGTCTCCAACCCACTGCTTTGTTCACTCCTTTGTTGCCTAACAGGCATACTTTGGCTTTAGACTGTTTACCCTGTTTCTGGCTCCACCTGGAATACCCATTCTCCCTCTCTCCCTCTCTCTTTCTATATATGTGTGTGTGTGTATATATATAGAGAGAGACAGAGACATATATACACATATGAATTGGACATTCCATTCCTACTTCAAGTCTATGTTTCAACACCCTCTTTTACTCAAAGAGGGTGCAATTTTATATAGAATGGTCCAGGTAATTATCTATATGCATATATATGTATATAGATATCTGTATGTATATATATATATATATATATATTTTTTTTTTTTTTTTTGAGACAGAGTCTTACTATGTCACCCTGGGTAGAGTGCCATGACATCACAGTTCACATCAACCTCAAACTTTTGGGCTTAAGTGATTCTCTTTCCTCAGCCTCCCAAGTAACTGGGACTATAGGTGTCTGCCATAACACCCAGCTATTTTTTTCTGTTGTCATTGTTGTTGTAGTTGTCATTGTTGTTTGGCAGGCCCAGGCCAGGTTTGAACTGGAAAGCCTAAGTGTATGTGGCCGGCACACTAGCCACTAAGCTATGCATGCCAAGCCCACGTAATTTATGTTAAAGTTACATTTTACTGTTGGGTCATAAATATTAAGGTGGTTTATTTTGTTCCTCACAAAGAAACAGTAATAAAGATTCCAAGATTCAAAGTGTGGCATTTTGAAAATAAATTAATTATATTTCTATATATATATCAGGCATGACAATTTTTTAATGTAGATATATTCTCTTCTTTTTCTAATTCTTTTTTTATTATATGGATCTTTTAGAGTATGACTACAACAATTACAAATATTTTTCTTAGAAGTCAGATTATATTGTTTCTATACTGCTTTAAATTAATAGTGGTAATATAGAGATTATAATTTACTCAGCAAAGTATATTAGCAATTTGGGATAAGTTTCATAAATAAGAACATGGCATAATTCTATTAGTTTTATTACCATGTGCCTCAGGAAGAAAAGTGAACATTCTCTAATTTTTCAATTAGCCTATAAGAAATTAGATGGTTTATTTCAATAATCTCCTTAATACTATGTATATAATTCCTTTTAAAATGGTAATCCTATAAACTTTTAAAAAGAATTTCAAAGATTATTGGCAATGAGAAGCACTTCATCAGAGAGACTACAGTCATTCACTTAATAAAAAATATTTTAAACACAAGGCTATGAAATTTTATTTTGAAATTTCTATCACTTAGTTTTATTCAGTTAAGAAAAGCTAGAAATGTTATCCTGAAATCTTGTGGTTTTAAGTACATTCATTGAGCAATTTTAATCTCTATCCTGAAAAGCTTAGCTATTTAGCAAACTCTATTTATTCCTCAAAAATTCCTTAATTTGTTTTCTCTTAGATACATGGGAAAAGACTCAAAGATCATTAATGCTGCCTTTAATATACATTACACATTGGACCATTTCCCCACTGGTCAACTCCACATTTCCAGTGGCCACCCAATTAATGACTGTCTAATTGACTCATGTCCAAATCTTACAAAGCAATACTTTTACTAAGTAAATTGAATCTGCTGTTGCAAAAACTGCAGGGCTGAGGGCATAATTAACTATACTAAGGCATACTTGATCTCGGAAGCCCTGGGGATAATCAATAATTAGTTTCATTCTGAAATGGTTTTGCTGCTATAACCATGACACAGTGTTTCTGAATTACTGAAGTTTTGATGACTATTGCTTATTTGGATCCGAACAGAAAAGCTGTAGCTAACTCAAGCTTTATAGCATAATAAATTTTCCAAAGTATCTTGAGATTAAAAACAATCAAAGTAAATGAAGCATCAAGTACTATTTATCTTCTGAAATATTAGTGCTTACAAAAACAAAGGAAGCCAGACTAACAAGTACTCTGTATCCATCACTTTGAAAGTCATAGAGAAGCCACATTTCACTTTGTAAGATGAAAAAACAAATTAAGGAATCCAATTGGCTGATAACATTCTACACTGTGGCTTCCTGGACAATTCATGGTCTGAAATTTATGAGCCTCCTCACTTAATTAAGAGTAAAAATTCTGAGCACAGAGACGATAATCAGTACAATACATGTGGTTCAATATTTATGGGATCCATCAGGTAGCAAAGTGGACGAAAGTAATGAGACATTCTGAGAGTCTAAAGAGAATTCCAAATATAGCAATTTTAATTTTGAAGTAAATTCATGGAATTCAAAATATATGCTTGGTATATGCTATGTAAATATGTTTCTAAAATATAATTTTCTAGTATCATGACCCCATTTTCCCTTACAGTTAGGGAAAATCTTCAATTATTGAAACTATTTCTCTGTTTTAATTCAGCAGATGATATTGAAGCCGCTTTATCTTTCTACTTCCCTGTTGTAAGAGAATATGTGTTGTTCCCTTGAGGATTATATGAATCAAGTGCTCTTCTAATAACATAGTATGATTTTATCCCAGAATAGAATTAGACATAGTATTAAATACAATGAAAACTTAATAATTTCCTTAGTCATGATAACTACATATCAAAACTAGTAAGCCTAAACCCATCATAGTATAATTTTACCAATTTATATTAACACTCATTAGACATAAAAAAACAACAAAAATTAATCAGTACCAACTAGTGCCAGGACAGAGTCTTTCACATTGTGCAACATGTCAATTTTTGTCTAATTTTTGTAATGGGTAATTTATAATTCAGTGTGATTTTCAAGATATTTAGCTAAACCAACAGGGAGCAGGGGGAAAGTAAGACACAATTTTCTGTCTCAGGGGATAGATATGTAGCTTGAAGACAAGCTGAAATCAGGACAGTCACAGAAAAACTCTTCTCAGAAGTGGATTGCATAATTGAGTTTCTCCTAAGTGGAGATTTGAGTTGAAGGATGTTTCTGTATTACCCTGGCTTATGTACTTGGCTGCCTAATATTTATATGGCCATAAATATCTCCAGCCCACCTTGGGTTGCTTGGCATGCTTCTCTGTTTGCAAACTTAGGAATGATACAAGGGACATCAGACAAATACTGTCATATAAAACTGCAAACTAGATTTTTCTCTCAATTAATGAAGGTGCCCTTAACAGTCAGCAAAAGAAAATCATTTCAGTCCATGTCAGAAAGTCAGGAATACAGAAAATCTACTATGAAATATGGAAGAAGCTATGATTATATCTCTTTAAGATCATAGCGAGGGAGTTAGAAACCACTGTTCTGTAATAAAAACTCCACCGTTTACTAGTTCTATGACCCTGAACTCTATGAAATCTCAACATTTGCAAAACAGAATTAATATTAGAACTTGTCCCATCTGACTTCTATGAGAGTTCCATAAGAAAATTCATCTAAACATAGTATATGAACCAAAACAATAATTGCGATTATCATTGTTCTTAAATAGTATCATGCTCAAAAATTAAAAATAATAAAATGTAACTGATACTTACTGAGCATTTACTATGTGCTGAAGCCCTTACATATATTAAATCATGTAACTCTTACAGCTTTTCATGGGGTAAGTATTCTTTTATATATAAGAAAACAGTCACAGGAAAATAAAGTAATTAGGTCCAGGTGAAAATAGCAGAGCTGAGAGGAAGGGCCCATTAGTCTTTGAGTAATGCCACAGAGAAACACAGAAAACCAGGAGGGCTGCGCTGTCCTCACCGTGAAGCTAAAAGCTTCAAGCTACAGAAGCTGGAGGAAACAGCTATTCCTGGATATTGAAAATGTTGCAGGTTTTTGTCAGTCTGTTTAGCATTGCTGTAACAGAATAGCACCGGCCACATACTTGATTAAGAAAATGAATTAATTCCTCATAATTCTAGAGGATAAAAAGTCCAGTATCCTCAAGGAACTAACGCCTGACAAAGGCAAGACGAGATGTCATCCCATGGGGGAAGGTCATCCCATGGGGGAAGGTCATCCCATGGGGGAAGGCAGAAGAGAGAGCGGGAGGAAGGGGGCCAAGATCATCCTTTTATCTGAAACCCACTCTCTGGATAACTAGCCCACTCCCACAGTAACACCAAGAGTCCATTCATGAGAGTAGAGTCCACGTGACCTAATCACTTCTTAAAGGTCCCAACTTGCCAGGCAAATTACACAGTGGATTCATGAACTTGAGAGAACATAGTCAAACCATAGACTCTTTATACATAGAAGAAAAGAACATAATACCATATTACAATAACAAGAAAACTATTTTTATAAGGGATGATATCTTATAAAATCAATTTTTTATTAAATCACAAACACATAGATTATGTATACATTAATGCATTTATGGAATACAATGTGCTGATTTCATATAGAATTAGGAATGCTTACATCACACTGGTTAATATATATCTCATCTTGTTTACTTAATTATTGTGTTAAGAGACTTATACTCTACGGATCCGACATGTACCCTTGCATTATGCACTATAGGTGTCATCCCACCATTCACCCTCCCTCCATCTGACCTCCCTCCTCCCCTCCCTCTCCCCCTCCTCCCTCCTTCATCCTGGGCCATAGTTGTGATCTATTCTTCATACGAAAGTGTGGGTGATTATAAATTGGTTTCATAATAGTACTGAGTACATTGGATATTTTTCTTCCATTCTTGAGATCCTTTACTAAGTAGGATATGTTCCAGCGCCATCCATGTAAACATAAATGAGTAATTTATGTAAATGTAAAGTCTCCACCTTTTTTTAAGGCTGCATGATATTCCATGGTATACATATACCACAGTTTATTAATCCATTCATGGATTGATGGCCACTTGGGCTTCTTCTATGACTTGGCTATTATGAATTGAGCTGCAATCAATAATCTAGTGCAAATATCTTTATTATAAAGTAATTTTTGGTCTTTTGGATATAGAACCAAACTTTTGCATGCACAGATCAAACTATAGAATAAAGAAAAAACAATCCCAGCTTCTATCGACAGAGACTTAAGCAAGCCAGATAATATGAGGTGTTTGTAATGTTTCAACTGCCCAACTTCTGTAGAGTTTTACTGGATTAATATAAGGTAATTGCTATAAATTTGTTGAGAATGCAAGTCCATATGTTGAAAAAATATAAGATGTCATTTGTGTTAATCATTTGGGCACTCTGCATATGAATACGTGATCTCAAGCTTTAATTGGAAGGACTATAAGGTAAATTTTCACAGGGCATGCTTTCAAAACCTACAATTGTCCAAAGTATATTTCACATCTACCCTTTAAGAACCTGTTTAATTCCTAACTTCAATAAGGACCTCCTATCCTTAGGAATTTTCACCTTTTTAGCATAGAAGTTTAGAGACGGACATAGCTAAGAACTTGTTTAGAGATGACAACAGCCCAGTCCTCTTGACAGCATTCTTTACCCGTTTGAAATTCACTTACATATATCCTATTTTGTGTAACATGTGAATAAACACCACATCAAAGACTGATGATTGATAAAGATATTTTTAAGAGCTCACTTTTCTCTTAAATAAGAAATTTGAACTCTTGCAGAAAAATAAAAAAAGCAACTATTGGCTACAATTTTCAAAGTTACAGCAAATTTCAGAAGTTATTTGTATTCTACAGAAAAGGGAAGAAAACATTTTTAAATCAAAATGAGGCAAAGGCAATATGAAGACACCACCAAGTTGTGCTTAGAATGTTGCATTTCTAGGGTATGCATTTTAGCACAGTCTGTAGTTTTCTGTTAACCAATTTATTTCTGCTACCACTCTATTTTGTGCTGGAGAGTTTGAAAGCTAATTAAAGCCATATTGAATGGTTTGGACTGAAAGTAAACAATGATGAGTTTTCAGAATGTTTTTTCGTGTTCGAGGTTTAAAAGTTTCCAAGATGAAAATTCTTTGCCTCATAAAACCGTCTATTCTGGCCTTCATTTCTAACGTGGCAACATTCAACGTACTAAGGAAAACAATGAGGATATAAAATTTAAGAAATTAAAATATTAAAAAAGTAAATTTTCTGAAAAACCTCCTAAATAAAAATATATTGGATCTTTGCTAAGTATAAACAGAAAGCTGTGATTTTGTTTTCTTTTTTTGCCTTTTGAATTCATTTAATAAGTTGATATTGTTTCAACTTTTTTAGTAGAAATTAGTTTGAACTGTATACATGGACAGATCAGTTGTATTAACAGCAATATAGATCTCCAAACTTCATCTACAATAGGTAAAATAACGAGACAAGTTGTTCCTATCTGAAGATACGAGGTATCAAAAATAAGAACGGCACAATCAGAACGTGTGACTAATTCTGAAAATTAAATCATTCCATTTCACTCTTCTGGTTTAAAGAAACAGAGTAAATATTTCTGTGTTGACAAGAAACATGATGGCCTTGCTTTTTTTACCTTACGATATTGGCCATTGATTCCATAGACTCCATGCTTCATTAATTATTGTCCAGAAAACTCATATTAGTAATTTTCCACTTAACCCTGGAGTGGTTGAAATTATCTTTCAGTTCATCTCCTGCAAACTACCTTTGACTGGAGTAATATGAAAAGAAGGATGACCCAGGAGAGGGACACTCTCATAACCAGCCACTGTGCTGGGGTTTTGGCATCTTACAGCACACCTACAGGAAACAGTAGGACACTGACGTTTTCTAAGGTAGGCTCGCTCAGTAGCTGAATTCTACAACTTTTAGGGTACATCTTCCACCATCAAACCATGACCTCTGAGGACTAGTTTAAATGTTAACTTTTTTTTTTAACTTCAGAATTAGTGATGACCCTTGGCATATAAGCACATGAAAGTTGACTCTCAGTATACACTGGTTTTGAATATGACAAATATTGCTTTTTGATGTGCATTTTATTAAAATTATACATATAATTGGATCTGCACAATTCAAATGCATGTTTTTTAAAGGTCAGTTGTATACAGTAAATAGCAATGATTCTTATTCCATCGCCTCTTGCTTCAACCATGGGCTGGGCAATGTTTTGGAGTTATGCTATCAAATTTCCTGATGGAGAAGTCTCTTAAGTAGAGACCTATTATTTAGGGAAATAAAATATATACCATAAGCATCCAAGGCAGCACCCTGTACTTTTTTTCAGCCTTTCTGTTCCTCATCCAGTTCACTTCTCACCTACATCCACACGTGAATAGAAAAGGAAATAAGATTTCAAATTCCATCTATCTTGTTCAAACATTTCAGATTACTGGCCTCCTTTTAGTTATCTTTATGTTTCCCCAGCACATAGAACAGATCATGTTCATTTCAGGCAGTCAGATACACTTAGAGGCAAACTGTATTAAAGGGCTGGGCACAGAAGACACACAATACCGCAGGCTTAATTCCTTCCCCATGTGCAGTGAGCTGATACACTGTAGATTCTTATTGTAAAGTTCAAAACTCTATGACATTTTTTGAAATCTGTAAATTACCATTATAGTGCTCATGGATGGATAGTGCATCTATAGTGCAATAGACGGATGTTTAATGTCCAAAAGTAAAGTAAATGTTCATCAAGTGAATACAGGTCCTTAAAAATAGGGTTCCTGTAAGAACTCAAATTAGGTCTCCCATGGATCCCTGCATTCCCACTACCAGGCAGCTGCCCAGAAGAAAAGATTTCATTTTATCGTTAGTAAATTTACAATAGATTGTTTATAACAGCTTTATTTACAATTGTCAAGACGTGGAAAAAACCTAAATGCTCATCAACTCAGGAATGGATTAACAGATTGTGGTCCATGCATACCATACGTTACTATTCAGCCATAAAAAAGATGGTGACTTCACATCTTTTGTAGCATCCTGGATGAAGTTGAAATAGATTCTTCTTAATAAAGTATCACAAGATGGAAAAACAATTATCCAATGTACTAAAATACTAATACGAAGCCAGTAGACAATCTCATCCATGCTCACATAGGAGAAAAATTCATTTCAATTCAAGTTGGAGGGAAGGGTGATGCAGAAGTGGGAGACAGGAGGGAGTTGGGATGCTCTCACTGAATGGTCACAGGGTAGGGGTGTTTGGCACACCTTTTGAGTGTGGGACATAACCACAAGAAGGATTCTACCTAAACAAAATCAAATATTGTCACCTGGTTGTTTGTTCCCTCCCATTAAACTGAAATAAATTTACTTTTCAATAAAAAAAAGTTCAAAACATTGAAAAAAATTTTGAAAACATTTTTCAAAAAGTCTTGTATATTTTGATAAAACTAATATAGGAGATACATTTTCTCAATTATGACATCAGAAAGCAAGAATATTTGACAACTAGATAATTATGTTAAAAAAAATACATAACATTTATATTTCTTCAAAGATAATCTGCAAAATGTATGCATGCTGTAGACCACAACTTCTAGCCAATGCAAATTAAAAAATGAAATTTTAAAAGCTCTAATAAAATTGTATTTAATTATGAACTTATAAAGCAAATAGATTCAATTTTATTGCTCTCAAATGAGTCTCTCTCTGCTCATTTAAGTCTTCATCATCCTTCAATTTAGAAGTAATAGATCATCATCAATTCTTCTCTAGCATTCTATTTCAACAAACCTCATTGTGCTTATTGCCGTTATATTACAATTTATGCCAACAAAAGACATAGTCTGTTTTAAGAGAAAACTATAATAATTGAATTACTGGAAATACTCCATTAATATGGTAGTAGAAAAAACATGTTTTGAACATTTGGATCTCAATTTGTAAGTCAGAACTTCCCACCGTCCTTTATTTCTATTTTAGTCTGTGTCTTTTTGAAAGTCTGAAATAAAAAATGCTAATGTATTTTTAAAGGTTAATAGTTGCCTAAGTGGTCCATAAAATAGAAACTTAAACATAGCAGCTTGCAAAATTTAATGAGAGGGCAAATACAAGTTCACCTTGTCTTTTTATCTTCCTTAGCTGTGTCGTCTAGAGACCTGTAAGTGTCTGAAGATGATTATATCAACTTCAAGATTAGGCGACGAAGGCTCAGAGCAGATTAAATGGTTCAACGTCTATGCACTTGGGGGTTCCCATGGCAGAGTGTGTAGGCTTCATTCAGAGGGCAAACATATATTCCCGGTGTCTATGCTATCATGAGAATAGCTATCAGACTCTGAATTCCATCCATCATTTTTATATCTGAATAAAGTCTGCCTCTAGCCTAATGAGTGCTACAGAAAATTGAAGTCAATGGAGCCACTTGTCTTCACAGATATCAGTCAAAGTACCAAATGACTTAAGAACTGAAGCTGCATAGTGAAACTAAGTGGCACATTTTTCTTTATATCCCACTATTGCATATATTTGAACTTATCAAAATAATTACATTAACAGTAACAACGCATTGAGCTAAATGTTCTAACATAAGATTTCTCAAAATTATGCCAAACACACTGTATTTTTTATTTTCTAAAATAATAGTAAGTTAGTGGATTTTAATTGGGAGCAATTGTGTTCCCTATATGCAATTCAAGTAGGACTGCAAGTTTAAAATAGTTTAATAGAAATATAGGATATCTTATTATATTTGAATGTCAGATAAACATTTTTCTCTTTTAGTTTCACTCTGACTCATGCACTATATGGGTTATACTTGTAATAACTATACACACACATGTGTGTGTCGCTTATCTAAAATTCAATTTTAAATGAGTATATTGAATCCACTGCAGAATAGATTGGCTGCTGGAGGATTTGTTGGCCAACACTATGGCAACACTATGGCACGGGGGAATTTGACAATGTCCTGAAACATTTTTGATTATCACAACTAGTGGGGGGGGTGCGACTGTCATCTTGGTGGTATAGGCCAGGGGTACTTGTAAACATTTCACCATGAACAAAACAGTCCTCCACCGCAAAGATGTATTGAGCCAAAATGCCGACAATGCTGAGTTTGAGAAATTGTGCCTTAGACTATAACAAGAAATGGTTACACTGTTGTTCAGACTAATTCTTCCTAGATATTGGGCCTTAGGTTGTTCTGATCTAGAGTACATTCTAGGTACTTCTAGAAAGGAAGCACTAGAGAATAGTTAAAGGGCAAGTAATAGTACAGAGAAAAAAGAAACCATTCATGGGGATCTGAGAAGCTCAGTGAGAGTTGGTGTGCTTGGAGGGATGACTTAAATAAGATTATCTCTTCCCAAAGCGTTCTACATCACTGCAGAGTGGAGTGGCTGCTGGAGGGTTTGTTGGCCAACGTTTTTTCCTTCTTTATAAAGTAAGCATAAAATGTTAATACTATTCAGATCACAAAATAAATAAATAAAATAACAGAATTTATGGGCTTATCCATTTTTTTCTACTTAAAAGTTCTTCCTGTAACACTGAAATAAATTTCCCTTGTCCCTTGGAGGAGTTGCTTGATTTTGGTTTTTCATAGTGTCCAATTTTTTTTTTTTTTTTTGGAGAGACAGAGTCTCACTTTATCACCCTCGGTAGAGTGCCATGGTGTCACACAGCTCACAGTAACCTCCAACCCCAGGGCTTAGGCGATTCTCTTCCCTAGGCCTCCCAAGTAGCTGGGACTACAGGATTTTGTCCAAATTTTTCTGTTGGTTCCTCCTCAATTGTTCTTTCTTCTTGTTCACCTCCTTGTCCTCTTTTTTTCCTCCTTGCTTCCTTCTTTGCTACAAATTACCTTGTCTCAGAGCTTAGTTCTAAAGGAAGGGAAGGGTGAAACTTAAGCAGGGAAAAACAATAGGAAAAGAAACAGAAGAAAAGAGAAGGAAGGAGAAAAAGAAAAGAAAAAAAGAAAGGGGAATGAAAGAGAGGAACTGAAGAGCAGGAGAGAATGAGAACAGGAAGAGAGAACAAGAGTGATGGCAGAAATGGTATTGATTGGCACAGTGTCCTGGCCACTCCTGTAATTCAAAGAGTTTCAGGGAGTGTCCTGGGAGAGTTTTTCAAAACAAGGAGCTCCTTACCAGCCTGAGAATAGCCAAACTCTTCCTTGTGACCAAAAGTACAGGAATCCTTGCTCTTGATGAAAGTAAAAATGAAAGTTAATTATAGAACCAACCAAATTAGCAAAAACAAAACACAGGGGCGGCGCCTGTTGCTCAAAGGAGTAAGGCACTGGCCTCATATGCTGGAGGTGGCAGGTTCAAACCCCGCCCTGGCCAAAAACCACACACACACACACAAAGCTTAAATAGCCAAAGGCTGCAGCAACCTCAGCACTACAGAAGAGAAAAAAAAAATAAAGAATAAAGTAACCAAATAAATAAATAAAAATAAATACTAAAAAAAATTCAAATATGGTGAAAGGGACCAACTGTAATAGGAATATGTATGTTGCAATATGGTGCTGAGACACCAGGTGGCGCTGTGGCTTTCAGGAAATGGAGACCATAGCCGGCAACCTCTAAGTCCCTTATTTCTAACTTAGTTTCCTTTGGTGATCACATGATTGTTTCCTCAGCATTCAGACCCGGTCAGGTTGGGATCTTAAAGCTCTCTAGAATCCTTCAAGGGCAAGTCCCACAGTGTCCCCTGACAACAGTTGCCATGGGGTGCGGGAGTCCCCCACCCTGTCCCAAAAAGGGAGTTCTGATCGCAGCAGGTGGAATTAATACAGCTGTGCTTTAGGATCTTGCTAAGATCTTCTCAGGACCTTCCCCCTGGCTGCTGAGATCTTCTCAGTATGGCTGCCTTGCCAGCCACCAAACCAATGGCTAAGCCACTCCAACCGGTACTCAAATCTGGTTGCTATACACTGTTTGAGTCTGCCCCCTCTCCCAAGCTTTCCACTCAACTGGCAGCTTCCCACCAAAACCAAAAGCTTGGGAAAGCTTTTTCCTGTCCCAGACCTCCATGTGGGGGGCAACTGATCTGGATTCCCAACCACACTGGGAATATTTTCAGTCTTTACTCTCTTTGATATTATTAGTTATCAAATAATAATCAAAAATAATTATTTAGATATTTCTTTCTCCCTTCTCTTTCTAAGATTGAAATTCTACAGATGATAGACCCATTGATATTATACAGACGTTACTTATCTTTTCCACTTTCAGCTATTTCTTATCAAAACTTTAAGAATCCATTGCTTTTAGGAATCAGTTGCCACATGCATCAGATTTCCACTGCTCTGGACCATAGACCACATGCGGTACCCAGCTCACCACCTCCTTGCTGTGCTCCCTGAGCTACAACTCTGGGTAAGGTCCTCGTGCCAGGTATGGCTAGGTTCCATCTTTTTCCCTAGTCATACAGGAGAGGTCAGCTGAACGATCCTTCTGACTCGCCATCTTGCTCTGCTTCAATTTCCAAATTCTATCACTACAGATCTCTCCTGAACTTCATATAAATGAGTTCTACAGAATTCTGTGATTGCCTGTAAGCTCAATATATGTTCTTATTTTAACAACATTGTTGTATCTTAGTACTTTTTCTCATTTTTTAGAGTGATACAACATTGAATACATAGATAATTTTTTTGTCTCTTTCCTTATGAAAGAATTTGGGTTACTTTGAAAAGTATTATGAATAAAAAGTACTGTAAACATTCTTGTGCAAGATTTTTTGTGAAAATACACTTTCATTTCTCTTGAGGAATACTTAGGAGTGGACTTGCTAATTCAAGAGGTAAGCACACACCAAGATTTTTAAAAAGTACTAAGCAGTCTGTTTATTATTATATAGGAGTCCTTTATATATTTCAGATAGAACACCTTTGTTATTATGTACTGCAGATATTTTTATGTTTTCACATTGCATTTTATCGTATGACTTTTAAGAAGTAGAAATTATCAGGTGAACATTTTTTATCATTCCATTATAATTACTCTATAACTTTCATGTAAATCTCTATCATTTTTGGTGGTTGTTACAAGAATTAAAATATCCATCTTTCTCTTTTCCAATCTTCCAGGGCTAATATTTTATCACTCCATTAAAATCTAAGAATATTATCATAGTATATTTCTCTTACCAACCCACCACTTATCCCATTATTTATAATGTGTGTGTGTGTGTGTGTATCACATCTAACGTTAGAAACCAGCAATATAATATTCGAACTTCTATTTTAAGCTGTCAGTTTTCCTATGTAAAAGTAGATATTTATCAACACATTGTCCTCTTTTTGGTGCTTTTTTAAAATTTTTGGTGCTAACAGTTATATGTTTTGCCAAGTTGTTTTATGCCTAAAAACAACTTACTCTAGTAATTCTTTAAGGACAGATTTGCTGGTATTCAACTTTTTTCAGCTATTGCTAAAAATGTCACTATTTAACCTTCATTTTTAGAAAATATTTTTGTTGGACGTTAGAAATTAGGTTGAGGTAAGTTGGTTGGTTGGTTTTCAAAAGTGTAAGAATCCATTGTATTGTGACTTTCATTGAAGGCATCACCTATCATTGGTGGCATTTTTCCTCTTATATTTTCACTGGCTTCTTTTAAGGTTTTCCCCTTTATCTTTAGTTTTAAGCAACTAGACAATAATATGCCTTCTCCTATATGTTTTCCTTGTATTTATCCTTCTTAGGGTTTTCCAAGCTTCTTGATTTTATAAATCCATGCTTTTCACGAAATTGGGAATATTTTCAGTCTTTACTCTCTTAGATGTTTTTTAGTTGATATTATTAGTTATCACATAATAATGAATAATAACAATTATTTAAATATTTATTTCTCTCTTGTCTTTCTAAGATTGAAATTCTACAGATGTTAGACCCCTTGATATTTTCCAAAAGTTACTTTATCTTTTCCAGCTCATCATTATTATTTTCTGCTATTTTAAAACTGTTGTAAAGTCCATAAAATAGATTTTAAATTTGCACTTTTATATTGTAAAATATACATTACTTTTACTTCTAGTAATCAACTGATCTGCTTTTTTCAAGATTCCCCATTGATTACTTTTGCTATGTCCATCTTTTACTTTAAGTTGTGAAGATAATCCATTTAGCTATTTTCAATTTCTTATCTGCTAATTTTAATATTTTAGTCATCTGTAGGTATATATTTTGCTTTTCTCTTAAATATAAGAATTTTTTTATTTTAAATATTTTTTATTACATACCAAACACTGGGAATAAAAAGTTAAAGATTTTAGATGATATTTTCTTCTTCTTAAGAGTACTTTTTACCCTATGTGGTAATTAAATTGAGAAATGCTCACTTTAAACTTTTGATTGTGCAAATTTTTAGTCTCAAAACTCCTCAAAAACTCACATGATTCTTCCCTTCTCAATTTCTCAAAGTGCTAGGATTACAGGCATGAGCCATCAACTCTGATCCCTGATGGTGTCAATTTTTTGAAAGTCCAACATTTTTACCTAGATCATCTCTCTCTGATGGAAAAAACTACAGTCTGTACTAAGGCAGATTTTTCTGTCTCCCAGGTATTTTTTTCCATCAGTTTCCATAGAGTTGTCGGCTCAGTTCACAGAGTTACTTAAGATTTCAAGATGAATTTATTTGCAGATACTGGGGTTCTGATTTCTGTGGTTTTCCCCTTGCATTATTCCTTACTTCTCAATTTCCAGCCAGTCAAATAACTCCAATGTTTATTCCCTGACATGTCAAAACCAAAAGAATTAGACTGTACAATTTGAGTTCTAGCTACCAATTGCTTGCAGACTAGACAATGCCCTCAGGAAGAAAGCTATAAAAAGGTGACTATAACCCAGAATGGTTTCCTTTTTTATGGATTGCATCCTCTTCACTCTCAACCTATTTTGTTTTGTTTTGTACGCTTGTCATCATCAACAAACAAAATTTTTCCCATATTTCATAATATCTATTCATGGAAAAAATAGTGTGAGAAAATTGTTTTTCCATCACAAGAACTGAATTGCAACAGGAATTAGTTTCTATTGTGTATTTCAATAATAGTACCTCTTGAACTTGAATTTACTGCACTTCTTTATCCATCAGATTACGTTATTTATTTTTTTCATATTTAAGTGTATAAATTTTGTATGTATCTGTGACAATGTCACCATAATCACAATAATAAACACAACCATCACCTCCAAACTTCTTTGTGCCCTGCAATTTTAATTATTTTGAGATTTATCGGTGTTGTAGAGCACATGTGTTTTTCAAAAATAATTATTTAGATATTCAGTGCAGTTGAATTTATTTTTTAATTGCACAGTCTGCTAAATGAATTTCAGTTGCAGAATCAGATTTTAATAAATTTTTACTGAAGATAAGAATTTTTCTAATAACAAAAGACATGAATATTGCTTAGAATTAACATACGCAGTGATACTACCTACTATGAATAATGCCATTTAATAAATTGAAATTTTCACTATTTTCATATATCATTAATGTAACTACTAGCTAAAAATACTATTTAGCTGATTTCGAATATCAACCCCAGATTATTTTGTGTTTAATTACAATTCTTAATATAATTTATTTTCAGGAATATGAGTACAATGCACCTTACAGATTCTAGAAACAAAATGTTCAAAATCACGAGCAGTTGAATTATTCAGAGTTAAATCATATTAACAGCCCTTGGCTTAATATATAGTCTTTAATTGATAATATGAGGTATTTAACTTTTATTTCAGTTGAAGTCATGAGTAGGAAAAAATTAATTCAGTGAGTTTAACTCTTGTGCACGGTAATAGAAGTGAAATAAGAAAAATGTCTGCTGAATCCTTTTACTGTTTGGAATCTTCCATGCTCAGCAGAAAACCGGGATGATAATATTCTGTGTTATGAAAGTACATAAACCTCAGAGACTTGAAATTTTTAGACAATCCAAAAGCGATTCAGCTTTAATGTAGCCAGTCATCTATATCAAATAATTTGGTTCATAGCAATATATTTCACTTCATCTTCCTAAAATATAACTTTTTCCTGTACTACATGATGTGTCCCATTGTGCATCCAGAAATTCTCTTTCTATGCACATAAATGACAGGATCCAAAATGAAAGGCTATTAATCCTTTCGTACTTTCTTTTAACCTACCCAACTAGGAAGAAAATAAATCTGGCAGCTGTTGTCTTAGCCCATCCCAGGCCAAAACCCAAGAAAAGTCCACTGGAGAGTACAGGATAGTGAGAACCAGAAATAATTTGCAACTTTAAGACCTAAGTCATATAAGGTCCTAGTATGAACTTAGGCTTAGGACTTTGCATGCACCTAGAAACAAGCTGATTTTCCCAACCTCCCACTGAGAAAGGGCAAGGCCTATCTGGATAACACTTATAAAGCATCAATTTCTACTCTGTTCATATTCTAAGACGGAAGTTCTACAGAGTGTACCAAAGGGATTTGCTTATAGCTTAATTTCTATCCTTGTTTTTACTGGCTCATAAAATGCACAAAGGTGCAAGGCCCTGTGTCCTTTTTCCTGTGTTACGGCCAACACTAGATTCAATATGTTGATACTTACAACTCTCCTCCCATTAGTCTACATCCCCTGGAGTCTGCTTAGACCCCTTGGATGATAATTCTAGTTCTCTAAGAATCTAAACCTTCTGTCTTTTAAGATTGATCTTCTCTGGTAATAAGCCATGTACTCCAGTCACCTATGCAGTCCCGAGGCTATACCAACCTATCCCTGCTTCCTTTCAGCAGCCTGTGGGTTCAGGGCTTTTTTGTACACATAATAGGATAATTTATGAGGGTTGTAAAGTAGGACATTCAATTTAAAGGTGAGAACACTGAGATTATAAAGGTTAGATATCATGTCTGAGTACACCCAGTTAGGCAATGGTTGTTAAAATTTGGACCAAATCTATCTCATGTCAAAATGTTTTTCCCCTTACAATACAATTTCCTTTAAATCATGTACTTCATAACTGAAATTAAATCTCAATCCCATATTAGCCAAAACCCTGAGATGAGGAAGTGAGGTTTCCTAGACAGAGAGAGAAGCAGATGGTTAAGATTAGATTAGCAAACATAGTTTAGGAAGTCAAAGAAAATCAAATTGAATGTGTTAAGGTTGAGAAAAGTATACATTTTGTAATTACACAGATCTAATTTTAAGTCCTAACACATGGTAGTGTGTACGGCTTTGGGTAAGTTGCTCAGCTTCACACAATGGTTTTTGCATTTTGATGCTTGCTGATACAGTGACAATGTTGTCGACTTCACAGAATTTTTGTGAACTAAAATTACAAGTTTGAATCAGGTAAAAGAGGTAGGGGAGTGTCTTGATAATAACATTTTGTGGGATTTTGGTTATTTTTGTCCTAGGTGAGAGACATTAAGACAGAGTGCGATAAAGTCCAAAAGGTCTGTCCATTCAAAGGAGTAGTAGAGACCTAGTTTAGAGAGAGATTAAATATCCTTACATGCCCAGCAGAAGAACTAATATAAAATTGTCATAAGTTCTTATTTGTTTTGAGAAAATGGGAGAATAAGTGAAAGTTTATATATAGGATATAGTGTTAGTAAATAATAAAACTATTATAGTAGTAATAGAATTTGTCCTGGAAATATTCTTTCTCTCATTATAATTAAGATATGGGGGTAGCCATGGATAGATTGCCAAATTGGTGCTCCAGCTTTGTAGAGATACCATTATCAGGAGCCAAATGACACAGACCAGAAATGGTCACCTTCCTTAGGCAATTTTGAGTTAAAACCTGACTGCTTTATTAGTCTCCAGGATGAAAACTTTGGGAAGCCTGAGACATTCTAATGATCGTGTCTCCAGCCATGTGGAGGACACTAATATGAGAAAACTAATCCACCATAAAGAAAGACATGGAATGGATTCTACGCATCAGTTCTTAATTCCTATTCTTTCTTGACTTATGAACAGTTCTGAACAGGTTAGTATTGCCCTCCCCTCCCTGAAACTTGGCCTTTAGGACATCACATGTTATTGTTTCAATTACCTTGAGCTCAGATGATCAATTCTGGTTCTGAGGGCTGGTTCAGCCTCATCTCTGCAAAGTCTTACCATTGACCCTTTAAGGTTTACTTCTAACATTTCATATTTTCTCAGTCTGTCTTCACTCCACTGGAAACCTCATCTAGACACTTTAAATATATTCTCTGTGTTGATGACTTCCAGATTTAAGTATTGCAGCCCGACCATTTCTCTGAACTCTACACTTGTGAATCTAATGGTTGCTCATCATAACCATTTGAATATTTTATAGACATATCTAACTTAATATGCACAGAATGGAATTGCTGATCCCTCCTACATCCCAAATTAGTTTCTATGTACTTTTCTCACTCAGAGTAAATGGCAAATCTACTCTTTAGGTTACTCAAGTCAAAACCCTGGGAATCAACCATAATTCTTCTCTTCATCTTGTACCAGATAACATCTCCATTTCAAAACCCATCAGCTCTATGATCAACATATATCCAGGCTACAAATAATCCACACCTATGTTAGTTTCTTGCCCAAATCACAATCATCTCTCTCGGATCAGTTAAGTAATTTCTGATGTGGCTTCTGACATTTCCTGATTTTGGACTCGAGCCAATAATTTTGTTAGTGTGATCCTATTAAAACATAAAGCAGGTGATGTTATTCTAAAACACTCCAATAACTGTATATCTCAATTAGAGGGGAAACAAAATGGCTGTCTAATTACATGCTGCCTCAACCATGTAGGGCTTGATTTTCTCTCATCTGAGTACAAAGCTAAGGTGAAATCATCCTGTTATCTTCCAAAGAAGTATTTCAGGCTAAAGAAGTGGCAAGGGCAAAGTCCTTGAGATAAAAGCATGCTTTGTAGCTTTCTTGATCAATAATACCAGCATGGAATTTATACCCATGTAAGTCCACTGTTCAAATCATGTCTCTGCAATTTACTGATTCTATATTCTTAAAAAAGACTATAGATTAGGCATGGGACCAGAAAATGCCAATGATAAGCTCTTTCTGAATTATCTCATTAACAAATACTTTTGAGCACCTGATATGAGTCTATTTGGATCAAACATTTTAAATATTAAGAATACAGCAATGAAGAAAAGTTTAAAATATTCTTGTCATCATGGAGTTCACACTTTAGTGATGGGAGACAGATATTAAACTAAGGAAGTGAGTTATGCAAGTTAGGGAGTGTTGAATGGTACAGATGGTATTTGTCATGGTGGTTACAATGCAGGGTTTGAACCCGGGGTTACATGCATCTAAATTTCATGATTCTCATACCATTGCAATGTTGCTTTTTGGTTTGACATATCTGATATATTAAAAAATGTCCAGAACATAAAAAGGAATGATTGGTCAGATAATTACTCATTAAATAAAGTTGCATTCTTCCATAAATACTGGAAGGATTAGGGGTGGAACAAGAGAGGAACTGGAGAGCCAACTTTCCTAATGAGCAGATATAGGCTGTCCCAGGCAGTTCCTATAAGGATCAAAGGAAATCTGACCATGCTTTGCATGATAAAATGAGATTATTCCCTGCAGAGACAGCTGTGACTTTTGCTTCCTTTTCATGGGTTTGGGTTCCAAGTTGTCTTGATCAACATTTAAATGCACGTGTCTCATGCTGGTAAGTAGTTTTTAGTTTATAAAAGTAAAAGTTTACATTTTATTTTCAAAAACATATTGACTAAGAGCACTATTATAGTGATATTAAAGAAAATAACATATTGAATACAAAATGCTACCATCTTACTTAAATGTTTCTAATGTCACATGCAAAATTCAATTAATGTGTTATTTGACCATTAATTAATATGTGTTTATAGTTAGATAGTGGTAGCTATGGTATATGAAATGATTTGTATATGATGGCTTTATTGTCCCACTTTCTTAGTGTATATAGAATAATCCATTAGCTAATTGTGTCATCAGCATATCTGCTGTTTTGGTTTGTAATTGAAGACTTAGGCATCTCCCAGGGTCAGCTCACCTACCCAATTCTATTACAATTCCAAATTAGCTGCAAGGATGTTTTAAACACAAATATAATTGCATGGAACCCACTACAAAAGATTCTGATTAAATTGATCTGGGTCACACTTAAACACTGGAATTTCTAAGCATTCTCTAGGCAGAATGGAGAATCACTATGGCAAATGAGTGAATGATCCACTTAATATACTACACTGGCCTTTCAGTTCTTTGGCCTTCCTCCAATGCACATTTACTCATTAAGAGCTCATAGGTCAACTCCACAACCTTGACCATGATTTTATAACGTTAACTTCTTATTGCTATTACACTTTATTCAGATAAGCTCAATGGGAGATTCTCACTAGGAGAGAGAATCTGGATGCAAACTTGTGCTCCTGAGTACGTACTTTACCCCTTAATTTATACAAAGCATTAAGCAAAGTTACAGCTTCCTAACACTCTCCTCTGTTATCTTTACTAAACAGAAGCACCACATGTAACATGTATTTTCTTCTGTCTTAGAACAGTTGGTCTTCATCATTTTCTTATGTCATGATTGATACTGCTGCATGATTGATGTTTTTATTGATGCTATCAATTATTTTATGTAGAGCAGTTAATACACAATATTTTTTCTTGGTGGCATCCACAATGTACTTTATACACAGTCAAGATTTTTAAACTTACATTCTCATGATGAAAGTAGCTAACTTAAAGTAGTATCTTAATGGTCATTGATGCACATATTAATTATATTGTTTAAAACAAATTGTTTCGATCTTACTTACCACTGTGCTTTTCGGGTTTGAACCTTACTCCATTGTGTAACATACACATACACAAATCAAATTCTGCCCGGTTTTCTCCTTATAAAATTGGTTCACTGGAGCATCTTACCTTTAAATTATTATTTTTATCTATATATTTAGAAAATTTACTCAAACTGAACAAATAGACTAAATCTAAGTGTGCTGGGTAAAACCACATTGATCCAAAGATGACATAAATCACTTTTGAGAAATAAAAGACAGTCAATTGCTTAGAACATCGAAAATTTAAGTTAATCCTGTTAAATCAAAAACAAATATTCTATTGCCAGGAGAAACATAATCAATAAATCACAATAAGAGGAAGGCTAAATTTAAATTATGTGATCTAATTTGTAGATTCTACACTTTGCGATTCTTTGAAGTTTTTTGATAGTCACATCTAACTCTTACAGCTGGTCTTTTGGAGAAGAGACTCCTTTCTTCTTAGGGCTGGATTGTGTGAAGTCCCTATTCTTTCTCTACATGAAGAAATGAAATCCAGCCCCAATACAGGAGAAATATCTAGGTAAGTTCCTCAAGAAACTATTATAGTTTTCTCACAAGGTAAACAATGCATGAATTCAATTATTCTACAATTTTAACATTGGTCAATGTTTCATTTAATAAATGTCCTATTAATATCCCTTACCCAGTGCCATCTCCACACAGAAGGACGACTTTAGGAGTTTATGTAAAGGGGTGGATAAAAGAGAAGTCATAATCAGAAGCCACAAATTTAATGGCTTATGACACAAAATTGATGACATGTATGTTACATATACATCCCGTATAAGATACGCATATCTTCTTAAAAGTTATTTTTTTTGCACTTATAAAGATAAATAAAAAAGAAACCACAGTGCATCACATGGAAATTCTACTTTAAAGTTTTTGCGGAAACATCATGCTTTTTCCACAGTTGCTGTACTAATTTACATTCCCAGGAACAGGCTCGCAACATTCCTCTTTCTCTGCATCTTTGCCAGAATCAGTTCTTTTTTCTCTTTAATAACACCATTCTAACTAAGATGGGGTTGTATTTCATTGTGGCTTTGATGGCATTTCCCTGATGATTAGTGAGACTGAGCATGTTCATATACAACATACATTGACCATTTGCACATCTTCTTTTGAGAAAAGTCTTTGCAGATATTTTACTCATTTTTAAATTGGATTTTTTGAGGGGATTTTGCTATTGAGTTCTGTGGGTTCTTTATATATTCTTTAAAAAAAAAAAAAAAAAGACAGAGTCTTACTCTGTTGCCCTCGGTAGAGTGCTATGGCATCACAGCTCACAGGAACCTCCAATTCCTGGGCTTAGGCTGATTCTCCTGCCTGAGCCTCCCAAGTAGCTGAGACTACAGGCACCCGCCACAACGCCGGCTATTTTTTTGTTGTAGTTTGGCCAGGGCCAGGTTCAGACCCACCACCCTCATTATATGGGGCCAGCATCCTACTCACTGAGCCACAGGTGCCACCCTAATATATATTCTTATTATTAATCTTTTGTTTGATGTATAGTTTCAAAATATTTTTTCCCAATTCTGTAGGTTGTGTCTCCACTTTGCTGACTGTTTCCATTGCAGTGCAGATGCTGGGTATATATCCAGAAGAAAGGAAATCAATACATAAAAGAGACACACCTTCACTTCTGTGTTTATTGCATTGTGAATAGTGGCCAAGCCTTGGTATCAAGCCAAGTTCCATGGATGAATGAATGGATAAAGAAAATGTGGTCTCCATCCACAATGGAATGTTATTCAGACCTAAAAAAGTGAAATCCTATCATTTGCAGCAATGTGGATAAAACTGGAGGACATTACATTAGATGAAATAAGCCGGGGGAGATGAGAAAATATGGCAGGTTCTCACTCATACATGAAGCCAAAAGTATTGATCTCATGAAGGTAATGAGCAGAGTGACAATTATCAGAGGCTGGAAGGGGTAGAGGAATAAATAGGGATTGTTTAATGAGTACAAAAACACAGTCAGAAGGCATAAGTTCCAGCATTTGATAGCATGAGGGAAACTATAATTAACAGAACGTATAGTTTATTTCAAAACCACTAAAGATCAACAGCTGGCATGTTGCTATACAAAGAAATAATAAATGTCTGAGGTGCTGCATATCCCAGTTGCCCTGATTTGATAGTCACATCTTGTATGCATGTATCAAAGTATTACATGTACCTCTTAAATATGCATAATTATCATATATTAATAAAAATGTAAATTTTAGTAGTTCACTGATTGATAATAACAATAATATACTAGTGTAATAACAGTAATAGCAGTGATGAGTAGCATTACATTAATGCTATAATTGACAAAAATTTCAAACTCAAATGGTTAAATTTAATGTAATTTAAAAAATATTATTTTACTTCTTCCAGTATGAATAAGAAATATATTGATTGTTTAGAAAGATACTTCAAAGCATAGGCATAAAATGTGTACTTTAACCTGGGAAGAATTCTAAGGGACTCACTCTGGCCGTCCTCGGGAATTTTTATTCTTCCTGGAGTGCAGAGTTTCAGGGCAAAGGAATATTTCCACCTGAATCCCATGCCTCTGTCTTCCAGAACGTGTCCTGGGTATCAAAGATCCCCAAATTCCTTGACCATATGGCTTTAAATTGGCAGCCAGGGCCTGCCCTCTTCCAATGCTCCACTAATTAAGCAAGAGGGCAAGGAGTAGCTACTTGTATAAGTATTAATAGTTGAACTAAAAAAAAAAAAAATGGTAGCAAAGCCCATACAGAGATGTAGAGATATACACAGTTACAGTCAAGATAAATGAGGCACTAGAGGAAGAAAGGGGAAGACTCTGGTCCGGCAAATGCCAGTTCCTATTTACTGTCACATTCTGTTGAGAAAAACTTAGGCGTTTGAAATTCTGCATCTTAACCTGGCCCAGTGCACAGATGTGGGTGGGGGTGAAACACATAACAAACTCACAAGCAAGACGGGTAGATCATCAGATGGTGATAAATAATACACCTTTAAAAAGCAGGGAAGAGAGGTATGGAGTACTGTGGTGAGTTAGGATGAAATTGGAAGTATTAGGGTCAGGGAAGGACTCCTCAAGACGGAAACATTTGAGGAAACATTTGCAAGAGCATTAAATGAAGGACAAAGAATAAAAGAGAGGGGAGGTGGATTAGAAAGACCTTGATTAATTCAGAGGTTTACCATTGTAAAGGAAATCAAATAATTGAGGTGTTTAAAATAGAAGATGTGGAGTTAGGAGAAAATGTCTTCAATGTGGAAAAATGTAAGCCTATCTGAATGCTGGTTTAGATTGCAAGTAAGAGGCCAGGTACTGTGGCTCATGGGTGTAAACTTGTCACTCAGGGAGGCCGAGGCAGGTGGATTGCCTGAAATCAAGAGTGTGAGACCAATCAGTGCAGGAGTGAGACCCTGGCTCTACTAAAAAAATAGAAAAACTAGCCAGAAATAGTGTCCAGCACCTGTGGTCCCAGCTACTCTGTAGGCTGAGGTAAGAGGATCACTTAAGTCCAAGAGTTTGAAGTTGCTGTGAGCAATGTCACCACAGCACACTACCTAGGATGGCAGAGTGAGATTCTGTCTCAAAAACTATAGAATAGAATAGAATAGAATAGAATAGAATAGAATAATTTCAAGTTAGATGATGAGATTCCCTGAATACCTGAGAGATGTGCACAAAGGGAACTGCTGGCATTATATTGCTACACAGGCAGTTTGACATCGGTGACAGAAATGCAGAGAGTGTGTGGGTGTTGTCACAGATAGGCCGATGTGATGGTGGGTGCTTCCTAAAGTCTTTTTTAAATTGCTTCTATTATAATTCTGAAACCGGGTCTTGGTAATCAGCTGAAATTAACAGGAGAGGAGGCACTGGAGGACAGGGAAATGAAACTATGAAATAATCATTAGGGGAATAAGAGGGTGAATGAACTGATGTCTACCTGAAGTCAGTGATCTTAATATAAATAAAGTACAGTCAGATTTTTGTCTATTTTTTTTTTCCTGGCTACATTTGTCTGTGATGGTGCTCAGAGTAGGCAGAAACTGTTTTGTTTTGTTTTTCTAAGGGTGAAGTTTTACCAGAGAAGTTATCGTAATGGAGATAATACTAATGGGCTTGAGAGCGCAGTAATTTAAACCAGCAAAGGAGGGGAGGGGAAAAGTTGAGGGATAAGACATAATGAAAGGATAAACTACATGCCCTGTCAGGTCAACCAATTACTGGAATCAATAAGAAGCTCCCTAGAAAGACTGGGGGGAGAGTAATTGGTGGGACCACACCTACAGTGCGTCTTACAAGGGTACTTGTGAAATTTACTAAATATAGAATATAAATATCTTAACACAATAACTAAGAGGGTGTCGTGAAGTCTATATTAACCAGCTTGATGAAAATATTTCAGATTGTATATAAAACCAGCACATTGTACCTCATGATTGCATTAATGTACACAGCTATGATTTAATACAAATAAAGAAATAAATAAAAATTAAAAAAAAAAGAAAGACTGGGGAGGGGGGATGGAAATTTGTGTGCTAGAAACGGAGATTTCCATGCAGTTGAATTTATTGTTAATGATAAATCTAGGATTTCATTTTCAGACAGGACTGAGTGACTCAATGCACGTAGATAACGAAATATTCAGAAAAAGGCTCAAAGAACTATTGGGATGAGGCCTCATGAAAATCACATATCTGGATATTGAAATCAAGGAATTCAGCTATTAGGGACCAACATGGAGCTGCTAAAATCTTCAAGCAATGAAAGGGAAGACCCATGCAGGAGGTCAGCAGATACAAACCACTAAAAAAGGAAGGTTCTAATGAGAGATATAATCTGGTGGTGAGACTCAAACTGAAGTTGCCTCCTATCCCACCATGAAAGACAAGTTCATCAAAGAGAATTAGACTTCCCTAAGGGGATTTAAAACTGTGCCTTTTGGAATAACTGAAGTAAATGGTGAAAAATACTATGAAACTTGAGGTAAAAATAATGAGCTCTGAAGTTCCATAAACACAAAGAGTGAAGCGTAGATAATAAAAGTATACATTTCAGAATATATGTGACAGAGTTAGGTGGCAGGATGGATATAGCTGACTAGAGGGTGATGAGGAATAAGCACAGTGTGAAATATGCAAAACTCGAGGTGTCTGTCGAACATCCACCTGGTGACGTCCAGGACACAGCCTGAAGCATACGTCTAGTCACCAACCCAACTGACACCGGAGAGATTCACGGATAATTCCTAAGTGAAGCATGGGATGTGAGCCTGTAGTCTCAAAATTTCCTAATAAAGAAGTTTGTGAAAGGAAGCCTTCGTATTAAAATAATCTGAGTAGCAGTCGTGGTGGTGGCCATACAAAGGTATCTAGTGGATATAGAAGTAGTAATATAAAATGCTACCTGTGAGGGACAGTGAAATCAAGGGCTGTTGTCCATAGATTTCTTAAATAAAACTTTTTTTTTCAGAAAAATGAGGGGAAAGCTTTAGCCTCTTAATGAGGGCGTCCAGAGTTAGAGTCACAGAATCGTTAGACATGTAAAAGAAATGAACATTTTGACTCAGACATGTCCTAGTAGGGAAGGTTCTACTTCCTCTCCATTCTTTCAGTTTTTTCTTTTAAAATGCCTTCATAATTTACGGGAAAAGCACAGGTTTATACTAAACCTTTTCCTCTTTTTCCAATTTCTACCATGGATCTCCCCTCCCAGCAAGGGTCTCCCCAAGTTTCATCTGAATTGTCTAGCCAGCACTCTGGGAAAACAAATGCTTAAGTGCCTCTGTCTATTCATAGACCTTTGCTATATTATTACGTAACACAACTATGGCGTGAAATTATAAGGGCACAGACTATATTTTATTCAAAGGGTTTTTTTATAAGTAGCTATAATGCACTTATTAATAAATCATCATTACCAGCAATGACAGCAACAAGAACATTATTTTGGCCTTTTCTTAGGAAGAATTTAAATTCAGAGTGTACAAATAGAATCTGACCTTGGGAAAGTTACTATAGTTCTCTAGATTTTAGTTTTCTTAACTCTTAAATGTGAGAAGTAAGACTGGAGCAGAGGTGTCACATTGGAATTTTGAAGGTTGTATGTGACTCAGTGGTGTCCTGTTGGGTACAGACCCTTTCGTTGTGGTTGTTTGCTTTCTTATAAAAATAGGTTACATGTTCAAATTTACCAAACTGTGCACTTGAAAATAATATTGATCTTAATCAAGCAAAACAGACATGCATGAAGTACTAAGCGAAAAAAAGTCTAAACATTTTCCCTAAAAGGTCTAATCTAAGTGTCACATTACAGAAACTGTTTGAATAAAGTTCAAGATTCTTTTACCCGAAACTTGGTCACAAAGTTATTTCATGTTGTGCGTAGGCTGTTTTACTAATCTGTGGAAGTCAGATCATTCATATCATTCTTATTTTCTGGTAACCAATCACTAGAGCATTGTCAGGAAAATTAGACCAAAAAACCCCAGAAAACATAAAAACAATAAAGGCATCAAACTCCCCACTTTCTGATTGTAGCCATAATTAAACAAGCCATGTATGTACTTTAAGTTTTCTTGGAATTTGTCCTGTCCCTTTCCCTCACGTCACATCTCCATGCATACGTAAATCCCACAAGTGAATTTGGTTGAAGTTCAAACTAAAACTCCCAACACATTAATTTTGCAGATGGGAAAAATGAGATTCAGAAGAGTGGTCACTTGTCAGGAGCCAGGGAACGAATAAATGGTAAAGCTTTAACTTTCCATTGTCCTTGCTGACTCCAAAGTTCAAGACCTTTGTATAGAATACACATCATTTAGAACTGAAGGATATTTTAAAAATATCTCTAGGTTTATAGTAACTTAAAATTTTACTGATTTCTTAAACTACTTAATAATCCTATTGGCAAAAATAAGATTAAACATTAAAGAATATAAGCCACATGTAAATTACCCATAGTTCGTGATACCTAACCATTTTGGGAATGCTGGATTTACAGAATGAGATTTGGTATACAAATTATGCTCACAATCTACTGTAATTGAGCTGACATCCATAACTAGGAAAAGACAGAATTTATGTCAATAATTTATTTCCCATAATTTATATAATATTATAGGACTGCCACAATTCTAAACAAGATGTAAACTATATTAAGGTCCTATTGAAAATATAGTATAAATTTGCATTCTGCCAATATAGTGAGTGTGTGTGAGACAGTGCATGATGATAACTTTGTTACTATCTATAAAATTCAGCATTTATCAAGTTTATTTAAGAAACTACTAAGAGTATTTTAAATTTTTTATTTAAAAATTTTGACAAATTAAACACAGATGAATATCATGTGTTATAAGAGTGTTAAAATAAAAATGATTTCAAAAACTAGTAATATATAAAATGAAATTTCTATCCATTTGGGGTTTGTTTGATAATTATTTTTAAATATTCTTGGGAAGACTCTTAAGCCATGTTCAAGTAAAAAAAAAAATTCTGTTGCCAAGAGTGTGGCTTTATGTCTGCTAAATTATTATGCAGTCTTCTAAAACTTGGAGAAAAATACTCAAGGGGGTTACTTAATGTCAGGATAGTAAGTATTATCTACATTTAATATTAAAGAAATAGTAGATAAATTCCATTGGCTTCATTTATTGTAGTGGGGCTAATTTTCTGATCCCAGATTTTAAAATGGTAAATTTAATTTTCTTATGTTTTATAGCAAGATATCCATTATCTAATCTGTCATAAACTGTTTAAGAATAATGGGTAGCAACCAGATAGATTATGAGATAACATGGAAGGATCTGAAAAGAGCTCAAATTTGATGTATGTTAGAGTAAAACTTCTTTAAAATCTGAAATGTGTAGACACCTGGTTAAATGGAGCAGATTTCATAAATAAATGAGTCAGGGGTTGAACACAATGTCGGGAACATGATTCTTTTTATCATTATCCTTATGAAGAAGAAAATAACGAAGGTTGTCGGCTGGTAAAATACATCACACACGTAGGCTTTTGTTAAGTTTTTAAACTTGATAAGGAGGGGAAGCACATGTCAGTAAGGAAATGAATCTTGAACTTTGGAAATAAAGGCAAATTTGAGGCTTTGAATGAACAGACATCTTATTTGACTAGAAATGATCATAGTTCCAATTCCTTGTCAAACATGTTGGTTTCTTGCTGTCAGAGAATGCTCTTCCATTTCTGATACTTCAGCATCTGTCGTTGGCTATTACAGAACCAGTGCTGTTGGCTGTCGGGACTTTACAGTTTCAATTGGCAAACTTATCTGTCTTTGGCAGGATGAGACAGAAATATTTCTCATTCAGGGGCTGCTCCTGAGGAAAACGGCAGCAGCCCCAGGAAATTTGAGTACATTAGCTTCAAAGGACCTGTCTGGCACCCTTCTGACAGCACACTCTGCAAAGTCCCTTCCCATCTCCTGCTCCCTGGGAGGCTTTGTCTGCATCTTAAATATGTATTCTTGGCATTACATGAGACTTCAGCAAGTTCTATGCTTTAATATTAATTTACATAAATATAAGCGCAGCCATAGACTTTTATTCAGAGGTATCTTTCTGGTAAATAACATAAACCCCTGGGAGAAATAGACAATGTATGTAAGATCTGGTAGAACAGATTGAAACAGTAGAATAACTGAGAAATTTCACCAATTACTTGTAACTTTAAAATCGTGCTCTTCTTAAAAAAAAAAAAACACATGCCAAATTAGAGTTTCAGTTATGATTTACTATTTATACTGCAAAGAGGTTGTTGGAGGACATGTAGAGCTTTAGTTATTTGCTAAAAATAAAAAACTCACTGAGTATTTCTGTATCTCACGAAGGGCAATCTGCTTTCAAGGGTCACATCCCCATTTTCTCCTTCCAGGTTGTCCTTCCTCCCGCCTCCCGCCTCCCTGCTCCTGCAGCCCACTTAGCCCTTCCTCTCCTCCAAGGCAGTTCAGAGAAATTGCTGGAGGTGTGGAGGGCACTTGTGTGCATGTGTGCATTTCTCGCTCCCCGTGGACTCCATCTCTTGGTATTTATATGCCTCTAAAATTTTATCAAGTGCTTTATAATCTATTCATTGAATATTTTATTACTCCATAAAAGCTGCAAACGTCTCTACTTAGAAAATCCCAACCCTCTCTAGCATGGGAAAATAGCCTGTAACATTGAAAAATGTCACTGACCACAGCTGGGTTTGACCGTATATTGTGGTGGGGACAGAAATATGGTCTATACAGAAACACCTTTAATTCTTATTTTCAATGTACTGTGATGGTAAATCATAGGGTCTGTTGGGTTTATTTTATTATTTTTGCGATCATTGTGGGGTTTTATTTATTTTGCCACACACTTGCAGAGAATATCAAGTGAGGAGTAAGTAGGGTATGTCACTGTCTTATTCAGTGAAACAATACGGTGTGTTCTTTCCTAATCTGGATGAATTTTAAGGGCCTTTGTAAGGCCATACCCATACAATGCAGTTCATGGAACAGTCGTAATCGGAAGCTGCTACTGTGAAAGAAATAGATCACTTTACGTCTCAGGGTGCTTTGCTGCAAAGAGAGGTAAAACACAGTCTTTTTTAATGAACACAATGTTAATGACATAAACTATATGGCAGTCTATAGCTTTCAAGCTCAATGCCAATGGAAATCTAACCAACACATGCTTAATTTGATCAATCACTATAAGGACACTGCATAATTGTTATGTAATACTGATTTATTTCTCACAAGGGCCCAAGAAGACATACAATGTAAACATGTGGCAGAGTCTCTCCAGAGCTCACTTTCCATTCACAGATTCGGTTACCATTAAATAACTTGCCCTCATTGCACATTTACAGTTTTCCTCCCTAGGACACAGTTGACTCCTTACATGAGGCTGTTCTCATAGGAACTCTGTTCCCAATTTTATAATTACCTTTAGTGCTTTTCTCTGGCAAAGTCTTCCACATCTCAGTCAAGCTGCAGAATCTAAATTAAAAACGGCACAGTGATGCTATCAGCTTACAGGCCATTATGAAGTTCCCAGATCTCTGTTACACGACATGAATCCAGTCCAATGGCTGTTATGAATTAAGCATTACAGAAGCACACAGATACACCAGCTTATTCTCTCTGTAGGTGTTTGAAAGAAATTCAGAGAAAATATTAGTTCATTTCTTCTCACAACAAATGCATATGAATTTATGAGAAATGCTGACTAAACACAATCTGTCCTTAAAGTAAACATATGAATGAATTTTCAAAAGCATGACATTTTTGAGTGTAATTTTATTTTATCTATGTATCTGATTGTTTATTTATTTATTTCTTTGTTTACTTTTAAGGTAGAATTTCACTCTGTTGCCCTGGGTAAAGTACTGTGGCATCCTAGCTTATAGCAACCTCCAACTTTTAGGCTCAACCGATCCTCTTGCCTCATTTTTTCTTTTCCTTTATTTTTTTGTTTGTTTGCTTTTTGTTTAAGTAGAGATGGGGTCTAGCTCTTGCTCAGGCTGGTCTTGAACTCATGAGCTTAAGCCATCAGCCTGCCGTGGCCTCCCAGAATGCTGGGGTTACAGGCATGAGCCACTGTGCCTGGCCTTTGAGCATAATTTTCAGAAAACAATTTCTTTTTCTGAGTGTGTGTGTAGGTGCCTGGGTACATATGTATATAAAAAGAAAATGACATTATTAGACAAGTAATCAAAGAAAATTTGTTTTATTTAATGAAACTTAAGTGACAGTTCATATAGTTAGTATGAGGCATTATAAGAATTTTATTATTTTTTTAGATACAGAGTCTCACTTTATTGCCCTCGGTAGAGTGCTGTGGTGTCACAGCTCACAGCAACCTCCAACTCCAGGGCTTAGGCGATTCTCTTGCCTCAGCCTCCCAAATAGCTAGGACTACAGGCACCTGCCACAACGCCTGGCTATTTTTTTTCTTGCAATTTGGCCAGGGTCAGGTTCGAACCCACCACCCTCAGTATATGGGGCCGGCACCCATCCCTCTGAGCCACAGGCACTGCCCATAAAAACAACTTTAGACTGAAGCTTTGACACACCCTTTGAGTCACTGAAAAAATAATCAAGGAATCAATTGCCTACCCAAGAAATTGGGCCGTGGGACTTAATCACATGCCATTATTAAACATTCTGTAAATTCCATGCATCTACTTCACCTAGGTGTTCCTGAACCCACTACAAATACCTTGACTCCACCTCATCACAAAGAAAGAAAATACAAACAAATTATGTCTTCCACTCTTAGACTGTGTTTGTCTGAGTGCTCTATGCCTGAATATAGACAAGTTGTAATTCAGAGATTTGTCAAAGATTTATCAGTCTGAAGTTAGTAATATATATGGCTACACTTGCTACTTTTGTCCCATTGATGTTTATCACCTTTGGTTTACATAACTCTGCTTTGTTTTAGATCTCGACATTGCAGTGAATAGCAGTCCTTCAGGTGAGAGCGAGCTAAGGCTGAAAAGGAGGCCGAGTTCTAATGTTATCGCAGAAAATGATCTGTTTTCATTATGATGTGATGATCCCATTTTTTTTTCCCTAAGTGTGATTTTCTAAATAGAGAAGCAGCTTATTTCCTGGTATTTATTGCCTCTCTAAGTTGTTTTTTATTAGAGACTGTATTGCTTCAAACTGACATTTTCCTAATATTGGTATGGTTTTTTCTACATTTTATGTCATTAAAAATTATGCATGCCTCAAAAACACCATATCCCAATTGAGTCATATCAATGTAAATAAAAATGCAAAGAGGCAAAGTCGATAATATTACCAAAAAATTGGTGTTTAGGGTATAATACGGAGATTCATACTGCACAGATGTTCAGCAGAAATGAGATCTGCACCTCAATTGAGTACGGGTATTACCTGTTTTATTGCTCTGTCTCTGTACAGCAGGCAAGGGTAGAGAGACTGTGACCTTGAATGCATCACAAAAGAATATCTTGCTTTAGAGAAAAGAAAAAGAAATATTTCTCATAGGTATGTATGCCCAGGCCGTTAAGAAATAGTGATATCAAAAGAAGTAAAGTGATAGAAATTTAAATGAACAGACATGACAAATTCTAGTGTTTGGATCCAGTGGGGAAGTTGTAGATGCAGTTTTAATCAAGATTTAAGCAAAAGGAAAAATACTAAAAGCAAAGGGAAAAATATTTTATTTCTTTATTGAGATAGTATAGTCAAAGAATACATCATGCTCTACAACTTTTTCATTGAGTATCACCAAATAATAATGGGCGATTATTGATCATGTGATTCTTATGAATTTTGTCTGGGAAAGCCCCAGAGATGTAACTGATTTTGTGGAGTTTGTAACTAATTTATTTTCCCTCTCAATGTGTGTGTATACATACATTTATGTTATAGATATTCATCTATGTATTTTAAGTTTTGTCATCCCCCTGTCTAAATTTTTTGAAAATAATAGAAATAATAACTACCAACTAATTTCCAAAGAGACAAGGTCATGTATAATCAAATTTGAGTATCATCATGAAAAAAACAAAACAAGAACAAACAAAATTACCTCTGTCCTTTCCCTAAACCCTGGTGCTTCAACTTCCATTCCTTATTTAGCTTGACTTGCCATTCAGCAACCAGTTATCTAGGGGGATGGTGGGATTCATCTGGCCTTAGAGATGACCATTTCCCTGAATTTTGACATTTCCTCCACTAATAGACATAACAATAGATTCAACCAATTATTTTCATATCTGTTACCTACCCACAGATCTATGAATAATTTTGTATCTCAGTTTAGCTCTATCTTGTCAGAATGAAGACTGGAATCCACACCCTCTCAAACAGATATCAGATTTTTTTCTTATATTGAACAAAAACTATCTTAGCATCTAGAGAAGTCAAGCATAATCTTGACAAATTGTACATTTCCTATATTGGGGAACATAAATAGTAAGAGCTAACTTGTCATGTCATCAGACTATGCGAACTGGAGTTTACCGTCACAACTAGATGGGCTCAAGTTAAAACCCCTCTCCTCGTCAGTCATTCCCCTTGAAATTATGGAGGCCACTGTTCCTCCAGATGTTCTCTTCTCCTCCCACACTTCATCCCTGCAGTCTCAGCCTACTTTTTCATCCTGCTCTAGAACAAATCAATATTCGTCTAGTCTCAGAGAGAACATTAGCATTTTCATCATGTGTAGACAATGGTTTATTCATCCCCTGACCCTGAAGGCTCAGTTCTGGTTGAAGACAAGTTTGCTAAAGCAACTTTTAAAAAGGCAGATTTACTCCTACAATAAGCATACATATTGCCCTATAAGAAATAATTTTTCTTGTTGTCCTTAGTAATATTAAACATTTTATATATTCATTTTTTATAAAAACAATTATTTCCTCCTTCCCTGTCACCTCCTTTCTCTCCCTTTCTTTCTCCTTCTTCTCTTGTCCCCTTTCCCTCCTGCCCCTCTTCCCCCACTTCAATTTCATTATATTTTTCTCTCATATTGAGCATGTAGTTGTTCATCTTCTGGTTTCATTTTAGTATTAAGTATCCTGGATACTTGCTTTTCCATTCTTGTGATGCTTTATTAAGGAGAATGTTCTTGGACTCCATCCAGGTTAATACAAAACATGAACAGAACCTTCTCCAAAGAAACACATGAATGGTCAACAAAAATATGAAAAATTTCTCATCATCCCTAATCATCAGAGAAATACAAATTAAAGCCACCTTGTGATGCCACCAAACCCCAGTGAAAATAGCCCACATCACAAAGCCCCAAAGCTGCAATGCTGGCATAGTTTTGGACAGAAGGGAACACTTTTATATTGCTGGTAATATTTCAAACTAATATAGCCTCTTTGGAGAGAAGGATGGCGAATTCTCAAAGAACTCAAATTAGACCTCCCATTTGATCCTACATTCCCATTGCTCTACATCTACACAGAAGAAAAAAAATGATTTTATAACAAGATTTTTATAACTGTTTATCACAGCTCAATTCAAGATGAGGCAAGATGTGGAATCAACCCAAGTGCCCATCAACTCATGAACAGATTAATAAACTGTGGCATATGTGTACATGGAATACTATACAGCCATAAATAAGTGTGAATTTAATAAATAGAGATAGTGACCAAAAAGTTTACGTCTATCAGACAGGGAATGTGTATAAAAGGGTTCTAGAAAATATGACAGATTTCATAGACAAAGTTGAAACAGGCCAATAGAAACAGCATAATCAGAAGAAATACACTATCAATGTATCTATACAAAATTTATCATCTACACTCAGCAGGAGAATTTATTATTTGGAAAAATGCAAATGAACTAAATATAAAAGGTTCCAGAGGGTTCTCTGAGGTAAGCAAAAGACTCTAGACAAGGGTGACAATCCTTCCCCTACTGATGTAAGACTTTGCTTCCCAATGGGTAGTCTTAGCACCAAGATCAAAATAGTGCCACATTAGAAGGAAAAAATATGTTTCAGACCCCCCTTTGAAACCTTTTTTTCCCATTCTCTTATTCTTTTATACTGTAAGAACAACTATGTTCAAGGTATGTATCTTTATCTTCATGATGTGTAAAGCTAGCAATTTACCTGATGAAACTTACAGTTAACAAAATTGAAAGAACATAGGAGATATCTTAGAGCCAGTGTGGAGAGGAAAGAGGATAAAAAATAAAGCCTTGGACCATACATATATATATTTGTGTTTGTGTGTGTCTATGTAGCACAAGACAGCACACAGATGAGAGAGGAAAAAAAAGGAGAGGTTTACGCTGTTTTATACAATGATGGAAAAATAGGATCTAGATTTATTCCTTCAATTAAAACAATCAAAAACAGGTATTACATATATATAACAATAATTTTATGATTTTCATTATCAGGTAATAAACAATGAATGGTTTCTTGAAAGACACAATCTTGGGAAAACCTGCAATAGTAAATCAAGTAGCTCACTAGTCCAAGAGAGTATTCAGGCCACGATGCAAGGTGAAGGAGCCCAGTAATAGCCCAGGGAGCTCCTTGAATAAAGAATATAGACCAGCTCATCTGTGGATGCCCAGGTGGATAAGTGTGTCCAAGGCCATCAGGAGACAGGAACTGAGAAGTAAAAGCTACACAGAAAGAGAAGTCACACGGAGGACTCCCCTCAAATACTCAGCAGACGACTGACCAGGTTAGATACGTGAGACCAAATACCCAAGACTGGGCAAAAAACAAAACCAACACCTTTACCCTTAAAACAAAAAATTGACAAATTAGATTTGATTAATATTAGGCCTTAAACTTGCAAAAAGTATTTGCAATGCCTACACCTGGTGAAAGATGTATATCCAGAATATACAAAAACATCTATGTACCAATAGGAAGAACTCAGACAACTAAATTAAAAGTAATCTAATTATAGGAGGAAGGGGAAAGTGGGGAAGAGGCAGAGGAGTGCTGTGCTCTCACCTAATAGACAAAATCTAAGTGTATATGGCACATGTCCTGGGGGAGGGGCACGACCTCAACTTGGACTTTATCTAACAAACTCGAACAATGCGACTTAATCTTTTAGACCTCCATATCAATCCAAAATAAAAAAATAAAATTAAATAAATTTTAAAATAATCCACAATCAATCTGAAATAAAAATAAAAGTAATCAACATATTTGAGCATATTAAAAAACCAATAAACAGTCTGTTGTCTGTGGCTGCAGGGCTCGCTTTCAGCAACAGGACTCAAAGGGCCTTCCCGAATCCTTACCTGTCCGAAGGCTACTTTGATGCTTCTGGGGTGCTGACTCCTGAGTTCTTACAATGCTTGAACAATAAGATTCATGAACTTCTTCAGCAAATGGAAAGAGGCCTAAAGTCAGCAGACCCTCTAGATGGCACTGTTTACACTGGCCGGGCAGGTATTGCTGGACTTTATTTACACCTCTATGATGTATTTGGGGAGCCTGTCTACCTACAGATGGCAGGTGGCTCTGTAAAGCAAAGTCTGAACTGTTTGACCAAGCGTTCCATCACCTTCCTTTGCGGGGATGCAGGCCCCTTGGCGGCAGCCGCTGTTCCGTATAACAAGATGAACAATGAGAAGCAAGCAGAAGAATGCATCACAGGGCTAATTCACCTAAATAAGATCCATCCCCATGATCCAAATGAAACGCTCTATGGATGAATGGGATACGTCAATGCTCTTCTTTTTATCAATAAGAACTTTGGAGTGGAAAAGATTTCTGAAAGCCACATCCAGCAGATTTGTGGAACAGTTTTAACCTCTGGAGAAAACCTAGCTAGAAAGAGAAACTTCACAGCAAAGACTCCACTGAGGCATGAACAGTACCAGGAATATTATGTGGGAGCTGCTCATGGCCTGGCAGGAATTTATTACTACCTGATGCAGCCCAGCCTTCTAGTGAGCCAAGGAAAGTTACATGATTTAGTCAAGCCCAGTGTACACCATGTCTGCCAGCTGAAATTCCCTTTCGGCAATTTTCCTCCATGTGTGGACGATACCCGAGAAGTGCTTGTCCACTGCTCTCATGGTGCCCCCTGGGGTAATCTACGTGCTTACCCAGGCCTATAAGGTGTTCAAAAAGGAAAAATATCTCTATGATGCCTATCAGTGTGCCAATGTGATCTGGCGATATGGCCTGCTGAAGAAGGGATATGGGTCCAGCCATGGCACTGCCGGGAATGCCTAAGCCTTCCTGAAACTCTACAACCTCACCCAGGACATGAAGTACTGGTACAGGGCCTGTAAGTTTGCTGAATGGTGCTTAGAGTATGGACAGCACGGGGGCAGAACACTGGACACCCCTTTCTCCCTCTTTAAAGGAATGGCTGGAACAACATATTTCCTGGCTGACCTGCTAGTCCCCACAAAAGCCAAATTCCCTGCGTTTGAACTATAAGAGGAAAGCATGCCCCACAACTCTGTGTGACCCTTTCTGTACACACAAAAAACTAACTGCTTTCGTTGCTGTTCAAGGAAACACAGAGGCAAAATGCAAAAAAAAAAAAAAAAACATACAGAAAAGTCTCAAAATCATTTGATAATCAAAAACTGAAAATTAAGAACCATAATGAGAAAACTAAAAACCAAACAGAATGGCTGATACCTGAATGATTGGTGGTAGCGAGTGTGGATTGACAGAATATGGAGATAGGAGAATTCATATACTCTTATTTAGGAGTATATTGACCATTTTTGCTACTTTGGATCACTTTTTCTTTCTTATAAGTTTGTACAATAATTTTTAAAAAAATGTTTGGCAGCCTCAGCAGAAGCTTGAACTATATTTACGCCTCAGCATTTCGGCTTCTTGGTATGTTTCCAAATGACGATGCTTTGCTGTCACATCCTCCTTGTCTACTTTCAGTGCCACTGTGCTGGTCAAGCACCTCCAGACTTCAAATCTAATACAGGGCGAAGAGTAACTCACAGTGCACAATGAACCTGCTCACAGTATTTCCCCACAGGATTCTGTTTAAGGTGGCGACCACTTTATGAAGCACTCTGCATAGACCTCCCACTTCATGCTAATGGTGATGGGGGTAAGGAAGAGCCTGGGGCCTCTGGATCCTCCTAGTTCAGAGTCCTTTCTGCTGTACTTTACCATACCTCGCCAACTTTAGTAGTCCACTCAATTCTTGACCTTGCTTCTGTTTCTACTCATTCTGCTCACAAAATGCTATCAGATGAATTTTCATCCCCCGGTTGAAAAACTCAAGTATCTATTATTTGTAACACTAAGTTCAATATTTTAGCCAATATTTAAGGTTTTTATCATCTCTTCTCAATTTTTATGGTGACTCTCAAGACCTCATGCTAAAATACATCTTCTCCTTTAATAAGAAGTATAATATTTGCTGAGCAGTCTCAACACCCCTGTGAATAGTCTCCCTTTATAAATACTCTTTAGTTCAGTGATCTGGAAATGCATCCTGGTTATAACTACAAAATGTACTGCCTCTGGCCCAGCTGAGGATGTTTTCCTTAAATCTTCCATCTTTTATTTCTTTAGTCTAAAAATATATATTTAAGTGGAACAAATCATGTATTGAGGGATTTGTCTCCAAATTATAAAGACAGTAGATAGTTTCCTGCCAGAGCGCTAATACATTGCCCCCGAAAAGTGTCTTTAGTTTCAATTTTGAATGAAGAAATTAATGTGTATTAGGTTGAAAACTCTGATCCCCAATGTAGGAAGTATCACGAGAAATATAGTAATTAGAATGTCCTGAAGTTTGCTCACAGGCATAACAGCCTGGGTTAAGGAGTCTGAGCCTCAACTTCCTCAAGCATACAGCAGGGTAGAGAAGGATAAAGAACACATCCTGTAACTATAAAGGTAACATAGCCAGCCAAACTGACCATTTTTGCTACTTTGGATCACTTTTTCTTTTTCTTTTTTTTTTTTTTTTGAGACAGAGCCTCAAGCTGTCCCCCTGGGTAGAGTGCTGTGGCATTACAGCTCACAGCAACCTCCAACTCCTGGGCTCAAGCGAGTCTCCTGCCTCCGCCTCCCAAGTAGCTGGGACCACAGGCGCCCGCCACAACGCCCAGCTATTTTTTTTTGGTTGCAGCCATCATTGTTGTTTGGCGGGTCTGGGCTGGATTCAAACACGCCACCTTAGGTGTACGTGGCTGGTGCCTTAGCCGGTTGAGCTATAGGCGCCGAGCCTGGATCACTTTTTCTTTCCTTTAAGGTGAATGAATTTTCTTCCAAAACATAGAGATAGCAGCCCCTTTCAGTCACTCTGCTTTCGCAGGTAATGCTAATCCACTCCCCCCTGCAATCTTAACTCTAATATTAACCATCATTAGCATTATTTATTTGGGGCAAGAAAGAAAGAAGTTTAAAGAAATAATTCATTAATAGAAAAGAGGCATGAGAACCTCAGTCCGGGCTTCTGCTGTTTGTTTGAAGCTGGGATGACATTGACAAGGTCCTTCTTCCAGCACTTTTAGGCTCCTAACCAGTACATCACTCGTAGTTTGTTTACCAGAAAGATTACTCAAAGGGCTTCAAAAATGCTGTCTTACATTACCCAAAGGGCTTCAAAAATGCTGTCTTTATGAGTATCATAAATTGAGACCCTTGCTCTGAAATGATGCTGCATAGATTGCCATGATTATAGATAAGGCATTTTATAAGTTCACAGATGATGGTACTGGCAGACTCATCGTAGACAAGGAAAGAAAATTAATTTTACAAATATACATCTGCTACAATGAAGACAAATCTCCATCTAGTTCTTAACGAAAGAATCCCCCTATAGTCATCCTGTCTTCAGGTACCTCTCTGGTCCTCCCCGGGAGCCATGCTGTATTGCTGGCCTGGGACAGATCTAGCTTTGGCATGCAGCAGATCTGCCAACCAGACTGAAGGGGCTGAGGCTTTGGAATGCATACATAACCTTCCAGTCATGGCCGCTCTGTACATGAGTCTTTTAATCAAGCACTGTTGATTAAAGAAAGAGGCTGATTAACAGCTGTAAAATAGCTGCCTGATCACTGCTTGTCCCTTTGCACTAAACACTCCCTGGTGTACACTGCGTTTGCCCAAATATCCTCATTCTCTCTGCCAAGAGGTCTTTTTACGTAACTGTCACACAGACATCCTATCACCTCCCAATCTTGTTCTTTCAAAATCCCAGAAACCATGAGGCAGGGAGGTATAGGTCATGTAGTCCACAGAAACCAGTTTTCTCAGGCAGAAGCCAGAGAAGAAGAAGGATAGATTGGGGCACGGGGATGCAGGAGTGGCGGAGGAATTTTAAACAAGAATAATCATAACAGTAAGTGATTGCATTTTCTCTACCCCAAGGCTAACATCTACTTTTGCTTAGTTCAGGCTATACTAAATTATAGTGCAGTATGACTAATAGAGTGGAAAATCAGCCAAGTTTATCCCCTTCTTGCTCCAATTTTAGTGGTATTTTTAATTTCTTTCATGCAGCGAACTTCCAAGTAACTCAGCACCAGAACACTTTAGATATCAATCTACACATTTATTCATCGAAGCACAATACTATTATCTTTGGTTCATACTATGACCTCCGGCTCATAACATTTTAGTTATTTCAAGAAGAGGCTTTTGGAAAAAAAATACTTTAAGGTAATCTTTATTTTCTCAAATGAAAAAAAAAATCGTGATTGCCTTCTCTAAAGCATTCACTTTTATCTGCATTTGATATTTTTGGTAATATTATCCTCAAACTAAATGTATTTCTAGGATTCCTACAATGATAGAAAGCTGGACATGTCATTGGAGAATCTCTTTTCCTGGGACCCTGGCTACTTAACGAGAGTGTGATTCTTGAAAATAAGCTGGGTAGCTTACCAAAAAGAAAAAAAAGACTAACCAGTTCAAAAAATAACTGGAAATAAAATCAGCCATCAGTATTTTTAACAGCTACCTTGGACATTTTAATGTTTGAAAATACTGATTCATTTAAAGATTTTTAGATTCTGTAAGTTCTTAAACTAGTTTGCTCAATTCACAAAATTGTGTTGTGTTCATTTTCCAAGAAAATATCGCATATCTACTCTAAATTGGGATGTTTCTAAACCACATTCTTTATTGTAGGAAACAAGTCATTGGGTCCTTATTTTACAAGCTGAACTTCTTGCTCACATATTATTTTATGTCACTTTTGTAAATAATAATGACAAATACAGGAAAATGAAATTTTACTTACTACTGATGGCAGGACTTAAGTTTCCTTAAGAAAATCTGCGGCGTGTTCTTTTCATTACAAATTTTGAATTGAAATATACTCCATGAACAGATTCGTTTTCTGAGATGTATTCATAATTAAAAGTCTCTAATTCTCTATTAAATGATAGGTTTAAAACATCAAAAGGAAAGTTTAATTTGGGTTAAATGCTTTCATAATAAGGTTCAAAACTTTCACTGATTTCTTTTTTCATTATACATATAATGTTTTGTTAAAAGAAAAAAGAAACATGGAAAACAGAAAAGTATATACAAAAAAATCTCACCCCAAACCCCCAATTTTGGGATTATTCTTACAGAGTTCAACTTACCCAGAGGGTAAAACAACAAGCCTGCTGACTGTTCTTACTTTAAATACTTGATTGTCTAACCTCAGATAGTTCCTTAAGACTGTCTGGCAGTTAAACCTTTCTTTATTTTCTTCAGATTCTCACTCTCCTAGAAGAGTATTTCAAACACCTTGCCTTATTTTAAACATCTTAAACCTCCTCCCCACCCTTACAAGAAGCAGTCCCTAGCTTCTTGTGAAACCAGAAGAGTTAAGAAGAATACGCATGCCACCTCATTCCAACACACCCAGCTACATGCTGGCAGGTGCAGCCTCCATTCTGTAACAGGGTCACTTGTCCTTGATCTTACCTAAGGCCATATTCCAGCTTGTCTTCTACATCCATCCTAGATCATGTTTATGAGGGCTTTGTTCCTGAAATTTTTCCCACACTGTACTCCATCATCTATTTTTATACCTTTCTCTAATTATACCATCAGTATTTAAGCACGCACTTATTTTTCTACATCTAAAATGTAACTTGCTCCTTCAGTTCCCCGGTCATTGTTTTCTCTCTCTCTCTCTCTCTCTCTCTCTCTCTTTCTCTCTCTCTCCCCTCCCCCATGCACACACACACAGAAGATATTTAGAGAGTGTGCTTATCAGGACTCCAATTAATTTCACCCTATTTTCTTATGAAGCATTCCAGTCAGGCTTTCACCTTCCACTTATTGACATTAAATCTGTCAAGGTCACAGTGATGGCCACTGTTAAAGGTAATAGTTAGTATTCAGTTCTTATATTACAGAGGCAAGAAAGACTTTTTTTTTTTAAGACTGTTGCAATAGAGACAGAGCTTTAACTCTGCTAAAACTGGAAAAGTGCTGGAGGACTTTGGGGAAGGTCAGGGAGGAGGGAGGTGGACCAGTGGGATTCGTCAAGTTCATTGAGTTATTCATTAGTTTGCAAATGTTTTTGTCTGTGATTATCCAGTTGACCCCCACTGAAGTTAGGCTCCTACCCTCCCACAGAGACTGAGAGAGAAAGTTGTTTTTTCCTTAGATGTTTACATTTCAAAGAAACAGTTGCTAAATCTTTGAAAAAGATATTTCTCGGGTTATAAAACTGGCTAGTTTCTGGAAGATTTACATATATTTCAAAGGAACAGAGAGACAATTGATGATCATGATTTTTCTAAAGTAAATTCTCAAAGAAAAGGGTGACATGGGTATAATAGAAAGAAGCACATATTTAGTCAAGGTGAGAGAAATGTACTATAGTGTGATTATTAGTTTCCCTACACAATGTGAGTTGGAACTTAACACTCAATTTGATGGTTTTAAAAGGCGGGGCCTTTGGGACTTGATTAAATCATGAGGATTCCATCCCCACAAATGGGATTAGTGCCCTTCCAAGCTCAAAGTGTCTCCCTTATCTCTTCCACCCAGTGAGGAGGCAGCAACAAGATGTCACCTACCAAGCAGAGAGGATGTTCTTACCAGACACTGAATCTCTCTGCTCCTTGATCTTGGATTTCTCAGTTCTAGAACTCTGAGCAATAAATTTCTGTTGTTTATAAATAACCCAGTCTAAGGCATTTTGTTATAGCAAACTTAATGGACTGAAACAGAGGCTAAAACCATCTTGGTCATTGTATCATATAATAGGCACAAGGGGAAATATGTTTTGTACCATTGTGTCTCATTTGAACATATTTTGTGCCCAATTTTGAGAGCAAAAGGACAATGGAAAGATCTCAGATCTCCCAGGGATGGGGGTCAGAGTTATGTCATCATACAAATTATTAGAACCACAGGAGTACAAGCAGGAGAAAAATCCAGAGTAATAGGAGGGCAACAATTAATGTCTATTGCAATCTTGAGAAAAGTGGAGCAAGAACTAAAATTTTTCTTAACAAACTCTATTTTGTAGAATTCCAGGAAGACATGCCAACATAGACTTTGGTGAACCTGACCTCCAAGTTTAAGGTTGAAGCTAAGCAGCTCAAGAGGTGGATTGTAATGAACCCTACCTGTGCTGTACCCCACTCATGTCCTTTTCACAGCTGACGGACCTCTTCCACTAGCTGCAGGGACTGCTGCTAATTGATAGCCCTCACTTCTGAGCAATTATTATCAATGGTTCTCAGCTCAAAACAACCACTTTGCAAAAACCTAAGTTGTTCTACTCAGTACTAACCAAATCCAATGACTAATCCACATAGTAAAATACAGTCCCTCCCCTCTCATATTAACAGGAGAATTCGGAAGGGCTATCCTAACCAGCACTCACATGGGGTAAAGTCTTGTAACTTCATCAAAATCAGCATCTCTATCCCACTTGCTTTCCTTTTCACATGAGTGACACTTCTGAAAAAATACTCACCAATAAATTTTCTGCATGGAAATTATCATCTCGGAGTCTACATTCCCTGGATCACAGGGACAATGCTAGGTATTTAACATTTTTAACAATTCCAACTCTTCCAATGTTCTCTGCATAATAAATAAGAAGAATATTTATCAGAATACCATTTTCATTGTGTCTTTTTGCTCCTTAATTATTCAAATTGACTCTCCATTATAAGATTGTGTTCAAAGGCCTTAGCTAAAGCAGGAGATCTCATAGTCTGGTGCCAGTTTTCAAAGTCAATGTCAAAACCCACTATTAAACAATAATGCCTTCTTCTTTTACTTACTTTTTAATTTTCATCATTTTTTTTATATATTACATTTGTCTCTTCCATACACTATGACTTTGTCTATGATGGTTACCACTTGGAATAACTTACTCTGAAATCTCTACCTGTCCATACACTGTTCCTCTTATAACATGCTTCTCATGTCCTTTATTAACCCACTCTGATCATCATGAGCTAAAATCATTCCTCATCTTACTATTTATGATTATCCACTTTATTATTTGTTCTCACTATAAGAAATAATTGAGTACCTTATATGGAGCTATTGCTTTATTAGATGGAAGAAAAAACATAAACATAGCTCAGTCAAGAGTATGAAAAACTCTTTTAAGAATAGCATAATTTTGTCATTAGAATTTTTAATTAACTTATGGTTTACATTGATTCTTTTTCTTTCCCTATTTTTTAATCTGTGTAAATCTCAGATTTTCTGATGTATTAATAATTAACACGCACTCAAATATGGTAAAGAGTATGATTTCTTTGTCTCTGTTTCTGTGTCTCTCCCATAATTTGTTTGCTTTTATGAAATTAAAGAGATCCAAAACCATGCATTCAGAATTGTTTGTTGACTTGAATGGATAGAGTATAAATTAGTTTTGATAATATATATGCTGTATTAGAAATGAAGAAAATAGTGTCATAAAATATATTCTAGGGCATTTCATGTATTAAAAATTAAAATTGAAAATAATCAATTTCAATTAAAATTGAAAAATAAAATTGAAATAAAATATGAAAAATGTATTTAATGGCCCCTTTATGATATGGAATTAAAAATAAGAACCAGACCAATATAATAAACATTAAACCTACTTGGATGAAATTTGAAAGTAACAGAACAAAAGGACTAAGAATTTTTGTATTCTAAATAAAATGTCCTAGTGTACTAGTACCATATTAAGTTTTATCTTCAATATAAAAACATGCAAGAACCATGTTGACAATAAGCTATATCCTGTAAGCCACCAGAGAATAGTGTAAATAAGCTAAAAATGCATAAGGTAGCAACAGCAAGAAATGATTTCCTTAGTGCTCACTTCATAACTTTTCATGAATGATTTAATAGGATGTCCCTAAATTATGAAATAAACATTTATTTCTTCCCATTTCTGCCATATCACTATGACAAAAAAATGAAGTTAGTTGTTTTTAAAAAGCTAAAGTAACAAAAAGAAAAGGGATAAGGACCAAAAGAGGGAAAGAAATAAAGACGTGAGGAAAGGTGGGAAGAACGAAGGGTAAACATATAGAAGGAAAGAGAGGAAGGAAGTAAAGGGAGGGGGATGCGCTGGCTGACATCTGCACGGGGCAAACACCTCCCCAGGACTGCCAGCAAGATTCCCTAACTCGATCCGTGGATTTGGGGACATTAAAACACTATTTAAGAGTCATTTCCTAGATGAAGATAAGGAAACACCAAATTCCTTTTTTGCTGTGCAACAAGATGTCTGACTTCATTTTTTTTTTTTTTTTTTTTTTTTTGGTAATATGACTGCTGAAAGGTATTAAGTCCCACCTCTCCCTGTTTCCGTGGTGTTTCATACCTGGACATACTGACAAGAAATCCTGGGTCCTCCCTCCTGGGCCTGGAGGTGAGGGGTAGTCAAACCACCCTGCAAACCTCTTTCTCTATGCAAACCCTTACCCTCTTCCATACCTGAACCACAATACAACTCCAGAACAGACACTTTCCTTTGCTTGTTCAAACCATGTCAGACTGTCTTGAAAGGCCTTTGCTCCTTTACGCAGGGACCTCAATTATGTGTCTCGTGAACTCCCCCCCACCCCCACTAGGTGGATCACTTTCTTTTCAGAATTTATGGCTCAATTATGCTTAAAAGGGAACACTATCCTCACATTTTATAACAAATAAAACTGAAGGCCCTCTCTAGATACAGATTAGGAATTTGGAAATTAGGAACCTCACCTACTCCGAATAATTAACAAATATGTACTATTTGCTTTTTATGTTCGCTTGTCTAATATTAATAGCTAACAATGTTAAAGCATTGATTATCTCACAAACACTATGCTAAAAGTTGTGTGTGTATTATCTCATTTAATCCTCACAATATTCCTGGATAGTAGATACTGTTAATGTTTTCAATTTCCTGATGAAGAAGTAAAACTGAAACAGATTAAGAATTTGACCCAATATAACCTGTTCAGAGTTTAGTAAATTTCCCCAAGTTTACCAAGCTGGCTTGAACTTTGCTTTCTGATGCCAATCCTCACGCTTTTCATTACTCTGCTTTATTGCTTCACCATGGTCAATAAAGACAGTCAATTTAATTAAAACTTAATATGGGCATATTTATGAAGCCAACCATTCCTAAAAATAAACGATATACCTACCCCAAATAAAGGCTAAATGTACTCTTGTATTTATAATTAAGGAACTGAAATATTGTCACAAGCAAAATTCATGAAACAGATAAATCAGTGCCTATATTTTCAAAGTTTTCAAATAATTATCAAAACTGGGCATTATTATAATGATCATCTTAGAATATGAAAAAGAAGAAATAGTTGTAAGGAATACTACCAAATTTACACCTTTCTTCTAATTTGATTAATTTCTTGACCTTATTATAGCCAACAATATTAATTCCAGTTTTCTAGGTGATGAACATTCCTTAAAATATCATACTTTTCTGGAGATTTATTTTCCACAAGGAAATAAAGTTAACATTTACATAGCAAGCACTATATGTAATCACAATGATGATTTGTTGAATTTATATATTGAAAAAATAAAGTTTATTCATAGTAAGAATGCTTTTTATTCATAATTTGTAACTTTTGACAAGTCTTTGGATACATCTTACTAATGTGAAATTTATTTACAAATAATAGATGAAAGTGACTTTATTATACAGGCAAGTAGTTCTACTTTCTCTAAATTTCTTCGTAGATGTGCTTGAACTTTTCACATTTAGACTTTTGGAACTTGCCCAAGACAATTTAAATTTTTATTTTTAATTACGCTGGATTTTGTTATCAATTGGAATTATGAATAGACATTTTAATTCAAATTATCCATGTTCTTCAAAGTAAGAAAAACAGAGGCCAAAACCTATTACCAGGTGACAATTCCCTCAAGGCCATTATACTTATTCCTGTTATAAATTGTTACATGACACTTTATTTTTTGAGAATATACCATTTTGCTTATTCAATTATTGAAACTCATTTTTTTTTCCTGTACCACTTGCTTCTACAGCAATCTCTGTCTTATATTTGCATAGTTTTCTTTCTTGCTGTGCCTTTCCATAATTTTTCAAATCAGGCGGAAATTAAATTCAGAAATAACATCTGTGACTACACATTTAAAAGCTATATTAAACATTTGAAAACATGCTTTCTTTTGGAATGAAAAAAAAACTATAAAGAATTCAGATAGTCTTGAAAGTATTGCTATATTATTTTAAACTAATTGAAGGCCTTGCTATTAACTTACAGATGCAGAAAAATTATAAGGATATACTTTGGATTCATTTTGAAGAATGTTCTCCATAACTTATAGTAAAGGGTATCAACTTAGTAATGATTTTGTTTTAGGATGAATAGTATAATTTGAACAAGTTTAAATGCAGTATGATTATTTAAGTCAATATTTTGTTTTATTTTTAAAAATCAATATGGAAGGCCTTAAAATAATTCATGAATTAAATCTAGATTTGATTAGTCTGGATATATTTTATTAATTATTTCTCACATGCACTCCATAATACGTATGTACATAGTTGCAATTGGTAAAAAACCCCAATTTCACCCCATGTATGTGTGCTTGTGTCTCTGCGTTTCTTTTTATAGGCACATTTGCACGTTTATCTATTTGTCACAAAGAAAAAAGATACATACATGCCTGCAAGTGAAAAATGGACCACAGTCTCTTTCTCATCAGAGATTGCAGACAATGACTGCCCTGGACAAATTATTCAATTTGTATAGTAGTGATTTCAAAACTCTTATATCTTTATAATTAAGCAAGCAATTATTAGAGATCAGCGTGACTCCACACGGCTTTGTATTTTTTTCTTTTTGACATATATGTAAGAACTTTAAGACTTTTGGTCAGCCCAGCTGCAATTCCATTTGAAAGCTACCCCATTACACAGCCATCCCAATTCTATCACCGAGTGGGGTTAGCTCCACTCATCCTACTCCAAGTTTGGCATTAAAAAAAGGATTGTCTAATCTGAAAAATCATTTTCACAGACACAGAGATTGCATCTGTTATGCAAACCAACTAACAATAATAAAGGGTATTCTTAAGAAGTTTTCTAGAGGGTGTCATCTGTGGCTCAGTGGATAGGGGGCTTGTGGCTCAGTGGGTAGGACACCGGCCCCATATACCGAAGGTAGCAAGTTTAAACCTGGCCCTGGCCACACAGCAACAAAAAATAGCCAGGCAATGTGGCGGGTGCCTGTAGTCTCAGCTACTCAGAAAGCTGAGGCAAGAAAATCGTCTAAGCCCAGGAGCTGGAGGTTGCTGTGAGCTGTGACACCGTAGCACTCTACCGAGGGTGATAAAGTGAAACTGTCTCTGAAAAAAAAAAAAAACTTCTCTACAGTTAAAACAAACACACTACTGACCCCTCACTTTCCCTCATTTCTTGGAATTTTTTTTGTTTGTTTATTTTGTTTTGATATCTTTTGTTTAATATGGTGACCTGTAAAGATAATATTAGTTTGGGATTTCCAATGACCACATACCCATTACAAAAGGAGAAGCCTAAGATGTAATTGAATTGAATGGGGACCAATAAATAAATAAATAAAGTGATAAGTCAATATTTTGTTGCATTATATAGCATTTTTCTAGAGCTATATTTTGCCTTGGTCGTCTCCATCATTTGAATCTCCCAATTCCATATACATATACAGAATTGGATATATATGTACATATATAAATGATAAGTAGACAGATGAGAGAGTTTAATTAAGTTCTTTAAATGTCATTTGCAAACTGCTAAATAAAGACAAAAAATAAATGAGCTAAAGAAATGTTTAGAACTTCTCCTACTGTGAAAAAGTAGCATTACCAATATTGGAAAGATATTTCCTAAATCTTACAGGAATTTAGACCATACTGTCTCTGGGTTAGTATTTATTTGTCCTTGGAAATCTAGTTGTAATATTTTTCTTTTTTTCTTTTTCTTTCTTTCTTTCTTTTTTTTTTTTTTTTCTTAATGGAGAGCTAGAGAATCAGGAAATAACCACAAAGCATAACTGCACTGACCTGGAGAGGAGGTCTAGGAGGGACGGGGACTCAGGACACCGACAGCTGCCTTGGTATGTGGTGCAAGGCCTGGAGCCCCCAGGCTGCTTTGTGTAGTTGGACTGCTATGAACAGCTGTGGGCCACCCTGCTCAGAGCATTATTCCACACTCTATATTGTCTACTTTGAAAAACACACTACTGGAAGAAAATTTAAAGTTTTCCAAGAATTAATATTTGGATACAAAATAGAGTTTTCTAAAAGTGATGGGACAGAGGAAATGAAGAAAGTAGGCACTTCTGGAAAGGTTTGAGGATTTAAGATAAGACGGCAAAGTTAGAACTTGGAGTGTACATTTTAGGGACGATCTGTTAGGTTTTAAGGAGAAAAAATATTTGTACCCACTTTCATGTGGCTGTATACTTACATACCTGGATTTCTTATCTCTGATACTCTATTTGCAGGCCTCCGATCAGCTAGACAACACGTTGACCATTGTCCAGGAAATACATAAATTCTCACAAGGGACCAATACTCCTTCCACACTGAGCAGGTGTCCGTGTACATTGCTTGCAGCTCTTACTTTTTTTCACAGCCTTTCAAGGCCTCCACTAAGTGTATCTGCACTATCCCAGTTGAAAAACATTTCTACTGTTGGCTTAAAGCCACATTCCTAACTGTGTTTCTCTGTAAATAAGCTTGAGCTTTTTCTGCCTCTTTGGCTAACTCTGTCCGGCCCTGGAAACTGGCAGAGAATTCTAAAAGCATTCTATTCCCATTACTCTTTTTATTTTTTAAATGCATATACCACACTATTTTTTTTATTTTATTTCTTATAGCATAACTGTGTACATTAATGCAATCACGGGGTACAATGTGCTGTTTTCATATACATTTTGAAATACTTTCATCAAACTGGTCAACATAACCTTCATGTCATTTTCTTAGTTATTGAATTAAAACCTTCATACTCGGCTTTTAGAAAGACTCACTTGTACCCTTAATGTACTGATTTCATTGCCTTTTTACCATGGTAAGTTTCATATGTATCTTACCTTCTATAACTGAATAAAAACTGCATAATTTTGGAAACTATGATACAGTGGTAGATGTTAGAATAAAGTTTGTTTACATTAAATCCCAACTCTGTTCTCCATCTGTAAAAAGTGCCCTATAATAGCCAGTCTCTAAAATGTCCCCTCCCAATCCGGCCTCCTGCAATGCAGACCCTGGTAGTGGGATATAGTGACTTGCCTCTAAGCAACAGGCTAGGAGAAAAACTATAGCAGGTCCCTTCTGAGAATGAGTTTTAAGTGACTGTCACTCCCATCTTGCTCACTAGCTCTGGGTGGACTCTCAGATGTGTTGCTCCATGTGTACTGCCTTAGATAAGGCCATCTGTACTGGAGGTGGACGCCCCATGTGTACTGCCTTAGCTAAGGCCATCTGTACTGGAGGTGGACGCCCCATGTGTACTGCCTTAGATAAGGCCATACAGCAAGGAGCTGATGCCTCTGTCAGCAGCCAGCAAAGACCTCAGACCATTCAGCAGCCATATGAGTGACCTTGGAGGTCGGTTCTCCCACAGTTAAGCAGGGAGATGCCTACAGCCCTAATTGACACCTTGTTGCCACCTCTGCAGAGACTTTTATTCCAAGGCATATAGCTAAAGTGTGCTCAGATTCCTGACTTATAGAAACTGTGAGTTAATTAATGGTAATCGTTCCAGCTCCATCCATGTAAACATGTAAGAGGTAAAGTCTCCATCTTTCTTTAAGGCTGTATAATATTCTATGGTGTTATATATACCACAATTTATTGATCCATTCCTAGAACATAATTCTTCTTAGCAAAGTATCTCAAGAATGGAAGTAAAAGTATCCAATGTACTCAGTCTTACTATGAACCAATTATAGCCCAAGAAGAAGGGGAAAGGGGAGAGGGAGGAGAGGGGAGGAGGGAGCATGGGTGGAGGGAGAATAGTTGGTGGGACCACACCTACATTGCATCTTACAAGGGTACATGTGAAATTTACTACGTGTAGAATATAAATGTCTTAACACAATAACTAAGAAAATACCATGAAAGCTATGTTGATCAGTTTGATGAAAACAGTTCAAATTGTATGTAAAACCAGCACATTGTATCCCATGATTGCATTAATGTACACAGCTATGATTTAATAAAAAAAAATTAAATACATAAAAATAAATGGTAATTGTTTTAAGCTGCTATGTTTTGCGCTGATTTGTTATGGAGCATTAGGTAACTAATATAGTATTTATCAAATAAACTGTAGAAATTATTAAATAACTCAATTTGTATAATGTGTTTCTCATTGTTTTTATTAATTTAACATAGAGTTTTTTTATTCTTGGCATCATACTGGGTGTAAAAAGGGATTTGTTTGCATAATTTGTTATCCTCAATGGCTCTCTATATCTAATCATCTTAAAATGGTTTTATTCTCAAAAATAATTATATTACTATCTTTGTAAATTAGGTACAAACATTTACTATACACTGAAATCATTTCTAATGTCCTTCAGAGTTCAATATTGCAGGCCTTAAACTAGACTGAAAAAAATTTCTGTTAGTGTTTCTGTCAAACTTTTATGAATAAGTCCAAGGAAAATATATATTATATGGGTGCATGAGATTTTTTCTAAAATATGTATATAACACTTGAGGAGAAATTAAAAAATATACAGACAGTCCAAAGTGTTTTATTTTCTCAACCACGACTGGCTGTGACCTTGAGTAATCTCTTATAGGTAGTATTCTTTCTGTAGATTGGGGGTAATAATTTTACTTTACATTGTTGTGGAAATTAAATAAGCAGATGCAGGTAAACTCTTTTAATCAGTCCTTGGTAAGCATAATGTAGTCAGTACATAAAATATTAGCTGCCATAGTTGTTATTATTAATAAAGAAACAGGAAACATTTGCTAATGTGTATAAATATCAAATCTTTCAAACTGGTCTTGTGCCAAAAACAAACAATCATATGTTGACTGAAACTATCTGCTGATTTTGTTTAATTTGCTGAATCATCAATATTATTTCTTTCTGATTATGAAATAAGTACAAGTGTATTGTGGAAAAAATGAAAAGGGTAGAAAAATATAAAACAAAGAAAATTAAAATATTCTATAATAACACTATATAGCAACAAGTAATAGTGATTTTTTTAGTATTTTCTTCCAAATTTGTTACAATCTTACATGTATTTCAACACACTTATATTGAATTTTCTTATAATTTACTATGTTTATCTGTTCTAGATTATATATTTATAAATAAATTACATAAACCCTACTTTACTCAACGTTCAGTCATCTATTTAAAACATTTTACTAGTAAAGCTGCTTATTGCTTATATGGTGTAAAACACATGAATGGAGGACAGGAGTAGTGTTCCAACTCACAGCATTCAACTTTAAAATTTCCTAGAAAATTTAAATGATGAAAGATGTCTTTGCTATTTTTGTGAATATAAAGAATATCTTTGAAAACCTCGTATCTTTGAATAAAGAATTACAATGGTTTCAGATATTCATAATCAATGCTGAAAGCGTTTTGACTGCGTCCTCAGTTGGCAGTGAAAGACATAAGAATTATTTGCTTCTAAACAAATAACAACAAAATAAGACTTCTTTACATAAACACAAAATATCACATGTTTGAAGAGACTAATAATCCCTCAAAAAGCAAACATTAAATTATGAAAAGTCATTAAAGTTATCTTCTTGGGAGGGATTTTGGATTTTCTCTTTTTATGTTATAATGATAATTATTTTGAATAAGCATTTGTTATTCAAAAGCATTAATGCACTAACTTACTTTGAAAAATATGCCTTTTATAATAATATAAATACCTGAGAAGAACACTGGTAACTTTAAAGCAAAACTGAAATTCTTTATGTTTATTTGGCCACTGGGCTCTGCTAAATGCCCAGTATGTCAACATATACCAACAGTCCAGTGTCCAGTCGTTTTCACAATAATGGATTGATGTTGAACTTTAGTACATTATATGAAACTCTAGGTTCCTACCACTAGGTGATGTCCTTTTTGTCAAACCCTGAGTCTCAGCTGCCTTTGTGACTTCCTTGGTCCAACAGAACATAGCAGACAAGATACTCAGGCATTTCTGAACTTGAGCTTCAAGAGGCTCTGTGAGATTTCATCCTCCCTTGAAAACATAGGAAAAAGCCTAAACTAACTTACTGGAATGAGACTTTGGGCAACAGAAACAACTTGATCCAATTATCTCAGTCATAGCCATGCAAATGAGATGGCCAACCAAGATCAGAAAAAAGGCCAGCAGACTGATGGCTGGCTGTGCATACAAAATGCATGGCCCCATCTTGGTTTAACCCATTTCTTTCTGTTCAGTAGAACCACCCAACCAAGTGGCAGATTCATGAGCTACAAAGGTATTGGGGGTGTTATAACTGAGGAAGCTTGATCTATCTAAAAACAAGTTGACTAAGCCTCCCTCTGGGCTCCTGGATGGGTTGAGCTTCCTTGACACTCTTTACCTCCAAGATGACTCACTGCAGATTATCCTGGAGGGCTTCTTTGGGGACATCCCCCTGCCTTTTACTTTTCTGCATAGCAAACCCTGGTTTACAAATGTGAGATCCTCCATTTTTATCACTTGCTGCAAGACAATCCCAACAATGTCTATGTATGGAAGGAAGGTATGGATACCAAGGTCATGGTGCCCTAGATGGCCAGCGTACTATGTGACAATTCATACAAAGTCCCCATCTACTTCTTCCCAGGGAAGGATTGCCCCATCCATGGTGATGGGGTTGTCACGGATGACTATGAAGACTATGTAGAAGAGGACAGAGGGTGATAAGGTGCATGCTGCAGGGACTGTGGTCATCACAGCCAAGGGACCTGCTCTATTCCCAGTTTACTGCTTCTATAGAGAGCCAATGCCTTCTCTGCATCCAATGCAAGATCCATGGAGTATTAGACCACAATCCTAACCAAATAGATCCCAGTTTCCACCACATTCCCAACTATACTGAAATTCATCACATTCACTCAAGCTCCAAAACACTCTACTGAACCCACCACAACTCCAATGATGCCAGAGCCACCACAACCCACACTATGCCCGAACACACCACAAGCCTGATCATGCCAGAACCCAACACAAGCCTGATTGTGCCAGAACCCAACTCACCCTGACCACATCAGAGCCCAATACAATCCTGACCACACCAGAGCCCAACACAACTGTGAACACTCCAGAGCTCAACACCATCCTGACCACACCAAAGACCAACACAGCTGTGAACACACCAAAGCCCAACACCATCCTGACCACACTAAAGACCATCACAACCATAAACACACCAGAGCCCAACACAACCCTAACTGCCCCAAATCCCACCACAAACTGCCCAGAGTCCACCATAACTCTAACCGCCCCAGAGCCCACAGCAAAACAGGAAGGATAGTGAGATGGAGGAGTTGGGGAGAGGGTCGAGAAGAAAGCACCCACTGCTGCATGGGGCATGGCCAGATCACATGGTTATTACCATTAATTTTAGGGAAAGTGTTTAGGAAAATCAAATAAGCAGAATACAGAGGGTGGCTCCCACATGTATCTGAGCATAGAAGACAATTTGGAAAGAGATTTATTGGTTTGTGAGCACTAGATTATTTCCAAGTATTATAAATATAGGTGGATTGATTTTCTTTTCCTCTGTTGAGTATATTCTAGTTTTTCATCATTATTGTATATTATTTGTACACTAAAAAAACAAAAACATGTATTATTTATTAGACATTCAAGACAGTGTTGAGAAAGATGAATTCCAGTCAGCTACAAGTTATATAAAGTACCTGAAAATGTAAATTAGTTCAGGAACGTAAAGAATAGACACTACAATTGTTTCTAGTTTCCTCTAAATCAGTGGTTCTCGGTTGTGGAAATGATGTGATTTTTTTCCTCCCCTCAGAAGATATTTGACAATATCTGGAAACATTTTTTATTTCTTCAGTAGGGGCACAGGATACTGTGCCATGTTGTAAGAAGAGGCAAAAGATGCCTCTATATATTTTATAATGCATAGAACAATATGATGAGGTGGCTGGAAGAGAAAAATCCAGTTGGAATCTAGTAGGCGATAAAGTTAGAGATGAAAGGAATGATAAGGGGGTTGTTTTGAAGGACCCCGGTAATGATTTTGAATTACATTTGAGGTAAGAAAGAGAGCTATTGTAATCTTCCTCCAGGATGAGTTTGCAAACTTAATTTCAGACTCTGTAGTACTGAGCAGAAAGATAACATGATTTGATTTCTGTTTGAATACCATCATTCTATCAGTTCTGTGGAGAAGAAATTATCAGCAAGATGGACATTTAAAAAAGCCAATTCCTATTCTTCTGGTCAAAGATGGTGGTGGTTTGGATCAGGGGGGAATCAGCAAAATTAGTAGGAAATAATCGGTTATTTTTTAAATGTGGAACCAACAGAATTCCATGTCAGATTAGATATGAGATCAGAGAAGGACAGTATTTAAGAATAACTCCAAGGACCTAAAATCAAAGAAAATTTGCAGTAACCCTTTGAAGCACTATATACTAAATGTACACACAACATAAAGGTTTTTTTTTTTTTTTCCCCCAGTGCATATTCATGTGACAGCTCTGGGTAGGAGTCTGTGTGATAGTAGAGTAGGTGCTGCTGGAAACGCAGAGGATTTACTACAGTCCCCCAGGCAAGCTGGCATTGTAACGATGGTAAATTTAATCTCAGACTTAGAGAAATTAATGGATATAATAAACTCTAAAAGGTAATTTCTATTAGAAATCTAGAAGCAGCATAGAAATTAATTTTTATTAGGCATATATTGTTATATGCATCAATTTTTTCTAACCTCAGTTTGGCTTCCCCAGGAAAGTGGTGTACTCCTATGTCATGCATTATTCTGCACACCCAGTGAGTATAACTCACCACATTATAGCTCACCTGCTTTACCTTTACATGAGATGTTTATTCAAACATGCTTCAATATTCTTATTACATCATTTTTATTGATATAACAGTTTCTACTCTTGCAGGATAGGTGCTATCACCTTCTTATTCTCCATGACTTGAAATTGTCTGATCTCAAAGTTGCGACTGAGGCACAGTGCCCTGGACCCACACAGGCATTTTGGTTAAATTGCCATCGCATGTAGCTTAAGTTTTATACATGCACACACACACACACACACACACACACACGGTCAGCGAATTAATTTCGTGAACTCATCCTGGAGAAAGTGCTACATACCACATTGCTGAATATCATTGCAGTCACCTTCCAAGTACTCCCCTCACAAGCTATGCACTGATGCCAGTGCCTAGTCCACGCTTAACAAGCACTTCTCGAACTCTTTTCCTGGGATGACCTCTCAGAGCTATTGTCATATTATACTTAGTGCCCTGAATGTCATCAAAATGTCTTCCTTTCAATATTTCTTCTATCGTTTGGTAAAGAAAAAAGTCACTAGGGGGACAGATCAGATGTTCCAACACGATTATTTGTTCACTGACTAAAAATCCCCTCATAGTGTCATGTGAGCTGGTGCATTATCATGATGCATGCTTTTCTCTTGCCAAGATTTTCAGTTAATATTTTCCTAACTGTTTCACTATTGTTTACTTGGTCTGCCATGCTTCTGACAGTCAATGGATGATTTTGAAGCTCACGTTGACAAACTGTTGCAATGTTTTCATCAGTTCTGCTCAGCACTGGCTGCTCTGACTTCTCTTGACCAGTGACACTTGCTCTCTCCTCAGAAAAATGCATGATCCATTTGTTCATTGCTATTTTCTTCATGGCATCATCTCCATAAACTTGGACTATGATGTCCCTGATTTCCCTTCCACTCTTGTCAAGCTTAACAAGAAACTTAATGTTTGTTTGTTGCTCTTATATAAGCTCTGTCCCTCTCAGGACGGCACACAAAAAGACACCAGAACAATAACGAATGCTACTCAGCAAGGCACTGCCTCATGTCAGCATGAACACGGCTGTGAGACACTGATACATAAAGATTATGAAACCTTACTGAGTTGCTTGTACAGTGCTGCCAATGTGATAAGCTCATAAACTTGGCAGAATCTATATATATATGTGTTTATGTATATTTGTGTGTGTATGTACATATGCATGTATACATACATGTGTGTGCATATATGTGTGTGTACATATATGTGTGTATAAATATATGTGTGTATATGTATATACATATATGTATACACACAGATATATATATAACAACATCACTTATTGGGAAAGTCAGAAATTAAAGAAATTGTGTCTTTTATGAAAGTTCATTATTGTTGAACAAGAAGAAATGTAGTATAGATTCTAATAAGAAAGGTATAATAATACAACATAGAAGTTCAGAGTTCCCTTTGAATATTTCCTAAGATTTATATGCAGAATTAAAGTTCACTGCATCCATACCCATGCTGTCCATTGAAATCTATTACCTACAAGTCTCTTTGGTTGTAAAAGTTAAGATGAATGAAAAAGTATCAAAGTTAAGTGACTTACAACCCAGTTATATTTTTAGTCAGGAGTAGAACATTTTACTCTTTTTTATAATCATGAGTGAAGTGCAGACACTCTACTCAGGGGTGACTTTTTCATGCCATTTGCTCTATTTCTAAAAGCCGATTCTGATAATGGAACTATTTGCACAAACATGAAATCATACAAACACCACACACTTTAAATGCACGTAGTACTGAATCCATCTAAAAATAAATAAGATAAAATACAATCTAAATACATATCTGACTTATTCAACATATCTCAAAATTAAAAAGTGAAAATTTTGAATATGAAAATCATTGGGAATTGGGCTACACCTGTGTCTCAAAGGCGTAGGGCAACGGCCCCATATGCCAGAGGTAGTGAGTTCAAACCGGGCCCCGGCCAAAAACTGCAAAAAAAGAAAGAAAGAAAGAAAATCACTGGGAATTTAATAGCAATATTAAAGATTTTCTGAATAACAATTCAGTTTTTCCATATTGGTAACCTTAGCAGAAGACAATGGGCAGAACTACGTACTTCGGTAATTTTTCTGTGCCAAAAATAGCGCAAAATTAAGAATAGTTTCCTCCAAATGTAATCAAAAGAAAAGAAAATTTTAAGATAAATAAAATGTTAATTCTCTTTTGAATTATTTCAAATGGTGTGTTAATGATTTTACCGTATCTTTTTTTTTTTTTTTTTTTTTTTTTGCAGTTTTTGCAGTTTTTGGCTGGGGCTGGGTTTGGACCCACCACCTCAAGCATATGAGACCAATGCCCTACTCATTTAAGCCACAGGTGCCACCCCTATCTTGTGTTATTTATACTTGGAATTTCTACGTATCCTTACAACTAGCAAATTTTTCAGTACTAAACATAAATTTAATAATTCAAAACATTTTGAATGACCATTTTCATCATACTAAACTCATTTAGAAACAGATATATTCATATCTTTTTCATATGATTTTATTATATTTGAGTCATATTCTGTTATGCTATGCTATGATAATATTTTCATTATTACAACTATCACTTATTGAGCACCTCAATGTGTCAGGTTCCTTACTAAGTGGTTACACGTATTATCTCAATTAATTAATTTGGAAAATTAAAATGTTTGCATTATAAAAACATCACATAATCACATTAAATAATTGAATTGACATATTGTTAAATTTGTTGTCTGCTATGAAAATCTTACGTACTATGAAGATACTTTTTGAAATCTATCCAGAGGAATATATTACAGAACAGGCACTTTTTATGACAACTATGTCATCTCTAACATGAATAAGGATTCAATATCTGTAGGGAGGTGTGTTAATCACACAGAATTCATTAATGATGATACAACTGCAGAAAGAATGTGATTTAATATATTCCACACGGAGATGCAAGTTTAATGTACTTTCAAGAAAGTATAAAAGCAAAATACGTCTTCATGCATACACGTATAGACACTAAAGAGAAGGCTGAAACAGAAACAGCACAAAGGCCAAGTTTCCCAAGTTTTCTGCCTGTCTACTAGTTGCACAAGTATGTGATGGTATTTTATACACCCAGATGTTTTTAAAACAGCTGTTATGGGTATGCATGGTCCTTAGGGGTTTATAAAAATATTAAGCGTTTGTTATCTGAGATCTTTTGAAAATAGAAATTTCTCATTTGTCATCCTGGTGACAGGCACAGTTGCTAATACTGGCACTTAGGAGGCTAAGGAGGGCAGCTTGAGGCCAGAAGTTCACGACCAGCTGAGTAGCACAGTAAGACCCCCACCTCTACAAAACATTAAAACAAAATCCTTAGTGAGGCTCGAAGGTGTGCCCAGTCCCAGCCACTTGGCAGACTGAGGCAGGAATATCACTTGAGCCCAGAATTTTGTGATTGCCAAATGCTATGAAAACACCATGATATTCTAGCCCTGACTACAGAGAAAGACCTGTTCAAAAAAAAAAATGTCATTTGTTCAAACAACCATCCCCGTGATGCAAAAGGAAGATCGCACAATTGTTTTTACTCCTCCCTTCAGTAGCTGAGCAAGAATTTGCTCACTGTTAAATTCTCAGCTGAGCTTTAACCCTACAAGGGATAAAAAGAATGAAAAATTACAGAAATTGCTGTCCTGAATTTGGGACTTGCTTTCCATGACATGACAAGTCGCATTGGTCCTTCAAGTCTGTCTTCCCAGTCAGCTTCTCGGGACTCCTCCCTTGGAACCTGATTTAGCATCACAGCGCGTCCCCTGGCTGCCTTCATCCCACTTTCCAGCTTAGTTTTCTCCTTAGCCCTTATCGCCATCGGGCGTCTGTTTGCTTATTAGATATACTATTTCTCCCAACCGGTAGCATTAGGCTCTGTAAGAGCATGCATGTCATCTGTTTATTTTTGAATCTCCTAGAACTGTGCCTCGCATAAAGTTACTGCTTAACTGATAATTTTAAAAGCCTCATTGCTCAAGGAGCAATTTCTTTTCTTAGATGTGTTGTCCTTCCTAGATCATTTCCATCCATATACAACATATGTATGTTAGTCTCACATTAAACTTGATGAGCTCCAAGATAAAACACACGCACACACACACACGCACGCACGCACGCACACACACACACAGAGACACACACACACACACACACAACCATACACAGACACGCACACGCTTTCTGACCTTACATCCTTCTCAACACACCTGCCCACCCCTCCATTCACGTAATCAATAAAAGTCTTTAACTGCCTGCATTTCGTTTTCCCCTTCACTGCTGATGCCTAGTTTAATAGCCATCCTTGATATTCTCAGTTACTGTGATGCGCTCTTACGTTACCTTCCCATTTCAAATTCTTCTTTCTTTAGTATATCCTTACTGTAATGCCCAAACAATCCTGATATTTCCTTAAAAACAGGAGGAAAATCAAATTTCTAATTTTTTTTATCTCATTCAAAATAAAACCAACCCATCATCCTTTTTAGTGCTTAATATTTTGGTAACACAGTTATCCCCATAAATACTCTTTAGTACGCCCATGGGCCTCACTGGCAATTTTCCAGACAAGCCAAGTTTCCTCCAACCTCAAGATACATATGACATTTTCCCTTCGCCAAGAAGAGAGTCCTATGGCTCAGTCTTTCACCACTCAGATCTCTGCTCAAACACGATAGTATCTAATATCAGGTATAGGATATCATCTTCTCATATACACTATCTCTTTATTTCCTTGTTATTCTGCTTCAATTTTTCCTCAAATTGTGTGTTACTCACTGCTTTGTTTACTGTCTATATTCCCCCACTGGAATACCAGATTATAATAACTAGAAAAATAAAAAGCCAGTCTCTCTCTCTCTCCATCTGTCTCTCCCTACATCCCATCATAGACATACACAGTAATTAGTCACTGGATACACGTCAGGCTATAGAAGAATTATATCTAAGCATGTTTGAACAAACCAGATGAACATCATGACTGCTCAAGCCTCAGACACAAAGATATGTTGATTTGTATTTCTAAATACTTCCCTACTTATCTATGGGCCCTCCTTGTTTGTTTTTTTCTTTTTAAAGACAGAATTATACTTTGAGCTTGGTTTCTTTATATTCTTTTATTTAGGATTTCTCTTCCATCACATTCTGATGATTGCACTCATCACCTCTGGCTAATCATTCTCAGTCTCCTTTTCAGAGTTCTCGCCAGCTACTTAAAGAGTGAACATAATTCTTCTAGGTGTTGTCTTCCATTTAATTCCTATACATTCCAGTGGCACTCAGAGCAATAATCCCAGCTCAGAGCTCTCCTTAGACTCCAGACCTCTGTATCTAACTCTTAAATATTTTAACTTGAGTTTCTCAAAGCTCCTCCAAATTAAACACACACCACAATCAGAGCTATCCCTGTACACACACACAAGTCTCTGCCTTCTTCCAATGTTTAAAATCTCAGTAAGTACAATCTGTCTAAATGAGAAGCTTAGAAGCTACAGATCTTCTATTAATATCACCTTCTAAGGAGGTATTAGTTTTGTGTTCTTCCCTCTCATACTTTTCTTTTCCAACATAACATTTTTTTAAAGGTATGGCTACATACTCGTAATCTCCAATCCGCACTTATCACATCCCCTACTCTTCTCTCCAAAGTGTCCTTCTGCAACTAGAGTTGGAACTATGATTACTTTTTCTTACATAAAAAGGCAAAATATGTAACAGGCTCTAGAAGGACTTGCATGATCAGATTAGCACCATGTTCTCAGGAAACTATAAACACCAGCACCAAAAATAATTCTTAGATGTCTCATATTTTTAAAAAAGTGCATCACAAACTAATCTCCTAAAGAGAATTAAAATTTTATGTTAACTTTATGTTATGTGTAGATTGCCATATTTTGTATTTATGTTTATAAGATCTGAAGGCCCTAATCCTTATTTATTATTTCTCTCATGTGTCCCTGTCTAACCAGGCAGGCAGCATTTGCCGTCAGGGCTACACTCCCATTTTTCCCTTTGATAATTTTTTTTCTCACCTACCACCCCCTCTCTCCTTCCTATTAACTATTAAATAACCTCAATCATCAGCTGCCAGCTCAAGCCATTTTTTCAGGCTACATTTTCCTGACTTCCAAAGACTGATTTTAGTTCCCCTCTTAAGCACTCTTTTTTTTTTTTCTTTTTGCAGTTTTTGGCGGGGGCTGGGTTTGAACCTACCACCTTGGGCATATGGGGCTGGCGCCCTACCCCTTTGAGCCACAGGCACCACCCCCACCTCTTAAGTACTCTTAAGGAACATAGCATATATCTGGATCAGTAATTACACAGTTATTTCTCTAATAATTTAATTAATGTCAATTTTTCTGATTAGCTTACAAACCACAGGGAAGCACGTCACTCTAGTTGGTGTTCCGCATTTGTCGCCTAAATGAATGACCCTTACTGGAAAAAGATAATAGATTTGATACTACTCCAGTTATAGATTCTTTTAAACTTTTCAGGTTAACTACTGACTTAATTAAACCTTTCTTTGTCCTCTGTCAATATGTTGACGCAGGTAATGCTCTGCCTCCTTGAACACAGACGAATTCTCTAGGGCATAATTTATTTCTGCTCTGCCTGCTGAAATGCACAGTCTCTGACCTTCTCTTTCCCCTGGTGGCTTGGACATTTATTTAGTCATTTATGGTTATTTAAGTGTCAGATGATGTGGTTCTCTATATTCGCCCCACAGGACGCTGCCAAAGATACCGCAGAATCACATTTTCAAAGGAAATGGCAGCAACGTTTACAAAATCATGAGAAACATAAATGGAAAGCATCTTGCAAGAACCTCATTTCTCCTATTTCTGTTATGAAACCCTTTCTAATACAAAGCAAAATGGCCTCCAAAGCTAGATTTATGTCTAAATAAAAATATTTTTTTATTTAACAAAACAGCAGTTTATTGAAAAAATTCAGAATAACCCCTAATAGATATCGTGACTTTCTAATGTATAATATTATATTTTATTGTACTATGTAATCGCCAATGAAATTTCTAATGGAATATAAGAAATAAAGTAGAAAACAGTAGAAAAAATATTTTAAGTCTAATAAAAATGTGTTCATAAATCTTGGCACTTTTTCTTTCAAATTATCCATATGGTTGAAATTGTCTCAGCATTTGAAAAAATAAATTTGATTATATGCACATGATAGTTAACTAAATTTCTTATCACTGCTGAAATATCTAATATCAATGCAATGAAGGAATACCTGACATAAACTATGGGGAACTCTTCTGTGTAGACAGTATATAAGGACTAATTGGTAAGAATTTTGTCTTTATAGGGATAGGCTGTGGAAAAATGCTATTTGTGAACATAGATGCAGCCTGTAACAGCTTTCTGGAAAACGAACAAGGCATTAGAAGGATCTTTTCAATCACCTGTGTCACGTTACAAATAAAAAGGGGGCCCGTAGGAGGTTAAGAGGTCACTCAGCCTCCCACCCTGTGTTCTCTACTCTGCAGAGAGGATGGATGGGTGTGGGAGTGCAGTAATGAGAACCAGCAAGGCTTGCCCCGCTGTACTTGCTACAGCAGAGAGCTGCTAAACCAGTTAGAACTGATTTCTCACTTTATCTTAACTATGATGTTAGTCCCCACTAAAATGACAAATAATGTTTTAAAAAATCTTCCTTTGGGTTTATTTATTAATGAAGTTTCAGTTACATATCAGCATTAGGAACAAAAAAAAAAGACAACTGTGATTTACAAGCTTATAGGAGTACTATATGGCCCAGTGAATTACTAACTTTTAAGATAATCAGCTATTAATTCCTTTAATCATTACAGAAGAAATTAGTAATTAATTTCTAATGGCAACTGGTGTGTTTTATTTTAATAAATGTATATGAAACCCATACTAAAAAAATATTTTACACTGAAAAAATATTTTTAAAAATGGCTATGACCTTCTGATTTGGTTAAGAGTTACTATCCAAATGCTATGGAAGGAAGTTATGCTCTTCAAAATTAAATGATCTGCCAAAGGTCACACTGCTAGGGCATAGCATAAATAATTTTAAAATCTAGAATGACTGAAATGATTATAGTGTGCTTCGTGTTATTCAGTACATCATCATCCAAAATTGGAAGAAATTCCACAATAACTGTTGGAGGAGAAATGCTATGGGCAGCCTCTACATGGCCCCGAGTAATCCTGCATCCTTGACATTTGCACCTCTGGGAGCCCGTCCCTTGGCTGTGAGATGGACATATTGCTTCTCTCACAGTGACCAGATGCAGCAGGCATAGGAATGTCACTTCAGATATTAGGTTATGGAAAGACTGTGGCTCAATCTTGCAGGCTGATCTCCCAATCACTCTCTGATCTGTTTATTCTTAGGAAAGCCAACTGCAAGATTGTGAGCTGCTTTGTGTAGATGCTAAAGTGGCAAGCTGTCGGGGGAACATCTGGCCAACAGTCAGTGAGGAAACGAGGTTCTCGGTTTTAAAATTTGACACATTATTCTTATTCATATGCTTATAACTATAATCACACCATTTGCTTTCTCCTTGGGGATAGGGGGAGTGTTCCCCCATAATTACAAGGTAAAAGTATGGACAGATTACACAAAAGCACAAAGACGACTGACAGACAAATGTGAAGAAAACAGTTCTCAAATCAGCTAACAGTTGAACAACTATTTACATCCCCAACAGAGTTCCCCAAACAGAAACAGAACAGCATGGCTTATTTCAAGGAGAAGCAAAAATGGAGGGAAAGGGTGCGTCCAGTTGTCTGGATCTCAGTAACTTTCTCTACAAAATTCCAGATCAGGTCCATCAGCCCACACAGGTTTGTTAGTTCCTTGCTCCAACAGCTGTGCACTGGGACAACCAGTGCTATCCTGGATGACCAGCAGGAGTGGGTGGAATGAGTGGTACTGGAAGCTATGAGGGGGTTACCTTAAAATTCTTGTGAATGAGAGGTACAAATCCTTCCAAAAACCACATGAATAGCCTCATAGGTAGATCTCCCATAGTGAAGCTATAGAATGCGCCAACAAATAGTTTGACCAAAACCAAATGAGCAACCCTAAGACAATGGTACTCCTCTGCTAAACTGAACCTACATTCCAGACCCACAGACACAGCAAGACAATGTTTGTTGTTTTATGTCATTAAGTTGTATGTAATTAACTATGCACCAATAGAAAGCTAATACAACAAATTAAAATGGTTATATCCAATATCTTTAAAATATATGTGTTGATGTTTATAATATTAATATATTAATTAAGTTTACACTATACTAATTATTATTATATCAAGAAAAATGCATGTATATCTATTATAAAGGTTTTCAAAAAAGAGACATTGTATTTATATTTAAAGGGAAGTCAAAATATTGACTGTGTAGATGTATGTGTGTGTGTGTGTGTGTGTGTGTGCATGAGTATAAATATATATGTCTTCTCAGTAATAGTCACAGTCTTAAAGGGCGAGTATGAGGTGGCTTCAGTCTTCCAGCATTCAAAAAATATTGACTTTTCAGAGACTCTATTTCATGGCCTAAAATAAATGCATTACCAACTTAACAAGGCATCTGATTTGTTAACCTCCTCATACCAACAGTGAAGAAGGAAACAAAAAATAAAGCAAGGATAAAGAGAAAATAAATCCTCTATTCCTGTAAGTGAATAAAGCTCATGAGACTTGATCTCTAAATATATTGTAGCCAAGAGGATCAGAGAAAACAACTCATTAAAGAAATCTTGAATGATTGAGCTAAAATGAAATAGAATTTTTGAAGGTTGGATTCCTAGGAGGTAAGCAAATCTTAAAGCTTGTCACTGTCCTAGAAACAAGAGGTGCTTCTCAGGGCCCTAATACCTAGCATAAGTTGAATCCTTATTCTAAATATTTCACTGAAAAGATCATCTCTAAAAACATCATAGTGAAGATGAAAATCTATGCAGTTTGCAGTAATCCAGGCATCTAAAACATATGGATAAGAAAAACACCTAAAATGACAATGGTGTAGCCTTGCTCAGTAAGTACCATTGATGACCTACAAAAAAATAATAAGAAATCAACATTTGAGAGACGGTGTGAAGACAGAGAAGTGTTAGAAACAGAGGTCGTTTTAGCCAGCTTACTAGAGACAGTTGTCTCCTGCAGAGGAAGAGCTGTCTTGGGGGAACAGCAGACTAGAGATCTGATTGTTATATAGTTGTAGAACTCCAGGCTTCAAGGCGGCACCTGTGGTTCAGTGAGTAGGCACCAGCCTCATATATGGAGGGTGGGGGGTTCAAACCCAGCCCCAGCCAAACTGCAACAAAAAAATAGCCAGGTGTTGTGGCCAGCACCTGTAGTGCCAGCTACTAGGGAGGTTGAAGCAAGAGAATCACCTAAGCCCAAGAGCTGGAGGTTGCTGTGAGCTGTGATACCATAGCACTCTACCAAGGGCAACAAAGTGAGACTCTAACTCTTAAAAGAAAAGAACTCCAGGATTCAGCCCAGGGGGTCTATTAGTGTCCTGGTAGAGAAAACCTGAGATCTAAAAATCAAGCATGGACATAGTTTGCAAGATAAGCAAATCCACAAGGGGATTATGTTCTAAATGTGGGTCGGAATCCACATCATCCAAAAGGCCATGGGAAATGGGCTATGAGAGGCATCAGTATGTTCAATGGTCACTGTTCTACAGACCTGGGATAGCAGTGGGAAAAGTAGGCACAGATATGGCCACATCAACATCTGTGCAGGTATGGAGTTATAAAATAATAGATGCTAGATTTTTATGGAAGTCAGAGATAACAGTTACTCTAACAAGCAACACTGGCAGATGAGGGGCTCTAAGCTTTAAAAAATTGCAAACAATTAGAAAGGCACAGGTCCAAATGTATGGTTTACAAATGTGCTGCTGAATATTGGTAATTGGAAAAGGGCAAGAGTAAAAATTCAAGATGTCGGGTGGTTGTTGCCCCCCAAGTCATGATCTCTTACTCGTTTTCTAGATATTAGTCAATGTTTACATCCAGAAGCTATTGACCGAAAAGCTTATCAGGTTCCTAGGAGGAAGGATCCTGCAAAACCACAGTAATTCATATTTTTAATTAATTTCCCAATTCATACTGTCATTATTTGAGTGATTGAACATTGGGGAAAGGAGAATATGGCACTTATAATTTTAAAGGGATTACATTGCTACTTTCAGATTAATTCAGTCTTTACAAATCCCCTTCTTCACTGGAGCTCAGAAAAGCCTCCATTTGGCTGACATTTAGCTCATAAGGACTCACTTGGTTCATAGACCTCCCCACTGAATTTTTTTCCCTTGTACTAAGTATAATTTGATTTTGTATACTTGGTAATTGGAGGACCTCTTTTGAGTTCTTGGCCTATGGGGTAAAGAATATCATAAATGGGGAAGCCCAAGTAGAAATTCCTGAAACTTTCTCAACCCTTGACCTAGACATTGAATTGAAAACAATATTGCATCCCCCCTGTTCAAAGGGAAAGTGGAGATTAGGGCTGTTGTTAAAGATCTAAAAAACATATAGGCGGTAGTCCCTTTTGTATACCTACATTTACTCTTGCAGGTCAGTCACTACAGAAAGCAGAGAAATCCTAGAGAGTGACTGTAACATATCACAGTCTCCCACAATTGCAGTGAGACTGAAAGATGAACATCATTGCTAAAGTAGATTAATAAATTGTATGTAGATACCGTGTTGTCATTGATTTGATGAATGCATTCCTTTTTGATTAGAAAAGGAATCAGAAAGAATTAAAAAAGAGAATCAGAAAGAATTTGCTCCCACATATGATAAAAACATTAATTTATAGTGTTGCCTCAGGGCCATATTAACTCTCCGCTCTCTGTCATGATGCAGTCACGAAATATCCGAATTTCCCAGTCATCTCACTGAATATCACACTAATCCATTACACATGAATCACATGGGTTCATTAGATGGAAAAGACAGAAGATGGCTAATATTTGAGAAGTCTTAGGAAGACAAATATATTTCAGAAAATAGAAGACAAATTCTATGAAGATTCAGGGATATATAAATTTTGGGGATCTGGGGGTTAAGGGAACTCTAGGGTATTTCCTGCAAGGTCAAAGACAAATTGCTACATATTTCATGCCATACTACAGAGGACATTCAGCACCTACTTTGGCCTCTTTGGGTTACACCTAGGAACAATGAAACTGACCCAGTCACAAACTGGATGTTAGAAGCCTATCAGCATCAAAGGGAACCGGGATCAGAAAAGACTTTAGTAGTCGGTCCACACTGTGGTGCAAACCTTTCTACTACTATTGTACACTATACAATTTTCCATATTCTATGATGACATTGGAAGTGTGATCAGTAGCAAAATTTACGGAGTGAATAGTATGGCATGCCACAGTGAAAGTATCACAACACAAATTTGTGGGCATCCTTATAGGAGAACTATGTGTTTTTTGATAGAAATGCACTGTATGTTACCTGGTCCTTGTATATACAGAATGCTTGAGCATGGAGCAATGTGTGTGAAATACTCCTATGATGATCTGGCTCTGTTGGACACACTAAGTCATGAAGCAGTTTGGGCTCGTAAGCAATCCATCATGAGATAGAAATGGTTAATACATGAGAAAACAAAAGTGGAAACACAGGGCACAGTTAAGCTCCATTAACATTAGTCCAGACTCCATGTTTCCAACTATGGTTGCGTCAATAATAGAGAAAGTCTAAAGTGCCTTCAGCAGATTATTAGTTGGAATCTGGATTTCAAAGACATCATTGGTGAGGGCTCAAAAAGAAATGAGGAATTATCCTTGTGATAAAGAAACAGAAAGCCTCTCAAATTTGTATCCTGCAGTTAAGTTGAAAGCAGAACATGTAAGTAATGAGCTTGGTTATCCAATTAAGATTTTCATGCAAAACATTGCCTGATTCCTTCCAGCCCATAGAAAAATATAATAAGAGAAACATAAATTGAGAAAAGAATCATTAAACAAAAGGGAGCTAGAGCTTGACTATTTTAAAAATTCTCAGCCTCTCCATTTAGCAAAAAATGCTAAAATTAACAGAGAATGTAGAATACAGATAAGCTCTATTCTAGAGGGGAAAAAAAAGAAACTGACTACACATATTGTGAAAATGTCAGAAAGATCAAGAGATTAGAGCGTTCTGTTACATTGAGTACCCATTAAAGAGGTAAAAGTTAGGAAAAATAACTATGTTGTCCCTGGCACTGTCAGCCAGAGCCCAGGGTAGAGAAGAACTTGGCTCAGAGCTCTGTTATGGCTCTTGTCTAATGCAGTGAATCCCAGTGAAATCAGGAGAACAAGTATAACTTAGACACAGACTGTACAAAAGTAATTTATGTAACCAAAAGATTTGTATTTTCATCATATTCTGAAATTTAAAAAAAATCCTAAAATTTATAAAATAGGCTGTTGGACCCCTTAAATTCTACTGTTAGGAAGCAGGCTGATGAAATTACTCAGTAGCAAACACATGCTACCTTTCAGAAAAAAGGAAGAATAACTCACAGGCTGTAACCAAGATATGTGGGGCATTATTCCCAGACTTTACAAACCTAACAAGGAACGTCTGAATTTTGCCCAGATATATTTCAGAATTGCTGTGGACCCACTACCACTTTGTAGCATTTACATTCCCCATTTTTGAAAGAAAAATGTGTGGCTATTTTTCTATGCCTGTTCTATAGTGATATTTTAAAAGTAGAAAGAAGTCTTGTTAATTTTATAGATTTTTATTTCAAGAGAAACTACACCTAAAGAGGTTTATCCACACTTGGACTTGATTTAAATGATGTGATTCTGGACTATAAGCAGATGAGACCCTTGGGAACCTTGGGAGAAGATGAATGTATAATTTGTGGATGAAAAAGACATGTGGAATTATGGGTCAAAGAGTAGATGGTCATGGAAGAGCTCTAAGATGACCACAAATTATACTGCTTTCTGATATTTACATCCTTGGAGTGTAAGAAGACCTTAGGACTTGCTTCTAACCACCAGAATACTGACTACACCCTGGGAAAATTCTGTAATTGCAGTACATAGGATTATAAAGCCTTTTGTTTGTGCCTTTCTCCTTCGTAGGATTTGATGAATCAAGCTGCGATGATTTGACCTGTCCTATGGAGAGAACCACAAAAGAAGGAAATGAAGGAGGGTGACATTCAACCACCACCAAGAAAGTGAGACACAGAAATTTAAACCACAATGAATAGAATTCTACCAGTAATCACATGTGCTTCAAAGTGGAGGCCTCTTCCACAGAAGATCTTGAGAGGAAACAGCAGCCCAGGCTAACACCTTTGCAGCCTTTTGAAACCTAAAGCAAAGCTCTTCCTGGAAAGGACCCAACCAAGCTATGTCCACACCTCTGACCCCCAGAAACTGTGAAATAATAAATGCATGTTTTCTGATTCACTACATTGACAATAATATTGTTATACAGCAACAAGTAACTAATGCAATAGATATTCATACCATTTTCCTTTAACACTATTTAGTGATTAAAATATTATATATTTAACATACTTTTTATATGAATAGATCTTGAAATTTTGTTTAAAATGTGTTTTTTATCAATATATAATATATCATCTGAAGTAAAATCAGAAAATAAGTGAAGGGAGATTTCTCTACTGATCATGCAGAGGTTGACCTCTTGATGAATAGTTGGTCTAAACCAAAGACACAAATTTTCTTTGAGGAGAATTGGTGAGTTTTGCATTGTTTCAAAAAAGAAAATCAGCACTTTGTTCAAAGTAAACGTGTGTGCTTCTCAGGAAAGCTTAATCACATTCTGACTAATAGCCTTGAAGCAATGGTTTGTTCTTTGTATTCTTTTGGGTGGAGAAGATTGGGTTGCTGATGGTATAAAGATGAGTCTTGAGATGTGCTAAAACTATTTCATGATAATTCCTTCAGCAAAAATGAAGCACAACTGGCCATCTATACATCCAGCCATCTTTAGCCTATGGGCGTGCCTCCTTGCTTTAGACACTTTTTTAAAGTTGATCCTGGCACTTTAGCCCCACTTCTCAACATTTACCTGTGAGCCTCATCCAAAGAATCAGACAACCAGAACTCCAGAAAGGATGAGCCTTTCTCCTGCTCTGTCCCCAGTGCTTCCGAGGAGGAAAGCTGTTCATTGTGATGGTGAAGCTGCTATGCTTCACGTTACTAGACAGAAATCCTGCTTCAGTGTTGTGCTGCTACCTAATAAACCTCCCATGGAAAGTGGGACTAAAGTGGCTACTATATTTTTCAAAAATGTTGTAAAAAAAGTCCCATATGGCCCTGAAAAAGTGTGAAACACAAGAGTTGGAATTTATTTCCCTGGATTACTTAGAAAAAGGAATTTTTTTTTTGTTTTTTCCATGTTATCAGCACCTAAAACGACATGTGCCCAAGAGATAAGGCTGAATATGTATTATTGGTTGCATTAATAAGTTTGGGGGGTCTCTAGAACAAGTATCTAGCCTTCCAGCACATGTGTTTACAGCAGTGATACTAAAACTTTCTCTTGGAAGGAACTTTAGCTCTGTCAAGTTTCTATCGAGTCTCTTTTCAAGCCACCCCATAAAAAAATCCAATTAAAAATAAATGCATTTTCTAGACAGATCCCATAAGGTCTCTTTCTAATCAACTCCCTAAACACTTCTCATACAAAAGACTAAGCAGTCACTCGGTCAGCATGTAGCAACTGTAGAGCCCCTTACGTTCTGAGATGCTTGCCCATGTTGTGTCCTATCCTCAGGACCAAACTTTTGAACTGTAATAAAGTTGTTGAACAAATTCATTCTGAACAATGTACTTGTGAATTAATGTATTATTCTTCCTTGTATAAGAAAACTATTTTAAGGGAAGACTAACCAGGCAAGTAAAATTTCAGATGTCAATAAAAGGGTAAGGGGAGGGTATTTGGATATGTACCTAATCAATCACACACTGACATCTTGTTTTGTATTAGGCACAGGAATTGTGAAAATGTAATAATGAATATGCTTAAAAGATCTCAAGAATATAAATTTCAAAAAAGAATCAAATGGATGTGTGATAAACCTAATATCTTTATATAGCATGCAGGCACACCTCGTTTTACTAGACTTCTCTTTATTACACTTCACAGGCATTAAGCGTCTCCCACAAAGAAGATTTGTGGCAACCCTGCATTGAGCAAAACTATTGGCCCTATTTTTTCAATGGAATGCACTCGCTTCAGAACTCTGTGTCACATTGTGGTAATTCTCAAAAAATTTCAGACTTTTTCATGATTATTATGTCTGTTAAGGTGAGCTGGGTTTAATGATCTTTCATTTTGGTTTTGGAACTATTTGGGGTGTCAAGAGCCACTCCCATGGAAGTCAGCGAACTGAGTCTATATATATGCTAGATGTGCTCGGAGCGTTCTCCCAACCGGCCATTCCCCTATCCTTTCCCATTCTTTAGACCTCTTTATTCCCTGAGATATAACAACATTGAAGTTAGACCAATTAACGATCCTGCAATGGTTTTTAAGGATTCAAATGAAAGAAAGAACATTATATGAGTAAGCTTAGCAAGAAAGGCATGTCAAAAGCTGAGATAGCCAAAAATGTGGCCACTTGTGCCAAATATATAAGTTGTGAATAGAAAGTTCTTGAAGGAAATTAAGTGAAAACATAAAGGATAAGAAAGTGAAACAGCCTTATTGTTGACATGGGAAAGTTTTAGCTGTCTGGGTAGAAAATCAAACCAGCTACATATCTCCCTTAAGCCAGACCTTATTCCAGAGAAAGGGTCCAATTCTTTTTATTTTATGAAGGCTGAGAGTTGAAGGCTCTTCAGAAAAAGAAAGTTTGAAGTTTGCAGATGTGCATTCATGAGGTTTAAGGAACAAAACCATTAAGTACCAGACGAAGCAACAAGTGCTGATGGAGAAGCCACAGCAAGTCATCCAGAAGATGCAGCTACAATAATTGAAGAAGGTGGTTCCACTAAACAGCAGCCCTTCAGTGTAGACTAAACAGCCTTCTATCAATAGAAGATGCTCTCTAGGACTTGCATAGCTAGAGAAAAGGTCATTATGTCTGGTTCCAAAGTTTGAAAAAAAACAGGCTGATTGTTTTGTTAGGACCTAATGCAGGTGGTGACTTTAAGTAGAAGGCAACTTGTTTACTATTCCAAATATCATAGGCTGCATGATATTTCTGCTGTATTTACCTTATTGGTGCTCTAGAAATGGAACAGCAAAGCCTGGATGATAGCATATCTGTTTACAGCATTTTTTACTTAAATATTTTAAACTTGCTGTTGAAAACCACTGGTCAGAAAAAAGAATTTCTTTCAAAATGTTACTGATCAATGACAGCATACCAGTCGCCAGATGTCTGATGAAGATGTCAAGGATGTTAATGTTGTTTTTGTGCCTGCCTATACATCTATTCTGCAGCCCAATGGATCAAGGTATAATTTCAATTTCATAAATATATTTCTAAAGGTTATAGCCACAGTTACTACTCTGAGAGATCTTGAAAAAGTCAATTGAAACCTTATTGGAAAGAACTTACCATTCTAAATGCCAAGAAAAACATTCTTGATTTGCTGGAGGTCAAAATATCAAGGTTAACAGGAGCTTGGAAGAAGTTGATTTCAGGCATCATTGACGACTTTGTGGGGCTAAAGACCTCAGTGTAGGAAGTAACTGCAGATATGGGAAAAATAGCAAAGAACTAGAATTAGAGCCAGAGCTTGAAGATGTGACTGAATTGTGGCAATCTTCTGATAAAACTAGATTGGATATGAAGTTGTGTCATTGTGTCTCAGGGTAGAGCAGAAAAGAGAAAGAAAGAAAGAAAGAGTTTCTTGAGATGCAATATGCTCTTGGTGAATATGCTGTGAATATTGTTCAGACAACAACAAAAGATGTAGAATACTCCATAAACTTAGTTGATAAAGCCACGACAGTGTAAGTAGAGAAGAACAGTAGTGCCTTAGAGATGCAGGAGTCAGGTGAAAGTTCACTTAATACCATTCCACTTAATACCGTCACTTATTCAGGGTAGCAATGAGAAAGGAGCCATAGATACAATGAAGAATCAGCTGCCAGGAAATTGTGGCAGTAATAGTTTAAAAAAATGTATTTCAACCAGAAAGTGAAGATAAGTGGCCAGAAATCTCATTAGGTATCATTATTTCATTAGAAACTGTCATCTCCTTCTTTGATGTTTTATTCTACCAATATTGAATTATCAATTATTTAATGATTTCCATTTAACATATTTTATCACAGAAAATTTCATCTAAGGTCTGAATCCCCTCAATATTCAGAGTATAAAGCTTAAAATGGTTTTAGCAACTAATGCTATAGCAAAAATATATATTAAAAGAATAATAATACATAAATCATAATGTTATAAACGGTTCTTATCCGTGCCCTTACCCTTTCCTTTTCTATAAAAGAAGAGTTGCTTAGACTGCCATTTTATGCACTTGGCTTGTTTTTATCCTACTCCTGGGAGGTTACAGGGAACATATTTGGCCATTTTATATTGTCAATGAGGTCACTAACCCTCTCACCATATGGCCGATTTGGCATTACATGAAACATTAGATAGGGTCAAAAGGTAAACCTACAACCGATCAGAGACAGGAAAAATCTATTGAACTCTATGGTCTCAAATCATGTGCTACATTACACATTCATAGGTGACCTAGACAAAGGGCTTTCAATTGCTACTGAAAAGAAGAAAAAAGAAAAGAAAAGAAGTAAAGGCAGAAATGTGAATATATAGAGTATCATAAGATATAAAAGTGAATAGAAATATTTTTTTACATTCCTGACTTGTGATATTTCAAGGTGTTTGTGATCAGTTTAAATAATAAAAAATCATTTTTATAAAGAAGAATCCTCTGAAGTTTGTTTCTTTTCCCACTATTACTGCCTATATAGACCTTATATCGTCATATGTATTACACTTAATATAATATATAGGATACAATGGAGTGAATATTAATTAGCGCCTAGTGGTTCCAATGTGTATGTACATGAGAATCTTTTTTTCTTTAAAACAAACTTAATGCCTCACTGAACAGGCATTAATTAAAGAATGGTAGAATTCATAGATGAGAAAGATTTTACAGATGCTGTAGTTAAAGACATTCATTTTACAGAAAAAAAAAAACTAGAGTCAAGAGAATTTGAAGAATTTGTGTTGAACAGAAAATACTCATAAACTAGACTTCAGTTCAGTGATACTGCCTGGAAGTTTGGAAAAGTTGCCACTATATATTCTCACAGACTAAGGTACCTAAAATTTTACCATCTTAGGTAAAATGGAATTTTATATTAAATCACACAGTTGACACCTTATATCTGTGTCCTTTCCAGTTATTTGAGACCATTTCCTTCACTGTGGCATTTTCCTATATTAAGGGTTCTGAACTGACAAGGAACATACCTCCCTGGCCATGAGGACTTTCACAGTCACTCATGAAAGACCTGCATGCTGAAGTGGTCAAAGCAATGAGCTGGTCTCGTTTCCCAGGATTTGCTGCCCGTTAAGTACAGTTGAAGGCATTGACTTTTCAAGGGCGGAGACTGCTGAACCTGCTATAAAATGTCAAATTCCATTGCAGTAGCAAGAATGGTAGAGCTTCCCTTGTAGGACCTCTCAGTTGCTTCTAAGGCCCTCACAGGTTTCTATGAGATATGTGTAGCCAACATCATTTACCAAATTTCCTCTCTGCTTCTCTGGGAGTTTTTTGTTACTAAGATCAACGAATGGTATAATAAGTATGTTTTTTTTCCTAGTCTGAGACATCTGTGCCACATGCTATATAGAGAATAAAAGATGGAGATATTTATGATACATAAATAATTAGTAATGAGGTGTATCACATTAATGGTAGTAAAAATTAAGGACAGAAAAAAAATTAGGAATTTGCAGAAGAGAAAGTCATCCACATTTGTGTTGGTCCTTAAAATTTAGTGTGGCATTATAGTTCACTGAAATTTTCACATACCACCACCAGAGATCATAATAATTACATGGTTATTGGGTGGGGTTCATTTCTATTAGATTTTTGGTGACTCTGAGGATTCTGGAGCCCTAACTTCAACTATTAAAAACATTAGGCAGAGGTACCACCTAACCCCAGTAAGATTAGCCCATATCACAAAATCCCAAAACCAGAGATGTTGGTGTGGATGTGGAGAAAAGGGAACACTTGTACACTGCTGATGTGATTGCAAATTAATTCATTCCTTTTGGAAACACATCTGGAGAATACTTAGAGAACTAAAAATAGACCTGCCATTTGATCCTGCAATTCCTTTATTAGGTATATATTCAGAAGACCAAAAATCGAATTACAACAAAGATATTTGTATCAGAATGTTTATTGCAGTCCAATTCATAATTGCTAGGTCATAGAAGAAGCCCAAATGCCCATCAACCCATGAATGGATCAATAAATTGTGGTATATGTACACCATGGAATATTACGCAGCCCTAAAGAAAGATAGAGACTTTACCTCCTTCATATTTATATGGATGGTATTGGAAAATGTTCTTCTTAGCAAAAGATCTCAAGAATGGCAGAAAAAGTATCCAATGTACACAGCCCTACTTTGAAACTAATTCACAGCTTTCATAGGAATGTCATAACCTAATTATAGCCTTAGAATGTGGGAATGGGGATGGGAGAGGGGAGGGGAGGTGAGTGGATGGGGGAGGGAGGGTGATGGGTAGGGTCACCTCTATGGTTTATCTTACAAGGGTACAAGTGAATCTTTCTAAAAGTAGAATATGAATGTCTTAACTCAATAACTAAGAAAATGACATGAAGGTTATGTTGACCAGTTTGATGAAAGTATTTCAAAATGTATATGAAAACAGCACATTGTACCTTGTGATTGCATTAATGTACACCATTATGCTAAGAGTATTTCAAAATGTATATGAAAACAGGCACACTGTACCCCATGATTACATTAATGTACATAGTTATGCTATAAGAAATAATAAAGGAAATTTGAATGGGAAAAAAAACATTAGGCAGATCAGAAAAATTTTAGGAAGAATAGAAATCATTTTTCTCAATTTTTCAAAATGTCTCATTAAATTATCTCTCTCTCTCTCTCTCTTTTTTTTTTTTTTTTTTTTTTTTTTTTGGTGTATGACTTTAAGCTTCCAGGTTTGAAATATTATCATCCAAAATAATACTGAACATCTCATGGAAACCAGGAAGGGGTTTCCAGCTGTTTAAAATTAAAGAATAGCCAGAAGCCCAAATGATAGAACAAAAATTCTAAACAGCATTATACCCATAAAATAACAGTCTCATATCTATCTCTATATTTCTCTTCTCCGAACTTAATGCTAGTCCTCATCCTAATTATCTTTCTTTAGATCAATGAATAGAGCCCAGGTTACAGAACAGTGAAATCCAATCCTCAAGTCTCAATGATTTAATTTGGTTGAAGATTTATTTTTCACTCATGCTACACATTCAAATGCCAATGAGAGAAGCACATTGCTGGGTAAGAAAGTTGTCCTTACTTCAGGATTGACAATGATGGGGCAGCCACTTCATGCAAGGGCAGAGGTAATGAGAAGCAGCAAAACACAGCCTGAAGCTCAATGTTTCTGCCCATATGTCTTTTTTTCTTCCAATCTAGCTGCATGGGTGCTCTAGCTTCTACTGGGCTAGGATATAGATTCTTACCATATTTTCTTATTTGTGAACAGTTTGTCAAAATAACATAAAAAAAAGTGGCAAAATCCTCTTACTTGATCTTTTTCTCCTCTATTCCAAATGGAATCCATTATATATTCTATATAGAATCCATTCTATAACCCATGGACATATTAGACCTCTTAAAGAGCAATGCTATAACTACTAGGTTCTTTCCCAGAATTCTTCAAAGCTCATCACGGGCTATTCAATAAAATGCAAATTCTACATTCTTGCTTCTTATGTGATTTTGACAGGATGCTTAATATTCACCTTACATGAAACCCATAGTCCAAGCAATTTGTACTATTGACCCCTCCTCAAACAGTTATTTTTTCACTAACCTCATTTTTCACGTATGTTGTTTGAAACCTACTTTCAGACTTAACTAGAATTTATTAAATAGCAAATGTGTCAGATCAATGTCTTCAATAGTAATTATTTTAGCCTTCTCTATACTTACCAACCTATTAGTAATTCTTAGATCTCCATTTTAAACAATACCTCCTCCAAGAAGCCTTGATGTTCAAGATTAGGTGTGATCTTAAGTTGGTCATAGTCTTTAAGGAATGCCCATAAGGCTTCATTTTAATGTAATGTATACTCTGTTTCTTATTATTAATGCTTGTCTACTTACCTAATTATCAGATGAAAAATAAGCTTTTCTGGGTTACAGATGGAACTGTTTTTAAGTCACTTCCTATGCAACACTGTGAAAATAAAAATGTTTATTAAGTGAGCGCCGAATTGAATTGTTAAATAAATTTATATAATAACATCCGAGCATCCACCTATCTCACTGTGGAAATTGAGTTTTCTTCATTATTATTTTTATCATTTTTCTATTCATTAAAGCATTGTGACAGAGTGATCACTAACATTTTCCTAATAATCAAATCTATAAACTATTAGATATAATTAGGAGTAGAAACTCACACATAGATGGTAGTCCCAAGGATGTCTAATTTTCATTTTTATTTAGATTTCTGAGTTTGTCAGGGGACGATACAGGACTGAGGGTACATTCAGCATAGTTCTTCTGGGTTTGGCAAGTAGGACTCTCTTTTGCAGTCTATCTGAAAAATTCTTCATTTCAGTTTCGAAATAATCATCAGCTGTACGACCAACAAAAGGAAAAGACAGTGCGGTCAGCCGCCAGATGGGAAATTATTCCAGCCCAGCATCCCATTTATTCCTAACATTCAGGTTATCATATAAAGCAAAAGTGGCCACAGAGGATTTTATTTTACTGCTTATAAGGAACTCCTCTATTTTTTGAGGATTATATTTCCCCGTGGGGTGTTTTAAGCACACTTTATCACTTAGCAGGTTTCTGCAGCTCATTCAAAGCTCTTGCCATTCCCCCCTTTCCAGGCACCCATTATTGAGGATATCACTGATAATAGCAGTCAGATTAATGTATAATTCTCCCATGTGTAATATCACAAATGAAATGGACTCATTGTTCGAGGGTCACGCTGTTCCAGAGTTAATCGTATGATTTATTTTTACTCCCTGAAGTGTTATATCTGTATTTACAGAAAGAACACTACTCAGTTTTGTTGAATAAAGCAGTTTTTCTGTTAAGGAGACTCTGACGACATCTCAGAATTTAGATAAAATCTTATACTTTCTTAGGTAATAATATATTATTTTATATTGTTACATTAAAAAAAAATAAAGGAATCATGGCAGGTTCAGATTATATAGATAAGTTTATTTATGTACAGAAACTGTAACCACACTATGCTCTTTATAGCTCCATCCACCATGAATGAGCAATGTTCATCACCAGGCAGAGAATAGCTGTGCTAAAATCAAAGTTAGGGATATATCATAGATGAGATTATTTAAAACAGAGAGGAAGATACTGTAAGAGATGTGAAGACTATTTAGAGATGCTCCCCTTTTTTCCTCCTGTGAAAGTCTCTCTTTATCCATAATAAAGCTACCTCCTCCTTATACACTGGGCATGGTTGCTGGGTTCAGGGGTGGTCGCCTATCCCAAGCAGGCCTTACTGATTTCTTAAAACTAGAATGGAGACAAAAAAATAATAATAATGCAGGTCTTCTCTGGAGCTGACTACATGATATTTCCCCAATATTCAATCTCATTGAATGATCCAGAATAGAACCCATGAAGAGAAGTAACAACAAGAATCAGGCCAAGCACTGGCATTAGGTGAGTTTTTGACCCATTTTTCCTAAGGTTCAGCTGGACTCTCCTCTTTACATGGTTTGGATGCCACTATTCTATGGATTATATGAGCTCAAACTAGTTATAGTACATAGAGATCGATTAATCACAACAATTGTGAGTTTTTGCAGAGGGCAAATCGTGGGACTATAGAAAGCTGGCTGGGACTAAGAACAGAAGCAATAGCCCTCGACTGAGCAGAGCCCTCGACTTGAGCAGAGCCCTCGACTTGAGAAGAGCCCTTGACTTGAGCAGAGCCCTTGACTTGAGCAGAGGCTAAAGAACCAACAAGACAAAATGAACAATAATGAATAATACAGTAAAGAAAAAGGAGAGTGTGATGGGTTGGATTTTTGTGTAACGATATCCCACCTCCTCTTGGTGATAAACTATACATCCCTATGCTGCTGCTTTGGCCGGGGAATTTGAGTGGCTACGCTGTCACTAGAGATTTTGTGCTGTCCTGGTTTTCTCTTTGCATCCATCTGAGAAGACTACACTCTGCTCATCCCACTTGTCCATCCACAATATAGAAACAAGTGAAGCAGACCCGAATCAATTCACAAGAAGCAGCAGAGCCACCCCAGCCAATGTGTAGATTATTACCTCAGTGAGGAAAATGAATTCTGGTGGTTGTTAGCTAATGAGTTTGGGGGTGCTGGATTATGCAGTGCTTATTTTGAAAATGGCTGACAAATAAACATGGTTAATGAATTATTGAAATTAAAAGCAAAGAGTTACAAGAATGAGTGACATACAACAGAAAATGAAAGAAAAGAGATGATGAAAACAAAAGGAAATCAAAAAATTGCAAATAAAAGGAAAATGAGGCCAACAGAAAAGTGGGGAGTAGAGAAAAGAAAAGATGAACTTTCTATAAACAAATGCAGTGGGCTGCCACTGGCAGGAAATAGAAGAAATAGGACGTTTTCGTTCATTTGTTTTCTTTTGAGACAGAGTCTCACTCTGTCCTCTCTCTAATACACAACTTTCTCTTCTTATAATTTTCTTAATAATACTTTTTCTCTATTTTCATTTTAAGAGTGTATATATACATTACGTTAAAATACATACTGACTATGTGATTAAAAAGGCTTCTATACAATAATGGCATACTAGTAGTTAAGTTTGGGGGAGTCAAAGTTTTACATGATTTTGGACTGTGACCCTAGCTCCTGTGTTGTTCAAATGTCAACTTTATTTCTAAGCTAACAAACCAGCATTAGCTGGGAAACTTCTGTGGTTAGGAAATACTGATGGTCTGCACAGAACTGTGTCCCCCCTGAATTACTATTTTGAACCCCTAACCTGCAAAGTTACTGTATTTGAAAATAAGGCCTTGGGGAGGTAATGTAGATTAAATGAGGTCATAAAAGTGAGACGCTAAACAACAGGACTGCTGTCTTTATCTTTTTAGTGAACTTTCCTTTTTTCATTCAGAACCTGGAACATTTTTATAATTCTTTTTGCTGGTTTTCAACTTTCTCTCTCAATTCCCTTCATCTTATTTGCCATCCATATTCTGAATTTCCTCTCTGACAATTTAACAGTTTCCTGCAGGTTATGGCCCATTGTTATAGACCTATTGTGATCCTTTGGAGGTATCAAAATAGTGTGCTTTTCATGTTCCCAGAGCTCCTATTCTGGTTCCTTCTCATCTGAAATCTCTTCTCTCAGCTAAAGAAAGATAAGCTTCTAGTGTACCTGTCCTTTTCTAGAAATTCTCCTACTTAATGCAAAGAAGGAGCAGTCCCGGATAGAGCACTTGTGTCCTTCTTTGGAGGCTTGATCTGGCCCAAGATAACAGATGTACGTACTTTGAGCATTTCACACTGATGCTCCCTGCATCCCCTGCCTCACCATTCCCCCAGTGGTTTTCAGGTGTGCTGCCTCCATTGCAGAGTGAATGAAAACCCCACCTTGTTCCATTAGCAGGGGTGATTGCCAGCCCAGGACAGCTTGGGAAGCTGTGTTTGTTGGCAGAGCTTCAAATTGGGTGCTACTCTGTTCATGCCCTCTGGCTGGTGGTAATTGCCAATCTGATCCAGTTTAAAAGCTGCCCCATTCAGATCCTTTGGCTGCTGTGTTGTCAGTTGGGGGCATGATATAGCTCTACCCACATCAATAGTCTGTAGTGACTGGCGAACTGTCCAGGTCCCAGCTGCAGTTAGGAATGTGGCACCTGCCCAAGGGACTCAAAAAACTGCCTTCCCTCCCTGATCTGACCCCCTCCCCCAACCCAGCATGGGCAAGGGGGAGGCAGCAGCAATGAATCTGACCCTGAGGGAGAGGATAAGGTCTGGGTCTAGGGTATTAATATGGTGCCAGCCATGGAGCCCAGGGTTTGTGAGCTGATGAGTTACCTCTGTGTCCTCCCTCAGTAGAAATGTCTCTGCTCTCCTGTCTCCAGATAGCTTCTTATAGCAATCCTTCAGGTTTCTGCGGTGAAGAGTCCCTCCCACAGGTCAGATAACAGTGATCACGGAGGTAGTGTGAAGCCCCAGGAATCTCCCCTCTGAGCTTTTCGCACATGTCCACTCATCTGCCCTGTGTACCCCAGAACATCAGACTAGGTCACCTCCCATCCCTTTTCATTTGGGGGGCCTCCTGTCTCTCTCCTTTGATTCACAATTCTCTCTGTCCCACAATTGATCCAATGGTGGATTTCCCTCATTAGCGTCAGTGCCCTTCACGACAGCAGCAGTGTAGCTGCTCCGTCCAGTGTGCCGTTTGGCTCCCTCTGAGGTCATTATTCTAATAGCAGAGAAAGCCCTCTTTGTCCACTACCTTCACATTAACCTTCCGGGAAGCTTGTAATGGTTAGTGTGGTTTGTGTGTCTATCCTGGAAACAATTACTGTGACAGGGAGAATGGAGTAGTGTGATCAGGTAGTCGGTTTTCTTCCGTCTCCCCTTTTCTAAATCAGTGCTTCTCCCACAACATGTAACTTCCTTTCAGTTTAGAGACCCATTCATCCTTGACTTCCTTGTCCTGTAAAATCTGTTCCTGATTTCCTCTTAAAAAGACTGTGATACAGTCTTATAGTTAGAGTATGGCACTTAGGATACATATCTCCCCCTAGAAGAACTTAATATGTTATTATTATGGAAGACCCTCTCCTTATCAGTTAGGATGAGATAGAATGAAAGAAATGAGGATATCAGAGAGCTCCATTCGATTACTCATGCATACGTGCACCCACCCGCACACACACACACACACACACACACACACTTGTATTTTGGTTTCTTGGATTCTAACTTTAGTTTCAAATGATTTTATCAGGCTGATTTATTTGCAGAGATATAGCCAAAAATAAGAATTGATTCTCATTTATTTTCTGGAAGTTAAAATAATGGAGCAGATATACTACTGAAATAATATTTGGTAATATATTATCACTTTGTTAGAAACATAAATGAAAATTGTGATCACAATGATTTATCAATTGCTATGTTCGTCCAAAGTCGTAATTAGAATACTGAAAACGTATTTTCATGCAATTTTCTCTACATTTATCCAATTACCCATTTTGTATGCTTTTATATTTATTATTAAGCACCATTTCTCTTGTTCAAAGGTACAGATCACCATACTCCCCTCAGTCTTAGAAGGAATAATACACTCCTGCCAATTTGTAGATCAAGCCTGCCTATGACTTTGTGGTCATTTTAAGAGTCCACTACAGCTATAAAATATATATTTATCCTATGACAATATAATGTATTTTCTTTTGTGATAGACCTTCTGGAAAGGTCTTCCTTGGTAGGAATAAGCCTCTGATAAACCTAAAGCTAAACAAAATACATATAAGGGGGCATAGAGAACTGAACTTTACATTAAAAATAGCAAGAGAGAAAATAGGTTTTGAAGTACAAAAGTGACACTTATTTTAATTGTTAAATGTTTTACCTTTAAGGGAGAAAATAATCCATAAAACACATACAAACTGAGAGACAATATCTTTCAGATTAAATATACTTTCATTACTGCAATGTGCCCATATCTGAAAGGTTCTGCTCCTGCCTCTCCACCAACACCAATCCCCTTAAAAAACTTCATTTTACCCACCCATGATGCAACCATAGTCATACAAATGACCTTCAGGATCCCTCTGGCAGATCTCTAATGTAGAGCTGCTAACCAATGCTGCAAATTTGTAATGGTCACGTACGGAGATCACTTAGGTCTTCCAGATCCAAACAGGACTGGGACAAGGATGAGGTCTGGGAAGGTGTCACCTCAGGCATAAAGCCTAGTAATCAAAACAAATATCAATACTATTTTAATCTAATATTTAAAAGATTGAAGTTACTGCAAAAGGCCTCACAATAAAGAAAATAACAAACTTCTAAAAAAGACAGGAACTTACCCTGTACTTGCACAATCCTGGCTAATGGGCCTCACCCTACCTCTTAGCCATGCCCTGTAATCTTTTTCTATATGACATCAAACAAGTCATTTAATTTCTTTGAGCTTCAGTTGCCTCACTGCAAAATGAAGATTAATAATAGTATTTTTCTTAAATTCTGTGGTATGGTTGAAGGAAATAAACAAGATGATGCTTTCAAAGTCCTTGTCATAACACCCAGGACATAGAGGGAACTAGATAAATGTTAGTTATTACATTTATTAACTCAAGCATAGCATCTATTAAACCTTTTAGAATTCAACAACGTTTTAAATAGAACATCTTTGATGCACCAGCAACACAATCAGGCACTAAAACTATAGTTCCTGGCCTCATAGAATTCCAAGTGAGATATCATTTAAATAGTGATGAATATCCATTATAGAGGTGACTCCTCTATAATTCTTCAAAATGTTGTGCTTATCTATTTGCAAACATTTTAGAAAATATTTTCTTAATAATGATTAACGATAAATATGAGTTGGTCATTTTTTGTATTTTACTTGATCTGTACCTGTTAAAAACATGAAAAATTAAGACATTTTGGTATGTGCTAATCTTATCAAGTATGATTTAATTACATAATTCAAAATACTAAATTATTTTTGCTATTTTATTTTACGTTAATGACTTTAATTTTACGTTAATGACTACTCACATATTTAGCTTGTAGACCAATGGCTAATTATTTTGCAGGTCAACCTTCTGTTTCCAAATCCATCCAGCTCTGTTTTCAGTATCTGTCTCTGTAGTTTCCTGGGCTAATTTCCGTTCTCATTGCCTGTACATCTCACTCCAGGTCTCCTAGGAGCTGCCCCTTGGCTCAAAATAAAATTTTGTTACTTTCCTGCTTAAAATGCTTTAATGAATCCCTAATACCAACAGAATAAATCTGCAGTCCTTAGTTTTGCCCCCGTCAATTTTTTTTAATATTTCATAATCTCTTATTTTCCAGACTATCTTCTTTTTCTTAAACAGATATACCTCAGATACTGTAAAATTCATTCCCTTAAAATGTGCAATTCAGGAGTTTTAATATAGCCACACAGTTGTAAAACCAGCACTACTATCTAATTCTAGAACATTTATCAACCCCAAAAGAAACACGGGGTTCATTAACAGTCAAACCCAACTCCTCCTTGACTTCCAGTCCCTGCCAGTTAAGATGTTTCAACTTAAAAGTTTTAGACGTCACAATGGTGTCAAAGTAAAAGCAACATTTTGAGTACTCATAAAACCATTTTTTAACTTGTATAGCATTTAACAAATTACCTGAAGTGTCCAGCGCTTTATTACTAAATATGCTTTTGTTACAGAATTTTGCCCAGTTGCGGGCTACTACAAGCATTCTAAGACGAGGCTTAGCTGTGATGTTTACTAAGTTAGATGTATTAACTACATCTTTCACTAATACATTTTTCACTTAACAATGCAGTATCTTCAACTAACAATAGGTTTGTCAGAACACAGTCCCATCATAAGGCGGAGTATCTATACTAGTTTCTTTTCTGTTTCTGTAGTTTTACATAATCTCTACATTTCATGCGATTAGATCATACAATATATGACTTTAACGTCTGGCTTGTTTCAGGTAGAATTTTTCAAGGTTTATCTTCATGACAGGGTGTACCATCACTCAATTCCTTTACACATAATATTTCATTGTATTTTGTACTACATTTTAGTTATCTATTAACTAATAAACATTTTGGTCATTTCTACTTTTTGGAATAAAACTGCTTGTATACAAAAAGTTTTTGTATAAGCATTTTTAAAATTACCTTCAGTATATACCTACACTTACAATTGCTGTTTAACTTTTTAATAAACAACCACTGTTTTCCCTAATCGCAGCCTCATTTTACACTCTCTTCAGTATGGTAAGATTTATCCAATTTCTCCACATTTGCCAACAACTGTTCTTTTCTATTTGTTTGTTTGTTTAATTGTAACTATTTTAGTGGGAAGAATGTGATATCTCATTGTGGTTTTTCTTTGGATTTCCCCTGTGACAAATGATGTCCTACTTACTAGATATTTGCATACCTGCTTTGCATAAATGTTTGTTCAAATTAGAAAACCTATTTTCTAATTTGGTTGCTTCTTTATCATTGTTTTTTAAGAGTTGTCCATATATTTTTGCGCTACATTCTTTCCAGATACAATATTTATAAATATTTCTCCCATTCCGTGAGGCTTTTTATGTTTTTGATAGGATTTTTAAGAAACAAAATGTTTTCATTTTAATGAATTTCAATGAATTGATTTTTTGTTCTTTATGCTTATTAAATTAAATAAGCAGGAAGTCATTAGTGAGGACGTCACCATGTTTTGAGTTCCTATGTAAGAAACTGCCTTATAATCCAGAAAGAACTGGGGGTCCATTTTAAATCTTCTTAGACAGAACAATTTCTAACTAAGAATTTTATATCCAGTTTCATATATCATGGTGAAACAAAGACTTTTCCAGATAAGTAAACACTAAAGGAATTTGTCCCTAGTAAACCTGCCATAAAGAAATGCTCAGTAGCATTTCTATGTATAGTAGCAAATGCTCACTATATATGAAAATGCACAGTAGATAGTGTAAAACCTACAAAAATTAAAGGTCTCAGCTCTTAGAAAACAATATCATAAGAAGGAAAGCAAAATAACAAGGTATCATTTAACATATACACAGAACAGCACACTACATTATCAATGTTAATACTGATGGTCTTAATGCTTCCTTAAAAACACAGAGTGACTGAAAGAATGAAAAGTCACTGCTCACACATATGTATCTCAAAGAAACAAATCTAACCTGCCTGAAAGTACACAGACCCACGGTAAAAGGTGGAGAAAAACAGACAAAGCAAATAGAAACCAAAAGTAAAATGATGTAGCCATTCTCATATGAGATAAAATTGACTTCAAATCAGCAATGATTAAAAAAAAGAAAAACTAGAAATTGTAGAGGAAGTGGATAAATTCTTGAAAAAAATAATCTCCCAAGTCTGAAGAAGAAAGAAATAGAAATAATGAATAGACCAGTAATGAGCAGCAAGATCGAGGCACTAATAAAAATGTCTCAACAATAAAACACCCCGAAACAGACAAATTCACAGACAAATTCCACACAGGACCACAGGAATTGGTGCCTACTGCCCATAAATTATTCATAACATTAATAAAGGGATAAACTTCCCTAACTCCTTTTGTCAAGCTAGGAAACGTCACCACAATGAGAGAACACTACAGACCAATATCCCTGTGAACACTGATGCAATAATCCTCACAGGAAACTAGAAAATTAGGGGCAGTGCCTGTGGCTCAGTGGGTAGGGTGCCAGCCCCATATACTGAGGGTGGAGGGTTCAAACCTGGCCCTAGTCAGCTAAAACAGCAGTGACAACTGCAACAAAAATAGCTAGGCCTTGTGGCGGGCACCTGTAGTCCCAGCTACTTGGGAGGCTGAGGCAAGAGAATCACCTGAGCCCAACAGTTGGAAGTTGCTGTGAGTTGTGACAGGTGACAAAGCAAGACTCTGTCTCCAAGAAAGAAAGAAAGAAACTGGAAAAACAGATTCAAACACAAATCAAAAAGACAATTCACCATGATTGAGAGGGTTTTACTCAAGGATGGTTCAGCATATGCAAATCAATGAACATGAACATTATTGACTACATAAACACAAGCAAAAACAAACAAAAAAAAAGTGATCATCTCAACAGATCCATAAAAAGAATTTGATACAATCCAGCATTTCCTTTTAATAAAATCTCTTAATAAAGTAGTCATAGAAGGAATATACCGTAAAATTACAAAAACTATTTATGAAAAACCCATAGCCATCATACTGAAGGAGCAAAATTTTAAAGCATTCCCTCTAAGACTTGTAAAAAGAAGAGTGGGCCCTCTGTCATCACTTTTATTTAACATAGTACTGGAAGTCCTAGCCAAAGCAATTAAGCAAAAGAAAGAAATAAATTATATCCAAGTCAGGCAAGAGGAGGTCAAACTATCCCTACTTGCTGACGATAGAATCCTGCATCTAGAAAGCCCTGAAGACTCTGCAAAGGACTCTAGAATTGATAAACAAATATAGCAAAGGCTCAGATTACAAAAATCAATGTACACAAATCAGTAACATTTCCCTATACTAAGAGTAACTGAAATTCAAGTCAAGGACTCAATATTATAAAAATACATATGAAGAAAATAAAATACTTAGGAATATATGTAACAAGGGAAGTGAAGGAATTCTACAAAGAGGAACTGTAAAACACTGATTTTAAAAAAATCACAGATGTCACAAACAAATGGAAAAATACCCTATGTCCATGAGTTATATAATCAAAATCAGTACAATGTTCATTCTTTCCAAAGCCATTTATGGATTCAAAGTAATTCCTATAAAATACCAGCATCCTCCCTCACAGATCTAGAAGAAATAATCCTAAATTAATTTGGAACTAAAAAGGTAGTCTGCATAGCCAAATCAATCTTAAGGAATAAAGGGAAATGTGGAGGAATCACATTACCTGACTTCAGGTGGGTGTGGTGGCTCATGCCTGTAATCCTAACCCTCTGGGAGGCTGAAGTGGGTGATATTCCCTGAGTTCACAGGCTCAAGACCTTCCTGAGCCAGAGCTAGACCCCTGTCTCTAAAAATACCCAGGCTTTGTTGTAGGCACTGCTAGTCTCAGCTACTCTGGAGTCTGAGACAAGAGAATTGCTTGAGCTCAAGAGTTTGAGATTGCTGTGAGCTATGATGCTACTGAGGGTGACAAAGTCAGAGTCTGTCTAAAAAAAAAAAAAAAAAAAAAATTACCTGACTTCAAATTATACAAGAATATAATAACCAAACCAGCATGGTACTAGCATAAAACTGGAGGCATATACCAATGGAACAGAATAGAGAACCAGAAATTTAATTATACAGCTATGACCAACTGTTCTTGGACAAAGCCACAGACAGCAGCATTCACTCTGGAAAGGAAGCCCTGGTCAATAAATAGTGGTGGGAAAAGTGAAGAGCCACACGCAGAAAAATGAAACAGCACCCGTATCTCTCACCATATACAAAAACTTTCTCAAGATCAATTATAGACTTCAATGTAAGGCATGAAACTACAAAAATTCCAGAGGAAAACACTAACTTTTTTGGACGTAGGCTAAGCATAGCATTTATGACTAAAATCTCAAAAGCAAATACAGCAACCATAAAAATAAACAAATGAAACTTAATTAATGAGATTCTTCTCCACTGAAGAAGAGATTAATAAACAGGAAACCTACAAAATGGAAGAAAATATTTTCAACCTATACATCCAAAAAAGGATGAATTTCCAGGATATACAAAGAATTCAACAAAACAGCAAGAAAAAAATGTGCAGACCCATCAAAGAGTTGGCAAAGACATTGAATGGGGTGCCCTTGCTGAAATAATAGACAAATAGCTAACCTTGCAATTTTCTAGTAACTGTTCTCAGTCCTGTGAGTTGACTCTCTAATGGTCACCCCATGGGGTTCTGTTTTGCAGAGCTTCTGAAAAGAGTCTGATAGACAGAAAAGAGATGTAAATCTTTCTATTTTAAAATCACTTTAAAGAATCTGCTTTCACAGAGTTCCTGAGCTTCAGCCTTCAGCCATATCTAGAGGTCAGAATCACATATCTAGCAATATTCTTGTCTCCAAAGAAAGGCGGGGGAGCCAACTCTTGGACTTTGACATCAGCTGCTGCTGCTTCTGTAAGCTGCCTGTGGATGCCGCATTCTCACAGTACCTGTTAATGTAGCCACAACCACAAACCTTCTTCACTTCCCTAAATAAAAAGTTAGAGACCTGATTCTCTCGCCAAGACTATCCTCTCCTCTTTGACTGTGCTGGCTCTTTTGTACTTGCGAAAAGTAAAATAAACTTCCTGATATCCTAACCTTTGTTTGGAAAATTCTTTCTCAACGTCCATATCCACCGCCTACACCCTAACAGACCTGAGCAGATTTTTTTTTTAATATGAGTGACAAATCACCAGTAGACATATGAAAAATTTTTACTATCACTAATCATGAAGGAAATGTAAATTAAAACCACAGTGAAATGCCATCTAATCCCTATCCAAATGGTCAGTATTAAGAAGTCAAAATCAGAAAAACAAAACAGATGCTTGCATGAATGCAAAGAAAAATCTACATGTAGACACTGTTGATGAGACCGAAAGTTAGTCTAACCTGCATTAAAAACAAGTAAATGAACAAGAAGCAGTATCAAAAACATGCATTTGAGGGAAGTGCCTGTGGCTCAAAGGAGAAGGGCACCAACCCCATATGTCCAGAGGTGGCGGGTTCAAACCCAGCCCCAGCAAAAAACTGCAAACCACCCCCCCAAAAAAACAAAAAAAACCCATGCATTTGAATGTTTATCACAGCATCATTCTCAATTACAAAAGTTCAGAATCAACCCAAATGCCCACTGATACATGAGTGGATAAAGAAAACATGATGAATATACACAAACACACTGTGAACTACTACCAGCCATAAAATGAAGGGAAATAATGTCATTTGCAGCAACTTCCATGAAACTGAAAGCCAAGCACCGCATGCTCTCCCTAATAAGTGTATCCTGAACAGTGGGTATACTTGGCACAAAAAGATGTAAACGATGTTGGAAATTAAGAAGGGGGAGACTGGGAGGCGGTGAGGTGTGAAAACTCACCGATTGTGTAGGACGAGCACCATCTGCGTAGGGGACACGCTGAAAACCCTGACTTCAGCGCTGTTGTGTATCCAGATAAGAAAACCTTCTGTACTCTTAATATTTTGAAATTAAAAACAAAAGAATTCTCCCTGTTGTTCCTCTACTTGATGTTACCCGTCTCATGGGATCCTTTTAGTCAACTAAAACTCCTCTTCTCAAAACCCTGTTGACTGTATTTTCTGACAACTCTGTCTACCTATCACGATCTTTGCTATGTCCCCAAACTGCTCATTAGAGGGAAAAAAAGATGGGCATGTAATTGAATCCTGAAAACAATAAAATAAAAAAGATGAACCAGTCTTTGACAAAAAGGCCAAAAGGGCTCATTCTGAGTCCAGGTATATTTTACGCTTACCCTCCTTTTCAATGGATTCTGCCTTGAAGGCAGTAATCTAATTATATAAGCTGGAGTTGCAAAACCAACAATCTAGCCAACTTATTTCCCAAAATATGTTGTTCTGGCATAAAAAATTATTTTGAAACCCTTTGTAAGATAAGTTCATATCTCTTTGCAACGCTTTGTAAGATAAATTCATATCTCCAAAGAACATCACCATGTATAGGGGTGTCGTCCTGTCTGCACCAGCAGTGAAGGAGAATTAAATCACTAAAAACAGAGAAGACATTCTTTTAAATCTACATCACAAACCTTACGTTAGTTTAATGCGCTTTTCCTGACTATGCTGTCTTAACCGGGCTTTTATCTGCAATATTCTTTCTAGTTTAAGAAAATGGTTGTATTGAAGCCTGACGTTGAAACTTTGTGCCCTTGAGATGTTAAATTTTTCTCCCCTGTCTTCTATGACAGATAGCTACCCCTTTAAAATACAAATTAAAGAGACATGACTCATCTAAAGAAGAAGAAATTGAAAAACATATTTGGAAATTGGTCAAATAAAAATCTTTAAAGTCCCTTCCATAAATATTGACAAAAAACTTTAGCCACCTAAGCAAATAATCTTAACAGATTCCATTTGCCAGAAACACAACTCAGATCTAGATATTTATAAACTAATGAGTTTTGTGTTGTTATATATGGCACATGGCTAAAATTTTATAATGAAAGTTATAGATTTGTTTTAGCACCTTTGAACAATGTGTCAATGGAAGAAGTCCAAACTCTGTAAATATTTTAAAAGGTTTATTCAGAGCCAAAAATAAGTGAGGCAATGACATAGCCTCAGGGGGGTCAGAGAAAATGCTCCCAAGATAGCTGGATTGTACTTGGTTTTATAACTCCAAGGAGGTAGGAGTTACAGGCAAATGCATAAATCAATATATGGATGTTACACATTGGTTCTACCTAAAAAGATGGGACAGCACCAAGCAGAGGCCTACAAGTCACAGGAGGTTCTAGGCTGGCAGTTGGTTGAAAAAATTGATTTTGTCTTAAAACCTGAAGTAGGTAGAAAAGAAAGCTTGGGTTAATATAGAGTGTCTCCTACAAAGTTTCAATAAAGATAAAGATCTTCACTATGTCATAGGATAGTCTTATACTGGAATAAGTTTGAAAAGTAAGTCACATTACCCTGAGTTTTACAAAGAAACCTGCTTAATATGATTTTATCATTTGTAAGGTATGACTCTGGACCAGTCTACTTAGGTGTTGAGGCAAAAAAATATATGTATAGTGCATATTGCAAGGGTACATGTTGGATCAATTAAGTACAGAGTATAAATGTCTTAACACAATAATTAAGTAAACGAGATGAGGTATATATTAACCAGAGTGATGTAAGGGTTCCTAATTGTATATGAAATCAGCACATTGTACCCCATAAATGCTTTCATGTATACATGTAAATATATTAATGTATACATCTATGTGTTTATGATTTAATGAAAAATAAATTTAAAAAAATACAAAAAAGTATGCATGTAAATATATTAATGTATACATCTATGTGTTTATGATTTAATGGAAAATGAATTTAAAAAATAAAATACAAAATTAAAAATATGAACAGTGCAAGATGCACTTTCAACTTATAAAAAATGTCAGAATTCATTTCTCAAATCTTTTATTATTATAAGTATAAATTTTTATACTTTGAAGTATAAAAATTTGTTTCTACGTATTTTATTCTTTCCAATGCTATTGTAAAGGAATTACTCTCTCAATTTTATTTTTGTATTGTTTGTGGCTAGCACATAGAAATGCATTTTTATGTAATGATTTTTGTGTAATGATTGAAAAAATACATAAAAATTTCAAGATCACCCCCATAACTCATAATGCAAAAGGAAGGGTAAGCCTAAAAGCTGAGCCATGCAACTCCCACCTCCAAATAAATAACTGTGATTAACATCGTGCATCAGCCAGTTATCGTCCCCACAGAAAGGGAAAGAGCATTAGGCATCTACCAGGATTGTGCCACAGATTACTCATAAGGAAATTCCTTGTTGGCATCTCATGAGCAAGAACAAGCAAATTTTAACTTCAGGTGTGCAAGCTCAGTCTAGCTCCTAAAACCAAAGTCCATTCAACTCCACAGCAATAACATTGATTGCAAGTTTATCTTCCCAGAACAGGGACAGAAAGAGATCAATTATTCTCCCACCTCCATAGGGATGTGATTGATGCTTCCTTCACTTCCTTTTTTCTCTTCTAACATTCCACTTACCTTATGAAAAATACGGATATCAGAGGCCTCACAAACATGTACACGTTTGTCTCACTGCCGCCCCCTGCTCCTTTGTTCTTTCTGTGTTATTTATCCCCCGTAAAAACTGAGTTCCCAAATCCCATGCCAGAAAACCATCACAGATCTGTCTGTGGTTTGTGTTTTTCCTGGGGGCAGCCTCGAACTTTGGCGTAATAAACCTCCATTGTTAAGGTTAAAATCTTTCCCTTTGTCACTTACTTTGATTTGTCACGAACTGGCCTACATCATCCAACAATAACAACCTCCTCATCTTGATACAGACGCCATTTTTATTTACAATAGACGTTTAATAACTGCCAGTGTGCTATACCACTGAAGCATTTTTTTTTGCATGATCTAGTGAGGAAAATAATATACATATTTTTAAATATTTCTTCAAACAGATACTACATAAATGAGACTTAAAGGTTTATTTTATTTATTTATGGATTTATTTTTGCCAGGGAGAGATCATGGATGGATTAATTTTAAGGCAATACTCTCATGGTAGAGAGAACATCTACTTTAGAGCCAGAGGTTATGGGTTTGAGAAATGTAGTTGGTGAAGTGGAGGACACACCACCCTTAATTCCAGCACCTTGATATTTGAAGAAACAGGAGAAGCAAGCGGAAAGGTCTCTGTCATCTTTTCCTGCATTTTCCCTTAAATCAGGCCATTAAAGAATTATCTTCTAAAGTAGGTCAGACATAAGACCCTCAAGTGAGATATACTCTTCCCTTCCTCAAAGGAGAAAAGAGTCCTTATCTCTGAAGACAGAGGAGGACTGAGCAAATTTTGAACACACAGTGAACTCCTTGCAGTTTATTACCTAACATAATAACCACTTTGATCGTATTTCTCCACAGCTACATACTTCCTCATAAAACATAGCATAAAAATACAGTTTTTCTCCTTTCTTTGCATCTTCATTTTTGAAGGCTTCCTCATCACATAGAGCTTGTGTTAAATAAGTATGTACGTTTTTGTCTTGTTAATGTGCCTTTTATTGAAGGAGCCTCAACCACAAATTTTGCAATGGCTAAGATATTTTATTTTCTCCCTTACCTGGTTTCATCATACGATTTTAAACTAACTACTGTCTTTTTTTTTTTTTTTTTTGAGACAGAGCCTCAAGCTGTCTTTCTGGGTAGAGTGGAGTGGCATCACAGCTCACAGCAACCTCCAAATCCTGGGTGCAAGCAATTCTCCTGCCTCTGCCTCCCAAGTAGCTGGGACTGCAGGTGCCTGCCACAATGCCTGGCTATTTTTTGGTTGCAGCTGTCATTGTTGTTCGGCAGGCCCGGGCTGGATTCGAACCACTAGCTCAGGTATGTGGCTGATGCCTTATCCACTTGAGAAGTCAACTGTCAGTCCTTGGAAACAGGATGATTTCATCAATACATGCTTTTCTGATTTTCTCTGTCTTTGGTTTTCAGACTTTTACTATTATATGCATATATTTTGTACTTGTTTTTGTTTTATATTAGTTCTATTTGAAGATCATAGAGTCTCATGAATCTGTGGCTATTATCAGTTTTTTAGTTACATTCGTAGTTACATCACTATTTATTATTTCATGAACCACACCTTCTTTAAAGTTATTCTCTAATAATTTTACTATCTGAATTTATTGTAGGTCTGTTTTCTTTTTCTATCAATATTTTATCAGCCTTAATTATTCATATGCCTCATTATTATTTTTTTTAATTGCATACTGGAAATTGTAGTTGAAATACTGTGAAGATAATTTGATTTTCTGGGTGATGTTATTTCCGTGAAAAGGATTTCTTTTCATCTTATAAAACAGATAGGCTTGTATTGAATCACATTAATGTAATCAGGGACTGAGCAGGTTCAAAGTGGCATGCTCAGTTTTTATTTCTAAAACTGTTGCCTTCACAGGTCATTCTAAAGATTCAACATTATTCTCATGGCCCTTTCTCCTTGTCAAGCTCTAAATTCCAACATTTTTCCACTCAGTCAAGTAAAATTATCAAAGTTCTTAACCTTTTGAACATTCAGAAGCACTACAAAAAGACAAATTCCACAGATGAAAAATGGTGTCAAATATCAGGTTTAGCTCCTGTATTTTTCTTTTTTTTTTCATATTCTTGGGCCTACGGTTTTTATTTTTTGCTGAATTGTAGTTTGACAATGATTTTAAACAGGCTAAAACCATTTTTCCCCCTGAGTTTCTGGTTTTGCAAAGTGAAAGATTTGGTTGAGAGAATTATCATGCCACTCCTAGTAGCAGCTTTGTTGTTATATCTGAATATACAAAAGATATATGCATTCTTCATTTTCCAATTTACATATTGGGGTTTTATATAAGTAGGTAACTTTTTTAAAGACATTTAAATTTATTGTCCTTGAAAGAGTGAAAGTATAAAGTGGATAAATTGGGCATTTAAACAAGGCTCTGTGAAGTAGTTGGACAAGAGATAATCTTGGGGATAAGAAGACAATAGAAACATCCATGAAGAAGATGGACAGTACAATGCATAAGTTGTGGTTTAAAGGGTTTTTTGTTTATTTTTTTAATACAAAATGGCTTTGATAGAATCAAATACAAGGCATTTCCTTCGAGGTAAGGAGTAACGCATGTCTTGGAGTAAAGTAAAGCCTAGAGAAACTGATCAGCATACAAAGAATGACCCAGGTTTCAGAACAGGTATTGTCAGGCAGTTAGCCAGATGTGAGCGGGCAAATGATAGATGTCATTAATGTATTTGGGTTTGTTTGGGGTCAGACTGATTGAGGCCTTGCAGGTAGGTTGTTATCAGGATCTTGCAGGTGGATTGTTTTGAAAATAAAGTTAATTAAGACCCTGGGATATTTTCAAGGGACAACTCATGTTCCTCAAAGCTGTGTATGAAACCTCAAAGTGCACTTTCCACAAGGCCTTCAGACATTTAGATGGGGCCTGGATTGCTGTGCCGGTCACTAAGAAAATGTTAGAGCAGTGTGGTGGCTCAAGGTAGTCACCAAATATTGAAAAGAGTGAATAGAGTTATAGCCTGTAGAAAAATTTTCCCAGGGTTTTAATTAACACTGTTCTCAAAGCAATCTACCTTCAGAATCTTGATAACAATCCACCATCCAGGCCTTAAACAGCTTTTTTTTTTTTCCTGTAGTTTAGAGAAGCCTGAATTAAATCAAAATAGCCTAACCATATCTGCCATCCATCCTACTCATATCTAGCCAACTACATAACATTATCAACCTCAGGCACAATTCTGAATCATGGATTCATGTGTGAAAGTTATCAGAATCAAAAAGGAGTCATTTGTGTCAATGAATAAATAAATAAAACAAAACTAACAAGGGGAGCCAGTGAAGGCCCTAGAGAGAAGGGCCCTCATCCATTAAGGCCCAATAACTAAACTATCACAACAGAATCCTCCAAAACTACAACCTTGCTCAAAATCCATTGCAACTTCACACACACACACACACACACACACACACACACATTTCTGTGAGGGTACATAGAGACAATAATTTCTAAACAATTAATTAATCCTCTTTTTTAAAAATACATTTGCTTCCTTTATCCACCTGAATACACATATAGTTTACTGTCACTTGTATTCCCACTGCAGTGCCCTATTTCTGAATAAGTATCATTTTCTCTTAGAAAGCCTCTCCCTGGTTATTTATGTTGACATAATTCATTAGCAGGAAAGAGATGTAGGTATTCTTCAATCCAATTTGAAGTCAAGTTGGCTTCCACAGAAAGAGAAATTCTTCTGGGAAACAAGGTAGAAAGGAGTAACAGACACAAGCCCTTGTGAATTGGGTTGACAGAATGTAGGTCAAGTGTTGATAGTTTATTTAAATATATAGGTAGAAAATATGAGTTGTTCTAACAAAGATGTGAATGGCAATAAGGAGGCTAAAAGCATTAAACCTGAACATTGACAAGAAATATATATGTGTGTGTGTGTATAATATGTATATACATATATATTTTTTAAGTAAAGGCAAATAAAATAAAAGAATAAAATTCTTACAAAAGTGATAGTTTCCCCTGGAATGAAGCAGAGCAAAGTGGAAAATGTTCAAAGATGACTGCTAAGCTTTTGGTAAATGCATTGAGATAAGGAAGTCACTATTTAGGAAGGAAAGGAAAGAGACAGAGATGTAGAGGATGCCAAGAGCCAGATGACCTCTGAGCAACATGATTTGCAGCTTGCGGGCGGTGAACCCTCAGGTAATTCAACCACAGGTGTTTGTTGCCAGGAAAGAGCCAGAGCCCATGGTGATTAGGCATGCAGTCATTATCTAATACTCGCCTCACCTATCTTGTACTGTCTCAATAAAAGGCTACTGCAGAGGTTGCTCGGGGATACCCTACAATCAAGGTTAGCCCACCTCCTGCAAGCTTGTACTTCTAATTTGTGTCACGGCTGGGCCATAGTGGCTGCAACATCTGGCATAGTCAGCAGGATCCAGCAGGACACAACAGGACACAGAGGATGTGTACCTAAAGGGAAAAGTATATTCAGAAGTAAGTGAAGCCTTCAGCAGACAGTGGGAGGAAATCCGAAGGGAATCTCCACTCAGGGCAAGTGGGATGTTTGGCAATATAGTATCTAGGGAACCTCACTTGGAATAAGTGATGTCTTTGGTAAATAAGCAAAGACATTTAGAGAAAATTATGGGTAACTTTGTGTTTGGGATGCCGAATCAACTTCAGTATGATGACATAGCTGTAGTCCAGACAAGGCTGTGTTGTCTTAGGGCCTGGAAAAAGGTTCAAGCTCCTGGAGATATCTCTAAATCTTTTATTATGATAATGCAGTCAGGGAATGAACCTTATATCAACTTTCTAGCTGGATTAAAAACTGCAGTCAATAAGGCCATTGCCCAGCCGGAGCTCAGAGACATGCTTTTCCAAACTTTATCATTTGAGAATGCTAACTCTGAGTGCCAAAAGGCCTTTCAACCTTTGAGAACACAAAATGTTCCCTTAGAGAAATATATATGGGCATGTGCTGATATAGGAATAGAATCCCAGAAGGCTGATTTACTTACTGCGGCTTTAAAAGAAGGGGTCAGTCCTGGGGTGGTGCATGTAGCTCAAAGGAGTCACCAGCCCCATATACCAGCGGTGGCAGGTTCAAACCCAGCCCTGGCGAAAAAAAAAAAGAAGAAGAAGAAGAAAGGGTCAGTCCACACAGTCCTAGATGTCATAACTGCGGAAAATTGAGACATAGAAGAAAAGAATATTGGAAAAGGAAGATTTATAGAAAAAACAATGCTCAAAAGATTATAGCAAATGGAAAACCTGGATTGTGTCCCAGGTGTAAGAAAACACCCCATTGGGCGAGTGAGTGCCGCTCTCAGTTCGATAAAAAAGGAACACCTTTATTGCAGGAAGGCCCAAAACAAGTTGTTGATATTACTTTTGTTGGCATCAGAGCTCTAGATTCAATCTTTCAGAGTATTTTGCCTTAGACCTGCTTGGGGCCAGATAAGCAGAATGCTCAAATCCGACCATATATAGCTGACATTGCTATTAACCTAGGGGGTCGTGATTTGCTCCAGCAATGGAATGCTGTGATAACCATACCATTCCCTCATATTAATTCCTTGCAAATGTCAAATTTAGCATAGAGGCCACAGCCCTGAAACATGCTCTGAGGTTATCCTGGAAGAGTAGTAATCCAGTGTGGGTGGATCAGTGGCCATTAACTATGGAAAAACTGGACATTTTAAAATTAGTAGTACAGGAACAATTGGAGCAAGGGCATATGGAGCCCACTACCAGCCCTTGGAATTCTCCCATTTTTGTGATAAGAAAGAAATCAGGCAATTGGAGAAACTATTATACCCACGAGACCCTTGCAATTAGGCCTTCCTTTACTCTCTATGACTCCTTCCAATTGGTATTTGTATATTATTGACTTAAAGGATTGTTTATTTTATCATATACCTGCATCCTGAAGACGCACACTCTTTCTGTTCCTGTCTATAATCAGCAGAAACCTCCCAAGCATTCATCATTCTATAGATACTTCCTCTCATTTCTCTTGGGCTACTGCTTTATTGGGAGAAAAGACTCACCACGTCATTCAACATTTATTAGAGTGCTTTATCCTCCCCTTGATTAATAGTCCAAAGTACATTCTCACTACAGCTCTTTTCACTCTCAATTTTCTAAAACTCAGCAACAACAGAAAGATAGTTGCAGAACGCCATTGGACATCTCTCATTCATTTGCCATACTCTCCAATACAACAACCTATTTTTTACAGAAAACCTGACACGTCAGAGTGGAAGCCTGGTTAGGTATTGCGTTGGGGTCAAGGTTTTGCCCATGTTATTACAGAACACCGAGAGAATCAGTGGTTATCAGCCCACTGGATTAAGCCTAGACATGAGCAGGAAACCTCATCAGCACCTTAACAAATTTCTTTTCACTAACTTTTCTTTTATTCACAAGACCCTGATTTTTGGAGCCTGGGTAATTTCTTAACAGAGAAACCCTGGATCAATTTCCTCTGTGGGAACTCTAGCTGCCTCTCCCATATCACTGTCCATCATCAGCAGGAAGCAGTTAAGAGCAGTCAGCGTCCCATTTTCCTAAGAGGCAGTTGGAGCCTCTATGCAGAGTGGGAAGACTGATACAGGATTTCATTATTTGGGGCTGAATAACAAGCCCAGGTAAGCTTAGTATGCATCTTCTAAACCTTTGAAGGTTATGACAACAAAGACCTCGAACAGCAGTCTTCTGGGTAATGGTTATACTGGTATCAGCTAAGGTAAGAGAATTTCATTTGTTGGATTTATATCTGTTTCAGATGGGCACCTGATCTTTACTTAAACTTATGCTGCTTTTTGGAAAGGGTCTGAGTTTGGTACAGCCCTTTCCCCATCTAACATAACTCTGGGTGGTGGTTAATACTTCCCATGGAAACGTCATAGGCCCTATGGGTCAGTCCATACCACATAGTTGGGTGGTGATTAGCACAAAGGGGACATGTTTTCCCCTATGCCTAGTTTGGCTAAAATAGTTTCCCTTATAGCCAGATTAGTTCCATTGGTATAATTCTGTTATATGCCCTTTGGTTTCTTTACTTAGCAGGAAGGAAAGCTCCTCAGTGAGGAGAACAGCTGAAATAACCAACAACAGATTTTCTCCCTTGCCTATCCAGAAATGTCTTTACTACACTACAGGGGGGGAAACGTAGAGGATGCCAAGAGCCAGATGACCTCTGAGAAGATGGTTTGTGGCTGGGGGCCGGGGTGGGGGGGCAATCCATCCACAGGTGTCATTGCCTGAGAAAGAGCCTGAGCCCCTGGCGATCCTTAGGCACAGCAGTCATTGTCTAATACTCCCCTCATCTGTCTTGTACTGTCTCAATAAAAGGCTACTGCAGAGGTTGCTCAGGGCTACCCTGCAATCAAGGTCAACCCGTCTCCTACAAGCTTGTACTTCTAATCCATGTCATACCTGGTTCCTCCCTGCAGTGACTGAGACCAGGGCTATAGGGGCTGTGACACAGAGACTATGAATCCCACATCCAAATTTCAAAATGACAAAACTTATCTTTCTCAGGTGATTATAATAGTGTTTAGATTTTACCCCAATAATTGAATATTCTTTAAAATTTTAAACTCTTTATCTGTATTATGTTCATATCACTCATTAAAATAGCTTCAGTAAATGTTATTGTTTAGAAATAAAACCAGGCTCCAGATCAGGACAGTATCCTGACAGTACCCTGGCCCAGCTCACTTCCACTTGTCTACCTCTTCCACAGTCTGCCTGTGTTGGCACAGTATTGACACATCCCTCACAGAGGGAAAGATTCTCTCATGCTCACTCCTGCATATTCCTTCTCACAGCACTGGATATAGAGACAATGCTCAAGAGAACTTTATTGACAAGTAACCCAGGAACTGTGCATTATTTCAACGTTGGCTGGCATAAGCATGCCTTTATCTCAGGAAGGAACAAGAGGAGCAGGACGCATAATTATACCAAATAGAAAATAATTAAATGCAGCAGTAAATTACGAGCTTCTAACAAAGAGAAACACTGCTATATGGGGATACTCTTGTCCAAAGAATGATCCTCTTCTGTTGAAGAAAGTTCTTCTTTACCCCCACCTAGTAATCCAGACCATGCAAATGAACACTGGCAATCAACAGGCAACAGATGTTGCAGCCAGATGGCCCTTAACTTGAAAGTAGTTAACTTGTACTCAGGTGGTGATATTTCCTTAAAAGTGTTCTATAGTCTGTGTCTTTGTTGTTATACTAAGTAATTAGTGGGCAGTTAAGTACTTTATGCAGTTAATTTAATTAAGGTAGTTTTAATGAAAAATAAGAAGATAAATGATTGGAATTCTGATGCCTTGGTATAATTCAAACAAATTAGTCCAAGCTTTCAGGCCTTACGCCCCAGAGTTGACCTTGCAAAAGAAATGACAAATGTGCATACCACAAAAGTATTTTGTTTGATATATTCTCTGGCTCAGAAAGTAAAAAGCAAAATTTAAATTTTGAGGAAAATAAGTAAACTTGGTAAAGAAAAATTTAGGGGCTGCAGTGATATTAGGAATGAATGCTGCAACATAAACTCTCTGAGATTACTCTCCCGTAAGACGTAAGACACAGAGAAGCAATACAGCAAAAGCAAACTGACTCACGACAATTACACCACTGTCGGTAGGAAAGAACCATCACAGGCCACAAAGGAATTATTGTTTTTTGTTTTGTTCCGTTTTTTAGAGACACTCTCACTTTGTCACCCTTGGTAGAGTGCTGTGGCTGGGAAAATTAGATAGCCACATGCAGAAAAGAAATAGGAAAACTATCTCTCAGCACTCAAAATTAAATCAAGATGAAAGAAGTCTTAAATATAAGTCATAAGACTGTAAGAATGATAGAGGAAAATTAGGGGAAAACTCTTCTAGATATTGGCCTAGGCAAAGAATTTATGAAGAAGACCCCAATGGCAATCACAGCAGTACGAAAAATAAATAAATGAGACTTGATTAAATATAAAACTTCTTCCCAGCCAAAGAAATAATCAACCTACAAAATGGGAGAAAATATTTCAAATATTTGATAAAGGGCTAGTACATGCATCCAGAATATATGAAGAACTCAAACAAATCAGCAAGTAAAATATAAGCAACCCCATTAAAAAGTGGGCAAAAACATGAAGAGAACGTTTTCAAAAGAAGATAGACAGATGGCCAACCAACAGAAGAAAAAACGCTGAACATCACTAATCATGAGGGAAATGCAAATTAAAACTCAGAGGAGATATCACGTTACCCCTGTTGGAGTGGCTTTTGTGAAAAAGTTCAAAACGGTCGGGGTTTTTTTGGGTGCTTTCACCTTTATTTCTCTCAACAGACCTGTGATAGAGACATTTCTATAAATTCTGCAGGGGTAAGTGACTTGTGCATGTTTTTATATAAACCAGACACAGAAACAGGGATATAAATGACCTGCAACCCAGCAGCCAACTTAGCCTTAAAAAGGTTCCATGGGATATGTGCAGACCTGGGACATCCTTAGAGAAAGATTCAGACAATGAAGTAATGAGAAGAAGGTCTTTTTTCCCTGGGATCGTGGTTGTTGTTTTCAATGGTCGGTTGTGGGTTGGTTGCTTGGATTTCTTTCAGCAGCTTCTGAATTTCAACATCAGATTCATCCATGTTCAACCTGAGCATCTGGAGGGGGCATTTTTGATGTTTCAAGGGTTTTCCCAGCATCTTCACTCCACTGGACCCCAAGGAGTTCTGGCCCAGGTCCAGGGTGGACAGGCTCTTGTTGCTCTTGAGAACAGCAGAGAGGTCTTCACAGCTGAAGGTAGTGATGGAACATCCCCACAACCACAGACACCTCAAGTTACACAATGGAGCCTTCAAAGCCTCGCATAGAAACCTCGGTCCGGCAATTCCGGAGTGATCAGCTCCAGATCCAAATGTGTTAGGCTTGCTTTTTGTTGGAGAATCTTTGAGAGATGATGGCGGCCATCGGTGGCGATGTTGCAGTCCACAGCACCAGGATCTGTAGTCTACACTCAGGGTAACTCAAGCCCTCACACAGGATTTCCACACCTCTGTCTCCAAGGTTGTACTTGGCCAAGCAAAAGTGTGTTAGCCTCACACTGACAATCAAAACAGAAGCGAAGTTCTTGCAACAGGCTTCAGTAAAGTGCCTGTAATCCTTGTACTCTGGGAAGATGTGATAAGTGTATCACCTGAGCTCAGAAGTTCAAGACGAGCCCCAGCAAGAGTGAGACCCTATCTCTACTAAAAATAGAAAAACTAGCCAGGCATTGTGGCTGGCACCTGCAGTCCCAGCTACTCAGGAGACTCAAGCACAAGGTTTGAGGGTGCTGTGAGCTGTGATGCCATAGCACTCTACCCAGGATGACAGAGTGAGACTCAAGAAAAAAATACGTCCAAAACAATAGATGTTGGCATGAATACAGAGAGAAAGAAACATTTATACACTGATGGTAGCACTGCAAACTACCTTTATGGAAAGTGGTATAGAGATTTTTCGGGGAACTCTAAGTAGACCTACCATTGGATCCAGCAATGTACGCCAGGTATCCACCCATCAGAAAAGAAGTCATTTTATCAAAAATATACCTGCACTCAAATGTCTGTCATAACAAAATTAGCCATTGTGAAGGTACGGGATCAACCCAAATATTAACTGATTTTTAGAAGCAGATTAATAAAATGTGGTGATGTATGCCAGGGAGTACCACTCAAAAAAGGGAGAGTAAATATTTTTTGCAGTACTTTGTATGAAACTGGAGACCGTTACCCTAAATGAAATATCTCAAGAATAGAACAACAAATACCACATCTACTCTTTAATAAGTTGAAACTAACTAATAGACACACTTGTGCACCAAGGGAAATAAATGTATTGGAACTCAAGGAGTAGGAAGAATAAAGGAGAGAAGGGGCAAAAACCTACTTAATGAATGCACTGCCCCTATGTGGGTGATGGGCACACTGACGTCCCTGACTCAAGTATTACCATACCTATGTATGTGACATAAACATTTGTACTTCTTCATATATTGAAATAAAGAAGAAAAGCAGAGTTGCTTTGTTATATGATATCTATACACTCAGTTTTGCCAGTTAGCTTTCTAAAGTTTCTGTGCCAAGTTTACTTGTACAGGTGAGCAGGGAAGCTCACTTCCACTCATATCCTGCCAGCACTACTGGAAATTATTTACTTTATTAAATTAGCACATATTTTATTTCCATATTATTTCTTACTACTTGATCAATTTTGCCAAGTGGCACCTGTGGCTCAAGCAGCTAAGGCACCAGCCACAAGGTGGCGGGTTCAAATCCCCAGCCCGGGCCCGCCAAACAACAATGATGGCTGCAACCAAAAAATGGCCAGGCGCTGTGGCGGGCACCTGTAGTCCCAGCTACTTGGGAG
>NW_003852405.1:6286433-6310449 GCF_000181295.1 Otolemur garnettii
AAAAAAAAAAAAAAAAAAATACATCTTTTCAACTTTTAGAAAAAAAATAAGAATATATCCACGTGAAGATGTTGAAAAGGAGGCTGACTGAAGTTCAAAAAGAATTTTGAATTGGATATATTAATTGGGTGTAAGTAATAGGTTAATGATACTTGAAGACATAACTTAAAGTAATGAGAAATATGAATATGAATTGCAGAAAGGACCAAGAAGAGAGCCTTTAGCAAATGTTAGAAGGTGTGTGGGGGAAGAAAACTATAAAGGAATGAATAAGAATTAGCAATGGGATAGAAGAAAGTCCAGAAAATAAGGGGTTTCGGATCCTATGTCAAATACTGCTAACTGTCAAGAAAGATAAGGATTAAAACTGGACCACTGACATCATTAGTGATACTGATGTCAGTTAGTTTTGCTAATGTGGCTTAAGGTTGAATGGGGGAAGAGGAATTGGAGGCTGTCGTGTGTGGGAATCAGATGTCATGCTCCCACATTTCCTAGTTCTTTTTGTTCCCAATACCAAAGAACAGTTACTGCTACTGAGCAATGAAACCAATGCAAAGACCAAGCAGATGCAAGCAAGCAAAGCGTCAGAGTTTGTTAGAGCATAGAACGTTCCAAAATGAGCGGAGTCTACCCTTGTGAGTGGAACAGACCCTAAGTTTAACAAGCTTCCTCTCTCATCTTTATGCTGATTCTGTTATTCTATGTTAATTGGAGGTTGGGTGAGGATTTATAGTTTTTCTTAGAAAAAGGCAAAGAATTCCCAGAATGGTGAATCCTCCCCCTTTTCTATCCTTCTATGGCAATTTCCAGGGGGTGCCATGGTATTTATAAACTGTCACAGCTTGGACGGGTGTGATTTTCACTATGCTTGTGGGAGTAGGTCACTTAGGAACACTCTTACCTCAAATGTGCACATGTTCCAAAGACCCTTTTTAGTGGCCTCTTGTGGATTCTTTATTTCTTTCTGGTTGGTCAGTCTTTGGAATCCCCCATCATAGACCAAATACTTGGTCAGTCCTTGGAAATCCCCTTGACATGTCATCTGTTCTCTCTTGGGAACTCATTCACCCCTGATCAATTTGGTCCTCCTGGTTATGGACAAAGCATCTCCTGGTCCATCTAGTCCCTCCTAAAATTCCCCCGAGAGGCATGGGACCTGAAATTCTTTAGGGATCATGGGTGAAGTCCATCTCCTGTAATTATTCCAGGCTGTTTATGGACAGTGTATTGTTTTTCAGATCCTCATACTCTTTCAGGAAGAGGCAGAGGTCACAGACTGAATGTCTGGGCATGCTGGTCCAGTGGTCTCATGGCCCGATCTTGTCTGATGTGGTTAGTTGGCAACAGGGGTATGCTTTGGCCAACATCAGTTTCATGTAAAATTGTTGGAGTCTGGAAGATTTGAACTTGACAAAAAGGTTGAAAGAATAAGGACAAATAAGAAGAGTAACAAGATTAAGACTGCTGGTCCCAGGAGTGGCAATAACCAGGTCAAGCTTGGTAGCCAGTTACCTGTTCATAAATTATTTTACATTTATTTCCACTAATCCTGAATTATTAATGTAAACATATGTTCTCTTAATGACTGCACTTACACCTTTTTTTGCTAAGAGGTAATCTAAGGCAATATGATTAATAAGAATCATACTGCTAGCAAGTCTCCTCATGACCTCTTGGGCTGATGGCATTAGCCAACTGAGCCTGAGATTTAGACTTTGGGGGTCCCTCTGTGTTACCTCGAAATCCTGGTTGTTGTAGACAGTAGGGCCCACTGACAGTAGTTGAGTAGTATCTGTTTGGAGTCCCAAAGTTAACTTCTGAAGTTTGCTACAGATGCCATAAAAAGTTTAATGAAATGGATATTTATCATTATGACAGCTTTTTTTGAGATTTGGTTGATATCAGCATCAGTAAGCCTTTTCCTAAATTTGGCTGGACTCTTGTCCTTTCTCTGTAGCATCTCTGTCACCTTGGAGAAGCTTCAAGGTTTTACCTGGATTGATTTTTATTTCACCTGTTAGACACATCATCATGTGTCTGACTGTGAAGTGTTTCTCCTAATTGGCCTCAGGGGTAATGTAATCACAGTCGTCTCCAGAGACAGCCTGATCACCCCAGGTTAACTCTGGATTTGGATCACGAAGTTAATCTCTAAACATCTGTCCAGCAGCCCACATTCTATTCCTCTCATTGACTAAACAATGGTGAGAGAGCAGAACCCATACGCCCTTCCAAGTTAATCAAAAAAAACAAGTGCCAGGTGTTCCAACTCTCTAAATCTCCTGGAGTCAGCAGAAAAACTCCTCAATTTCTCTTTGTGTGCCTTTAGATCTCCCTTGGAGAAAGGGACATGCACACTCTCAGACAGTCTTGGTGATCTTGACATCTCCTGGACTGGACATACGGTAGGTGGAGAGATGTATGAGGGTGGAGTCTGGGGCTCAGTTCGGGGTGAAGCTGTAGCCACAGTCCCATTCCCTTCTTCCTGACTTCGCTCTCTCTCTCTCTCTTTTTTCTGTTACATGTCTCAACATGAGACTTACAATGCTGGCAGTTATCTCTCAAGTACATGAAGGCCTGAGGTGGGAGACCCCTGACCACTCCCACTCCCCTTTTCTAGCTGTAAGACTGTAGTGCCCTTATGACTCGATTCAGGTGTCCTCTCCATGTGTGGCCAGACTGTGTCACAAACATTACTTTCTTTTTTCTGAACAATATTGAATTCAAGGGCCCTCCAGTTCTTTAACCGACATCTCAAGGGTGAATTCGTAGGTATTAGGGCTTCTTCTTGTCCTATGACTGTGTATAAGGAGAGAAAAGAGAGTAGACCATCTGTCAGACTGGCCATCCCATTCTTGCTGGGCTTGTTTAGTTAGGCTGTGTCCAAACCTCTCTGACTGCTCACAAGACTAGGACCCCCAATTCTGATGTGTCGGACATTCGTGGTGGCATCCCTCCCACGAGTGGTGGAGATTTACTGTGGAGATGCCCTTCCCATCATACATATTCAGCTTCCTTTTCCCGAAGACCATGAAGCAGATCCGAGGCTGGAAGCTGGACAGCAGGCGCCCCCACTGTACCCTCAATTCCTCGGGTTTTATGTTTACCTGTCCCTAGGTACCACCTTTAATCTTTGTCTCCCCAAGTCCTCTTGCCAAAATGGCCCCCCAGCCTTTGTCCTGGCCTTTACCAGTGACCATAGTGAAAGAGCTGCCCACTGGCTCAGCCTGGAAGCTTCTGCTCTTCCACCCCAGGTCTGTTCCAGGAGTCCTGAAGAGGTTTGGCGCAGCCTTTTGCCTCCTGGGGTGTGACCAGAGCTTCCCTAAAGCCAATGGCAGAGCAAGCCATAGGTGTTTCTAAAGAGCACCAGTGACCCAGGAGGGGGACGAATCAAGAGTGAACACATTTTTTCGATTGAGAGAGAGTAAGCAGAAAAGCACGGAGTGCCTGGTTTCGTCTACCAGCTGACACAGTCCAGCGTGGCCAGTCCTCACCCCAGGGAGAAGGGAAGGAAGAAGCTGATGTTTAAACTTTGCAGGTGCTGAGCACACGTGCTCCACCTTCTCACCTTGGGGCTGGAAAGGCAGGAGACCTAAGGAACCGCCACAGTGTACAGGAGGAGGGAAAATACAGGTAGCTGAGAATAAAATGGCTCATGTTTTAAAAAGCAAAGCTGACTTTTTTTTTTTTTTTCAAATTTCAGGTTCCGGAAGACAGAAGTATAAACATGCCACAACATTATATCAGGAAAGATGACAAATACTACTTTACATAATCTCTTCAGTTACCAGTTGTGAAAATTGATCCCACAAAAGAAATGTATAAAGGTTATTATGTAACTTAAGAATTAATACCTTATAGTTTTTCTGGCATAAAGTTATATTTACAATCAGAGCAAATAACTATTTTATTTACAGCACATGGTGGTTCAACTGGCTACCAGGACAGAACACAGTGGGCAATTGGTTGATATCCCACAGAATTGAAAACTTTTGCTGCTACAGATTTAAAAACCAGAAAAATTAAGTTTTAGTGGCACAAAATAATGTATTGAGTAAAACTTGTTTATGAAGAGGTGAACCTGGAGGGGAGATATACATGCAAATATTATATTTTATTTAAAGAAAATGAGATATTCAGAATAAAAAAGAAAAGAGAAAAATTATATGAAGTGTTTAACTTAGATAATACAGATTCCATCATCAGAATATTCTGTTTTAGCGCTGGGGATGGCATTTTCAAAATTTTTCCTTTAGAAAAAAAAAGACTATTTTTCAAATAGGGTGAGTTAATGGAAGCAAATAAAGTCCTATTCAAGAAGTTTCAATTTTAGAAAGAATTCACATTTTTGATAGAAAATGCTCATTTATTAATACTGTAACTTTTTGTTCAAGTCCATCACAACCAAGGATGTACAATATATATCACTCTCTTGTTGAATTCATTTTTAATGTCCTACTATGCAAGGGTTTGGTTACATTTAAGTTATTGAATTAACTTCTTAATATCTCCATCATAACTTAATATAGTGTAGTGTATGTAAATAAATATTGTTTATTAGATGGATGAATACATTGGTAAAAAGATATGTGGGTTAAAAAAGGAACAAATTAGTAGAATTTACAATACTTTAAGAACAAATATTACATTTCTAAAACTGGATTCCATATAACCAGTTTCCCAATACCTTCATCTTTTATAGCGTCCATTAATTAGAAGCCCTTTTCATTGAAATGTTAATTCATCTTTTGAAATTATACTGAATCTCATTTTAGAATGTTATTGTCATAACTATCATATCTCGGTCCCACTTCGAAGTCCTTTAATTCATTTTAAAGTCAGCTTCTATTAAATTGTTCCATTTACTTTGCCCTTTCATGCACATTTCATCACATCTCTCCAGAGATTATAGGCATAGTAAAATGTATTTAAGTTATTTTGCTATATTACTAAAAAGCAGCCATTTTAAATAAGCAATATCCGGAACTATTTAATAGACAATAGGCCTCTAGCATGCATTTGTTGGTTAAAGGAATGAATTTTAACAGTAAAGGTGAATAGATTTCTTTTCCAGTTAAAATACAGGCTGTTGATTAATTTCCTGAACTGAGATCATATGATTAGAAACTGGACCATAAATGGTGTAATCTATACCTATGACTACAACTAAAATTATGAAATAACTTATTTTGGAGCAGTCAGTATTCTTGATTACCATCTAGATTCACCCATTCATTTTATAGATGAGGAAACTGAGACCCAAATTTATTGTTTCCTCTTTCAGGTCACACGGCTTGACATATTAGAGATTAGAATTTATCTCTTCTCACTCTCACATCTGTGTTTCTTCTGTCCAATCTCTTGCACTGTTACTTGTGTTACCAAAATAAGAAGTGATTGTCAGCTGCCCTGTCATCTTGATTCTCTCTGGGAATTAAAGTGACAGGGCATATGTTTACACATCTAGGGAGGGGACACAAAAGACCCTCCCAACTAAGCTGCACTTAAGCACATTTCTAGTACAATTCATCACCCTTTTGGTAAAGAATTTGTTTTGTGAATGATAATAAGTGAGGAAAGGAACTTTAGAAGAAATGAGAATTGGGGGGAGGGCACAGAGACATAATGGGTCTTAAGGCAAATGTGGGAAGTAAACTAGACCAGATATTCATGAGCCAGAGAAAGCAGAAGAATGTCATGACCAACTGGAAAATGGAAAGAAAAAATACAAGTGTTTTACTTTTGATTGCAGACCTTATAGTAAAACAATATTGAAAAGAGAGATGAAAACTCAAGTTTTTATTCACATCGATGAAGTCTACCAGTAGCGGTTTTGATTTAGGAGGCTTAGGAGAGAGATGATGAGTTGGAGAAAGATATTAGAATCCAAGTTATAAATCAGAGACTTGAGCTAATATTAATTGCACATTATGTACTGAGTTACATTACTAAATTAGGGACAGCAAAGTATAGCACAAACCAAATCTGAGTCATTACCCATTTTTGTACATGAAGTTTGATGGGAAAACAGGCATACAGTTTATTCACTAAGCCTATGCCCACTTTGTATATTGGCGGGGTTGAGTAGTTGCTGTATGGTTGCAACATGTGAAAAGTAGAGAAAAATGATAACAGAGTACATGCAGAATCAATTTTCTGTAAGTAAATACCATACTACTGAAATCATCCGAATGTACTGGCCTTTTTCAAAGTAACCATTACTTTAAATTACTGTTCAATTATTTTTTATTATAGGACTTAGTATTTAACTTTTATATTGAATGGAATTTTTCTCTGTATGCTCCCTAAGACCTAAACTATTTGCTACCTGGCTATTTATGGAAAAAGTTTTCCAATCCCTAAACTAAATATTTCTTCATATTCTTTTTTAAATTAATCCCTTCAAATTTTCAAAGTGATAACATGGTCATTGCTATATCCCCCAGGTCTACCATAAAGTGCTCCACAGATTTTTAGTAAGGGAAGGAATGAATCAGGTCATTACTATTATTATCAGATTGGCTATTATTACCAGTAATGACTCCATAGAAGAAAATTTTAGCTTTATTCTTTTACTCAAGTAAAAACTAAATAAATACGTTCTGAAATGTAGCATTTACCATTTTTTCCCATTTTTTATTGGGGACTATTAATAGTAAAAATAGTTCTATCCCCGATCTCTAATATTATGTGAAAATTTTTACATTCGATTCTTCTAACACTATGCCATTGACAACAATTTTGGAGAATGATATGTTCTGAAGTTATTTGTCACCGAATAGGACTAAAATAAAGATCTTTATTTTATTGCTAGATGCTACTTTGTATCTTAAAAGAGTTTTCAGGTACAATGAAAAAATTGTTTTTAAGTATCTTGAAAATAATGATCAAGTCATATATTCAAGAATATTATTAAAAATTTTCTTACAGATTGTCACAAAACAACTTTAAAAAAATAACATTAGTGTTCACTTTGGCAGCACATATACTGAAATTGGAACAATACAGAGAAGATTAGCATGGCCCCTGTGCAAAGATGATATGCAAATTCATGAAGCATTCCATATTTTTAAAAAACTAATATTAATTCTTTTTTCTAAAGAGCATAAAGAGATTGAGTTGCATTATGGAATCTCAACTATTACTCACAAATACGTTTATGTTTAAATATGTTTGTGTATATAGTTATAAACATAAAGAGAACACAACACCCATTTTATTTTCAAAAATTCATCAGAGAAAATGCTAACAATACCATAATCTATAAATCCAAAAATTAATGTTGATTATCAACAGATTCTTTCTGGTGAAGGTTAAGAAATTCAATTTCTTTGTTGCTATTTTAGTGCAGTACATTATTTTCTGTTTTTATTGTATTTATTTATGCTAGATTAAAATGACTCACTACAACATATAACACACATATATCACTTCCTAAAATAACTCAAAGATTAGATTCTAGTATTTTAGCAGAAAGCAAAAAAGAACAGCCAATAAACATTATCTGCCACAGGAATCTGTGGGTGCAATAAAGTATCACCTGTTGTCTTTGCCAGCAGCTGTCTTTACTTCATGTCCTCATGGTCACGGGAAACTTCTTCACTCAATAATGTAGTAAACTCATAGATCAACTCACACATTTCCCAAGATTCAACTTAAAGAACTCCTTCCCTTTCTTATTTTCATTCTATTTACCTAATGGCTAGGAAATAATGCACGAATTCTTCTTAAGAAGCAAAATATGAGAAGTATTGAGAAATGATAACAGTATACATACAGAATCAGCTTTCTGTAGGTACATTTCACATTACTGACATCATCAGAATGTACTGGCCTGTTTGAAATTAATCATTACTTTAAATTACAACTCAATATTAGTTATTATTATAGGATTTAGCATTTAACTTCATGTATAGTTGTGTGCTCTAAATTTGATCACAAGTTTCTAAAAGATAGGATTTAAATTTTATACTTCCATATTTGGGTAGTCAATTTATTATCTCTAATTCTCTAAGTGTTTACTAACCATATCTTACATACAAAGTTTTATGAGATTACTAACACCTCATTTCTATGAACTTACAATTAAATTGTGAAGTCAGTTGATCATATACAAACTTAATAGTATTCAAAAAAAAGCAAATTACTAGTTCTCATGAAAGGTACAGAAAACACATTTCTAAAGTTATGTAGTTGGTATAAAAAAGTGCATTAAGACAATAATAAGAGTATATTATGATCATAATAATGTGGGGGGACATCTGGTTCACAGTTCTCATTTCATAGATGAGGACACTGAGGCTAAAGGTGGTGCAGTATTAGCATAATTGGCATAGCCAGTGATAGCAGGCCAGGGCTACAATCCAGCTGGACCCATGGTATAAAAGAATGTATAGAAGAATACAATATATAGACGCCAATATGGCCCCCCTGAAGAATCAGTGCAACAACATCCCAGTTATCTATCAATATATAATAACCACCTGCAAATGTAGTGTCGTAAACAACAATCATTATATTATGCTATTGAATTCTGTGGATCAGAAATTTCAAGAAAATAGAGTGAATATGATTTATTTCCATTCCACTTTATCTGGAACCACTTGTTGGAAAGACTTGAATGCTAATGTAACCCTAATAGCTGGATGATAGAATCTTCTGGAAGTTTCTTTATACACATAAGACACAGGGGTAAGGATGAGCTTTGACCCCCAGTTTCCAAGAGGCTCGTGTATCTTCACAGAATACTGAGTTTGAAATAACTGAAATTCTTTCAAGTATCCCCTGGCTCCAAAAATGAATGTTCCAGGGAATCAGGCCAAATGATACTTTGTGATATTTTCTCGGAAATCACATAACATCATTTCAACCATACTCTATGGTCAAAACTTTCACACACCACTCAGATTCAATGAAAAATACTTATGTGAGAAGTGTGAAAATATTTAGTTTTAAAACAGTATGCTTTATTTCTCTTTTCTGAATTGACCTTCATGAAAACCTTTTTTTCTTTGTCATTATTTTAACCTGAGTGCTTTGATGATAGTAGTCTGTAGAATTTTTATTGTCTAATTCAGTAGCTAAAGGAAACTTCTTGAAATTGTCAAGCAGAAACTTCTACAGAATATAACTTAAAAATTATTCTGGCTCGGCACCTGTGGCTCAAGTGGCTAAGACGCCAGCCACATATACCTAAGGTGTCGGGTTTGAATCCAGCCTGGGCCCACCAAACAACAATGATGGCTGCAACCAAAAAAATAGCTTGGCATTGTGGCGGGTGCCTGTGGTCCCAGCTACCTGGGAGGCTGAGGCAGGAGACTCGCTTGAGCCCAGGAGTTGGAGGTTGCTGTGAGCTGTGATGCCACAGCACTCTATCCAGGGGGACAGCTTGAGGCTCTGTCTCAAAAAAAAAAAAAAATTATTCTATTGGGGCCAGGCACCATGGCTCACACCTATAATCCCAGCACTCTGGGAAGCTGAGGTGGGCAGATCTCCTGAGCTCTACAGTTCCAGACCAGCCCAGCTAGAGTGAGACTGTATTTCTAAAAATAGCCCGGCGTTATGGTGGCACCTATAGTGGAGGCTAAGGCTAGAGAATCACTTGAGCCCAAGAATTTGAGGTTGCTGTGAGGTATGATGCCTTGGCACTCTTCTCAGGGTGACAAAGTGAGACTTTGCTCTGTATTTGATAGAAGCAAGGATGACCTATTATGGTTATTTTAGAAAACATTGACTATCACACCTTTCCTGATCTACCGTGCCTCCACTACACTAAAAAACTATTTTAAATGAATTGAGCCCAAGAAGATATCAGTAAGATTATTTACTTAATTAATGCCCAATGGGAATGAAGAGGAATGATAGTGTCACTATATTATTGTCCCACGGGATAAAATGGTAAATTTATCAGGAAATGGCATGTGTAAGTGTAGGTTCACGTGTTAGAAGAAACCAAACCTTTTCCCTACTCTTACCACTCAATACAGAACACTGCTGACATTAGAGGTGGGAGGCTTTTCTCCACATACCAAGCACACCGAGTTCTTCAGAGGGCAGCAGCTAAGTACTGTGTAGTTTAACTTGATTGCGAATTGCCTACCTGGAGGTAACATCAGATCCCTCAGTTGACAGTCTCAGTCCCATTAGCGCACCCCCATTTTCAATGCCAATTGCAAGTCTAAAGGTGTTCATTTTCCTAAATGGATACAGATAAGCTTTTCCATGACCCCCTCCTTGGGCTTCATAAATCTGCTAGAGAAGCTCACACAACTCAGAGAAACACATTTACCAGTCTATTGTTCTAAAAAAGGACACAGAGAAACAGCCACATGAAGGGACACATATGGTAAAGGAAAGGGAAGCGTGGATTTTCCAGGATCTTTTCAGGCATGTCACCACCCTCCCCTCATCCCTCACTCTACAACAACCAAGAAGCTCTTTGAATAATGTAGTTCAGATACTTAACAGAGGTTTGCTTCATCATATAGGCAAGATCACTTATTACCTCAATATTTACACCCACTCCCCCTCCTGCAGGGTAGGGAGAGGGAGTAAATAAAAGTTCTAAGCTTCTTAGTCAAGGCTTGGTCTTTCTGGAGACTAGCCACCAACCAGGAACTCTCCAAGAGTCCTAAGAACAGAGACATCCCCACCATCCAGGAAATTTCAAGGGATTCAGAACTCTGCGTCAGAGAACGAAGCCAAAGACCAGATATGACAACAAAAGATGTCCCCAGCACTCCTGTTCAGGAAATTACAAGGGTTGATACCAGAGGCAGAGACCAAATGAATATTTCTTCTTTTATTTTAATTTTTATTTGTTTCTTGTATTTTTGTTATTTCCTACTCTATTACAAGATCACAGTCATGTTTTTCATTTGCTGATGCAATTAAATAAAATATTTAAGAATCTGGGGATCAAATATTCACAGACTGAGAGACAAACTTCCATGGCTATTTTCAGATTTTTCTATCCCCAAGGCAAAAGGGTCATCGATTTTCATTTTCATCTTCAGCTTCTCTCAGATAATCCTTAGGAACATTGCCCACGTTGCTTCCTCACTATGGGATTCACCCCTACTTCACTGTAATTTGCCTAACTTTTCATCTAATAAAATTAACCCAATGGCACTGCTTCATGCAGGCCTTACCTTAACTTTCCATTTCAAAATAGGCCCCCCAAAAAACAGGCGTTGGATTTTTTTTTTATCACTATTGGTAGGCAGCATCTAGCATAATGCCTTGCTAATAATTAAATATCAATTATGTAATGAAAACATGAAAAATCCTCTATTTAGTGACACACCAGAATCAGGATGATTGACATCTGACTCCCAATTCTAGGCACTAATTAAAATCCTAATGAGTTAAATACATTTTTTTGGTTTAGCATTTCACTCCCATGATTCGTTTAGGAGGAAAAAAAATATGTAAGGTTTTGTTTTTCCGCCTAGAAATTAAAATGTTTACCACTCTTCCTTAAAACGGAGCTTAAAAATAGAAATAGAAAATAGATCAGTAGAAAGATATCTAAAATCTTTCATTTGCTTTGTGTGATGAAGGACTTTGAGTGGACACTCAGTGCCCTTTTGACTTAGAAGATTTTCATTTCAACAGTAAGAGGAAATACATATGTTTGACAAAGAAACTTTTGAAAATATCAGACATTAGCCAAAGGAATTTTTTATTTTTTTTAGATAAATTCTTAACCTAAATAACACATGTTTTATTATACTTTGAAATTGTAATATGAACAGGTGGCTCTGAAGATGATATTTACAAAAGAAAATACATTTTTTCAAAGAATAATGACCTCTTCATTGCTGCCATGAAAAGCCACAGATGAGATATCAAAAAAAAAAAGAAGAAAGTTACAGACGACTCAACTGCCAATATCTCTCCCAGCTCTACTGCCTTTGACCATTTGAAACCAGGGTCTTGTCAATCAAGTTTAAGAGGTGAAAAATATCTATCTTAGGTCAAAAACAAAGTGATTCTGAACTTACAGAAAATTTACAACTGTGAAAGAGTCATTTTCGTAATGTTCTCCATTTTTTCACTATTTTGATAACAGTAAGCAATTTCATAAAATCAAGATTTTCTAATTATTTGGAGTTTAGTCCCAGCATAAAGAAACTAGAATCATAGTATATGTAGAGAGACAGAAACAGCAGTAAAAAGACATCAGTGCCCCTTGGCTATGAATGAGTGATCAGAATAGGCCTCAACGAGGATTTTATCTTACATTTGCTTTTTTATTTCTCCAAACATAAATTTGGAGGATGTTTTGGTGAAATGCCCCAAAAGTGTTTTTTACATTAAATATTTAAGTTTGAAAGAACAATAAAATAAATGATATCCTTTTGATGTAAGTGCTGTAAACTACAGTCCTTCTGAATAACAGTGTTAGGCGTGGAAACCTAAACTCAGCAGAGTGAAAGTAATGAAAATAGCAGGTGAGTGCTCTAACGCGAGGCCACTCCAACACTCATCACTGTTTTCCCTACGTTAGTTTACTTTCCTGTCAAGAATAAACACAAGTAATTTATACGTTTCACCTATAAAGCATTTCAATCTTATTAGTGTTAGTTTTCTATATTCCGGCACCTGATAGCACCCTGTTTTATATTTTCTGTTGGTCTAAGAAGTGGAGGTTGTTGTGTTGTTTTCTATTTTTTTTGTTTGTTTGTTTCAGATCCTTAAAATCAGATCTAAACTCAAAATGCAGATTTGCTGTATTCCTCCAGTCCTCAGTACAGCTGGGGGACGTGGAATCTCTGGGCACAATGTGGAAGGATGGAACCGGCCAGCAGGCAGTCACACCATTGCTGAGATCCTCAGTGAGCTTCTGCCTTTCTTGTTCTGAGTTCCTGTTTCCATGTGAATCCATGAAGTCAGAAAGGAAATGGGACACGAGACGAGGTATAGGATGTATTTTTTAGGCTCAGTGCCTGTGGCTCAAGCTGCTAAGGCGTCAGCCACGTACACCTAAGGTGGCCGGTTCGAATCCCCAGCCCGGGCCCGCCAAACAGCAATGATGGCTGCAACCAAAAAATGGCCAGGCGTTGTGGCGGGCGCCTGTAGTCCCAGCTACTTGGGAGACTGAGGCAGGAGACTCGCTTGAGCCCAGGAGTTGGAGGTTGCTCTGAACGTGATGCCATGGCACTCTACCCAGGGGGATAGCTTGAGGCTCCGTCTCAAAAAAAAAGGATGTATTTTTTACACGAATATGGAAAAATGAACAAATCTGCGGCACTCAGCTCACAGACCCAGGGGTTGCTGGTAACTTTCCATTGGTGACAGGTTATGTCTTCAATGCTCTCTCATTCGTCATCACAGCTTTCTCTGGAGATGATCAGGGAATGACAGAGTAACTCAAGTGAGGTCCTCTCTTTATTTTGCAGTATGTAGTTTTCTCATTATAGTGTAATTAACTTGGAGGAGGAATGCCATTTCCAGGGTGTCCATAGTTTACACCACACTTGATCAGACCACACTCCATCCCTTGTTCTTAACAACTTTGATCTGGAGTAAAAAGAAAGAAAAATTCTCCAGTAACTCTTAGATGTCTACAGCAGCTCCATAATGACTTCATGAACTATAAACACACACCTCTGAGTCACTGACTCTGTAACTTTATCTCTGCCAAATAGCCCCGATAAATTTGTACCTTGCAATAAAAATGATTATCTTTCTTATCAACTTGCCAACTGAATAGATGTGTTTAAACATCAGTTTCTATGAGTTTATCTTTTATCTTAATTTGTTGAATGTGTCATTATTTGTATATTAAATGATACAATATAATATTGTATTATATATTGCTTTACTAAGTATGTTACACATAAATTTTATTCTAAAAATTTCTAATGAAGTTAACCATTTTGGGACACAATTATGGCTTAGAAAGTTTTAGCACATATGAGAGTATTTTAATTTTACAATGCTTTAAAGAATTGAAACCAGGTATTACCATAAACCACAGAACTGAGTTTCAGACTGGTTTTATAAATTTCTGATTTACCAACACCATGTAAGCAGTAGATTTAAAGCTTTAACTCCCTGGGGTATATATATCATTAATTAGTGTTTCTAGAGGTTAAAGAGTGACAGGAGAAGAGGATCACACATTATCATCAATTTTTGTCGTACCTCATTTGCGACAGGGTAAAATGTGAATTTTAAATAATATTTATTGTCAAGGGGAAAGGAATTAAGATATTTTTCCCTAGGAAAATATCTTTTTTTCACGTTAATAGGAGGGTACAAAGGATTAGGTTACATTGTTTGCATTTGTTAAAATCCAAGTTGTAGCTGAGCCCTTCACCCAGCAGGTGGGCCACACACCTTCCCATTGTGCCCATTACCAGTAGCTGAGAGCTTACTGGACCTCCTACCTCCTCCCCTCTTACAAAAATATTTCAATACTCCAAATATATTAGGTCTGATGGACTAATTAGAAGCTCACTCTCTTTACATTACTAATTGTATTATTAATAGTTATATTGCAAACTTATCAGCAATATTTAAATAAAAGAATGTCACTTTTCACATTTAAAAAGTGGTGAACTTGACTGTTGTTATTGTCATCCATCTTCTTAGTATTATGTACTAGACAACTTGTAATTGTACACGTGTATGGGGTGCAATGTGAACTTTCGATATATGCATACAACGTGGAACGATTAAGTGAACTAATTCACACATCTATCACCTTGCCTAGCTATCATTTTTATGGTGCAACATTTAAAATATACTATTTTTGCTGGTTTTGAAATATGCATTATTATTGACTATAGTCACCCTGGTATGCAGCAGATCCTAAAACTTACACCTCCTACCTACCTGAAACTTTTTACCCTTTAATTAAAACTTCCCATTCCCCCCATCCCCATCTTCCTAAGCCTCTGGCATAAAAACAGATACAGACCAATGGAACAGGTTAGAAAGCCAAGATGTAAACTCGTGTATTTATGATCAATTGATTTTCAAAACAGTGCCCAAAGCACACAATGGAAAAGACACTATGCCAAATTCAATTCAACATAGATAAAACACTTAAATATCAACCCTGAAACTGTACATCTATTAGAATAAAACACCAGGGCAAAGCTCTACATGAGGCATCCTCAAACTACAGCCTGTGGGCCACACGTGTCCCGCCGAGGACATTTATCCAGCCCACCAGGTGTTTTTGTAGCCACTGCCTGTCCTGCTTAGCAGCCGACTCGTCCTAGGACCCACAGTCCAGCCCTCCAACGGTCTGATGGACAGTGAACTGGCCCCCTGTTTAGAAAGTTTGAGGACCCCTGCAGTCTACACCATTCATTTGGGCAACAAAAGCCAAAATAGACAAGTAAGATACTACCTAACTGAAAACCTTTGGCACATCAAAGGAAACAATAAAGTGGACAGACAACCCTGCCAATGGAAAAAAATATTTTCAAACCATCCCTCTTATAAGGAGTTAATATCCAGAATATAAAAAATAACTCAAAAATTCAATAGCAAAAAATAAATAACTCAATTAAAAAAGGGCCAAAGTCCCTGAACAGATATTTTTTAGAAGAGGACATACAAATATCAAATAGGTCCATAAAAAAAATGTTCATCACCAGTAATCATTAGGGAAATAGAAATTCAGGTCACAATGACATGTCACCTTTAGATAGACTTTCATCAAAAAGATGAAAGGTAATGAATGATGGCGAGGATGTGGAGAAAAGGGAACTCTTGTACATTACTGGTTGGAATGTAAGTTTTAGTCATGATTGTATGGAGGTTCCTCCAAATAATAAAAATTGAACTACCTGTATTATCTAGTAGTACTGCTCTGGGGTATATTTTCAGAGAAACTTAAATGAATATACTGAAAGGCTATCTGTGCTCCCATGAACACAACCTCATTATTCAAAATATATAAGATATGGAATCAAACTCTGTTCATCAACAGATAAATAGATTTAAAAAAATGAAGGGTGTGTGTGTGTGTGTGCACACACATACACATACACAGGATTGCCATAAAGTCCACACGCAATTTAAAATAGTTGTCTATAAACAAACAATAGTTGTCTATTTAAAATAGACAAGGACTTTCTGGACCCCTGTATATGAAGTACTAAAAAAGAGAAACATCTTCTTATCTGTTACAACCTGGAAGAACATGGAAGACATTATGTTAAGTGAAATAAACCTTGTACAAAAAGAAAAATACTATATGATCTCACTCATATCTAGAATCTGTAGATATTGAGTTCATTATTCTTAACTGTGATCTGAACAAAGGTTCTTAAATGCAAATTGTTACAAACAGAAAGGGTTAACAAAATGCTATTATTAGTAAACATTGTTAAAAATCAAATTGGACGGTTACAAAACCAAAATTACATCCATTATGTCTTTTGTATAGTTATTTAGTGTTTTCAGACTCTGTTCTAGCAGCTGACAAAGTAGCACTTAACCAAACTTACAAAATTTACCACCCTAAAGGAGCTTGTACATTAACAGAATAAGACAGACAAAAAATTAAGAAAGGTACTTCTTATATCAAAGAAGTAAGTAAGACACAAACACACCACTGAAAGTGAACCTCCTTCCTAAAAGCATTGGTGGTGAGAAAGATGAAGATTGAACAGGAATCCCACAGAAAATCTCACTGGGAAAATGATGTTTGAGGCAAAAATTAAAAAAAAACAAAAGAAGCAAATGTTGTATTTTCTGACACATTTAATTTTAATCTTATAAGTATTTATAGATAATATGTGAAATCAAAATTAACTAGTCAAAATAATGAATATATACATCTCTATATATTTCAATAGAATCATAAGAAAATACAAAAATGTTGAGTTCAGTTTGTTCTATTCTCAAACCTTTCTTAAAATGGTAGAATAAAAATAAGAACTATAATTTTATGAATGTCTACTACATCAGGAAAAGTTCTTACTTTTCAAGCTACAGAGATGGACTCATTTCCCAATGAAACAAAAAGCTTTGGAAAGGACACCCAGAGTCACATAATTTTACTTCTCTTTTATGGCATCAATCATCGGACACGATACACACATCTGTCTCCACATTGAATTTCTCACTCAGCAGAAGATAAGTTCTAAAGCAAGAATTTTCCTGTGTTAGTCAGTGTTATATCCTCTGTTTCTACAACTGTTCCGAAGGTATAGTAGTCATTAATAAGGACTCAATAAATGAGTCAATAAATGAGTGGACAGCACTAACAGAAGGATGGCGAGCATGCCTGAATCTAACCCTAACTATGGCCGGCGATGAAGTGGCTGTGGGAGCTGGGCAGATAGAGCAGCCTGGTCATGGCATCATCAGTAAGAAGGAATGGTTTTCCAAATGCGAATGAATCCCTTAACACTCTGCTCAATATTAACATTCAAAGAAGAAATAATCTGCTCTTACATAGTTGTATAAGAAGCTTGGTAGAACTATTCTCCAGAAAAAAAAAAAATTAAATTTTAGAATTTGAAAAACAGAACCATTTGAATTTTCCATACTGATTCTATTCCATAGCGAGGAGACTATCAGAAGTGGTAAATAATAATTTTAATTAGGGTACATATCAAAACTATTAAGAAATGAGAATATTTGTGATGAATGTGTTACTTAATTCAATGTAAACATTTCACATTGTATATCGAAGCAGTACTTTGAACCCCATAAATGCATCAATGTATGAAGTTATGATTTAATAAAAAATAATTAATTAAAAAAATAAAAATAAATTATATTTTGTTCCCTTTTCTTCTCTTAGTTTCTTCAAAATACCTAAAATTCTATAAAGCAACAATTATAACATTGCATTATTGTGTTATATATAAATATCTATACGAAGTATGTGTACATATCCATATATATGCATGCATACATAGGATACCAAAATATATATATACACATTAAGAAAGAAAAAAACTATTAAAATTGTAATAATATATACAGATAATGATTGTTGTTTTGTATATTTATTGTACATTGTATATTATATTTTCTCAGAAGTCAAATGATTGTAATTGAATATTACAATTTAAATACAGATTTCTTTTCTTTCTTAAAACATATATACATTTTTATGGTGCTCTGTGTGTGTGTTTCACAATAACAACACAAAGGCTGAAATGAAGAAAACTACAGTCGTTTCCACTTACCTGCGGGGGATACATTCCAAGGTCACGGTGGATACCAGGGATTGCACCCATCTACCACCTATCCACCTTACCATATTTTTCCTCCACATGCATAACTATGATAAAGCGAGAGGTGCGGCAGTAAAATGAACATGAATTTCTTTCTCCTTCTTCCCAATTTAACAGATTTATTCTTACCCTCAATCTTACATATGATTTTTGTCTTGCCTTATTAAACTGAAGGAAGCACTTGATGACTTCTCTCTGGTATATTTGAGACAGTGAGACTAGTTTCGGTAATCAGATCTTTCTAATCTCCTAGAAAGCAGTTGCTTGATGTTCTAATAATTGTTCAGCTGGTTGAATACAAATTTTCAACAACTTCAGGTACATGGGTGTCCAACCTTTTAGCTTTTCAATCACACACTGGAAAAAAAAGAATTGTCTCGGGCTATATTAGTTAAATATATAAACACGAACAAAAGCTGATTTTTTTTTTTAAAGGGCCTGTCAATATGTTTTGTGATATCGGATAGCAAAGATAAACAAAAAACGTTCTCATAAAGTCAGCAAGCGGCCCAATGGCCCTGGCAGGTTGGACATGCCGGCCAGTAGGTCGTCCAATCAGGAAATGAGGGAAAGTGGACCTCTCCAAATCCCACAGCGGGGAGCTTCCCACCATCTTGCAAAGTCACCTTTGACTCAATTTTAAATGCTGGATACACTAGTACAATGTTGCAACTACTGACATCTTAATGTTTGCATTTTTAAGAGCAGTTTAGCTAGGCTTAACTGACGATAGTCTCAACAGAGTCTATCGACTGACAAGCAATTCTCACTCCAAGAGAAAATTAGAATTTAATTTCATAAGGAGAATGAACGATGGCTATGTTCACATTCAGATATGAAGTACTTAGTGTGCTAAGATATAGACACAGACACATATCTTACACACAGACACAGACACATATCTTACACACAGCTATAAACAATTACATTGTCATCTGCATAATCACCACATATCAGATCATATAAGGTGATTATTATCATCCCAATTGTTGAGAATAAGAGAAAAAAAGTGAAAATATCTCAATACATTGAATAATTGAATTTTACCAAAATCCTCCTAGCTCCAAGCACAATTTGAACCATTCATTCGCCCACTGTGTTCTAAATTGCTTTTGATAATCTAAAAAATTCTGGTTTTAGTATCAACTGACTTTCAAAGTTAGTATTTTTTTTCTTTTTTTTGTAATTTCGTTTTGTTCTTTTGTTTTGAAATGCTTTTCTGTTTTATTTTAATAGAATTAAGGGGTACGAGTTGAATTCCATTACAAAGTAATTGTTTTCAATATTCTGTTTTACTCATTCTATAAAATATAATATCTTCTAAAAGATATTAAAATAACCTCCCTAAAACTTCACTCTCATGGAAAGCAATTCAATTTTTTGCCAATACATTTAATCCCTCCCTTAAAAGCTATCCATGTCCTCAAAATTAAGTATCAAGACTTATATAAAAAAAAAAGGTTTAGAATATTTCCTTTAAATTCAACTGGCATAGTTTCATTCAGTTAGAGCTTTCAAAAACTATCCTTTGCAGTAAATTGTATCTAAAACTGTCGGTCTTTGTAAGTTTTTCACTTCAGGTTTGTTAACACTCCATGATCCCAGAAATGCAATGCTGCAACATAGGCCAGACCAAATTCTAAAAACTATTTATGGCTACCCTATTTTTTCTATGATTCATAAAAAAAAAAAATGATGGGTCATCTATTTCCCCTCCCTTCCTCTGACACCCCACATGCACCTCAGCAGGAAATGCTGCTGGTTCTGGTTTCAGAATGACATCTGGGCCTGACCACTCTCCCTCCACTCTGCCTGCTGGCCCTCTCTCCCTCTGACCACCCAAATAGGCTTCTCACTGCTCCCCTGATTCCATATTTATCTTTCCGTTTATTTTCATAACAGCCAGAATGATCCTTTCAAAATGTGAAATGAAACAATTCACTCTTTCCCACATATTCCACCGTTGCTCTTTCTAATCCACTCAGAGTGCAGTGAAAAGTTTCTAAAATCGCCTTATTGGCCCTATGCAGTCACCACCCTTCTCATCTCCTATTATTCTCTTCTTTTTATTTTGCTTCTGGGAAACTGCTCCTCAAACACTTGCAGGACACCCCTGTTCTAGAGCCTCCACGCTGCCACTGCCTCTGTTTCCAATGCCTTCCCCACATATCCAGCACTCACCCTCCCACCTCCAAGTCCTGGTTCATACGTTGCAAGCTCACCAAGGCCTACTCTAATCATTTATCTAAAATTTCACCCATATCCAAGTGGTACTCTATTGCCTTCTCTGCATTTTCATTTTTATACCTCTTCCTACTATTATATAAGTTATTTATTCCTTCTTTTTCTTTAATTTCTTCTTTCCATGCTCTAAAAATTTGGTCCTAGCTACTTGGGAGACTGAGGCAAGAGAATCACTTAAGCCCAAGAGTTGGAGGTTGCTGTGAGCTGTGACGCAAAGGCACTCTACCAAAGGCAACATAGGGAGACTCTGTTTAAAAATAAAATAAAATAAAAATCAAAACTAGTTCCACCAGCGCAGGGGTGTTTGTTTTATTTATTTTTGACAAAAATATTTCCTAGTACATAGTTGACACTCAGAAACAATGTGATAAAAAATGGATGTGGGGCGGCACCTGTGGCTCAAAGGAGTAGGGCGCCTGCCCCATATACCGGAGGTGGTGGGTTCAAACCCAGCCCCACCAAAACCTGAAAAAAAAAAAAAATGGATGTGGCAGTTTTATTAGTCTGTGTGCTCCCATGTGAAAGGAATAATGTAATTTTTGCAATCACTTTTGGTTTGGTTTGTCCACAATAGCATTATAATAGCATCCCACCCTGACACAAAATTGAGAAGCCTATTGCCTACATAGTCATCATTCTGGAAGAATTAATCAAAATATCTTAATTCAAACATTCCTTGTCCTGATAATTGTTCTATAGAGACTAGGAAGGAGAAAACTAACTGTAATTGAATGCTTTCAATCAACTATGAATGAAAGGTGAACAATTATACGTATATTATTTCCTTTGTATAAAATCACTGTAGTGTAAATTTTTTATTAATTCCATTCTTGAATGCAGTTACCCAAGGACTCATAGCTGAAAGCTTCATGAAGCTTCTATGATTCAAAGTTATATGTTTTGTTTCAGAACTCCTTCTGGATAAATAAATGAACTTATTATAAGACTTTATAAAACAAAGAATGAATAAATACAACTTTATTTTCTTATAAATTATGTACATTAGGCTTCTGCGGTATAAAATAAGTATGACCCAAAATCTTGAAATATAAGAGTAATATCAAAGTACTACACATTAAACTCTATGAAAAGATGAATATTCACAAAATAAGAAACCTCACATACTACTTTAGAAACCAGGTTAGTTAAAATGATCAGGTAGCATTCTCATTTCTTTTTGCAGTATCTAGCCTCACCAGGATATCCTCTCCAAGAGAGACAGCTTTGAAGTTCACAAAATGGGATTCAACGTTGGCATATCAACCTGACTTCAAAGAGATTTCCACTGCCAAAGAATTTCACTGAATTTACGAAAGAAAGAAGAATCTCAACTTCCTGTGAAATCTGTCTTCAGCGGTAGTAACTTCAACAAAGTTAGATACATCTGGGTACCAAAAAAGAGTTAAATTCATACAAAGTGCTTTTTAATTTTCTATTTGTTGAACATTTTTTGCAACAGGCAATAGAAAAACAGAATTTTAAAAGTATAATATTTTGGAAATAAAACTTTGCTGAAACATGTTTAATTCTAGGTAAGAAGTAACACTGGCATAGACTTGCTACATCTGTCCACTTACATGTGCAGCCCCCGTTTAGCCGTCCCATTTTAATTGCCCCACAAAAGCTTTCCCTACTATTCCACTTATTTTTTTTTTATAATCATGCATTAGTAAACTATATTTCATTTGTCATTCATTGCATTTGACATTTATTTCATTAATTTCACTTAACACAGATTTCCAGACTGAAAGTTGCTTTCAGATGATTCCCTCCTTATCTCCTGCTCTTTTGTTCTTTTCTTTCTGGTGGTCACGGCATCTTCTCCTATTTCACTCCCCAACCCTACTCCATTATAGTATTCTTAAATTTTATAGCTATAGAAGTCCTACTTACCTACAAAGTTCATTTGAATGCTCTATCTATTTGCAGTTTCTCTGGCTATTTTCAAGACTAGATATTATATCATCCTAACATTGATCTGTATGAGTAGATGACAATTAATTTAAGAAAATTTTATTTAATTTTTAATTAGATTGGATCATTACAAAACTTTACTATTATATATAACATATATACAGAGAAAAGTGATGATTAAATTTACGATTACTATGTTAGGCCTGCTTTTTGGAAGGATTAATATTCCACAATTAATAACAATGCACATACTTTATAAGGTGCAGAATCCTTTTGTATGCATTATTACTTTTAACTCTCATGTGAATCCTATTGATTTCCAGATTTAAGCAAATAAGGTATTATTAAAAGTATTACTTTATGAGACGCTCAAGGGATTGATATCCCCAATAGAAATTTTGGCAATTTTATTCAGCTATTTTTATAGGTGAAGCAGTTTGCTGACCCACACGGAATGTGTTATGATTAGCCTCATTTTGTTAGTGAAGGCGTTAAGATTCGATAGATTAAATCACTCACCCATGATCACAGAGACAGCATTCAAATCCAGATATTCTCTCTCCAGAGCAAAAGCTGATTACTACATTTATGAGAAATTAGAACTGAAAAGTATCTTAGAAACAACTTCACTAAACCTCTCACCTTACAGATAAGAAATGTGAGGCCACACCACCAAGCTCCTGTCCAGAAGCCACTGTTGGGTCTCGGTACTCTGCCTGCCCACCGTCACAGCCTGCAGAGACCTGCACTCTACAATTGGCCTTGGAGGGTCAGAGCCTGCTGCTAATTTCTGACAAATTCACCTTCACTGAAAGTAGAATTGCAGATCCCTTTTAGGTTTCAGACAGTGGCAGGGGTGGGAGTGGGGAGCAAGAATTTAGAAACAGTCTGGTGTACTCTGGATTGGAGGAGGAACAAACAGGGTAGGTTGATTTTTTACCTAGCGTTGATGAAATTTAGCATTCATTTTAGCAAAGCCACATGTGACTCCTGAGAGCCAATACTTCTTCACCAAGAATGGGGTATGGACCTAGAGCAAATGTTATATCTGTATTAATTCTTATTCTGGGTTCCGATTTGGGCAGGGAAAGAGCTAATTTCTTACCAGTATAAGTATGCCCACTCCTTCTGCTTCCATGGTTGTTTCTGGAACTGTCCCTAATGTCACACCGTTCATCTTTTAAAAATACCTTTATGGCCTAAATAGTCTTGAATTTGTTCAATAAAATGTAGAAATGATATCATTAAAACATTTACTGCAATTGAGAAGGTCATTTATTTTTATTAAAAGGTTGAATGGTTTTATTGTACACTTTTTGATGCTAAAGAAACAGAAGATTAAAGATACATACTTTTTCTAGCATAGCTTAAACTTCACTGAGATAAAAAAGTACATATTTCAATATAATATGGTAACTTGCACCAAAAAACCCACTTTCTTTTGGTATAGAAATAAGAGAAAAACAATTAATGTATAGTGCTTTATTTTTTAGAAAAACATAGACTTTAAAAATTCCTAAAGGAAAATAAATAATAATACATTAATTAAGAAGATAATTTGGATATGCTTTTCGGAAAAAAAATACCTATAGGCTAATTAAGCTTCTTCTTTTTTTTTTTTTTTTTTTAGAGACAGTCTC
>NW_003852405.1:6310469-6361832 GCF_000181295.1 Otolemur garnettii
ATAATAATTTAACTTCAATTACATATGACAACTTTACATTTCTTCTCCTCACTAAACTTCGTTATTGATATCACAAACTGTGTCTTTTCATATTGTGTATCCATTAACATATTTTTATAGGTATAGCTTTTTTTTTTAATAAGGACAGACTCTCACTTTGTCACCTCCGTAGAGTGCTGTGCATCACAGCTCACAGCAACCTCCAGCTCTTGGGCTTAGGTGATTCTCTTGCCTCAGACTTCCGAGTAGCTGGGGCTACAGGCACCTGCCACAATGCCTGGCCATTGTTTTGTTGTAGTTTGGCCGGGGCCAGGTTTGAACCTACCACCCTCGGCATAAGGAGCCAGTGTCCTACTCTGAGCCACAGGAGCCACCCATAATTAAACTTCTTATCTTAGAAATTTAAGAGTCCAGATTTTTACAAAATCTAGCATAGCAGAGACAGTTGGCTTTCAAATAAGTTTCTTTATATATGGGGAGCATAGCTGGGCTAAATTTTTCCACCTTCCTTTCAGTTAGACTACACAGCAACTTCTAGCTATTTGGATGTGAGCAGAAAAAATGAATAACTGCTTCAATATACTTGCAACCATAAAACCTCCCATTTATAAATCCTGCATATTCTTTTAACCTCCCAGCTTGGTGCACATAAGCAAAGTGATCAGGGTGATAGAAGAGCCATGGATGGGAGGACTTGGGTCCCTATGTCATTGATGGAGGACCATCCCTCCATGATTGGGGACACCTTTCTATGGCTTTTAAGTGAGTAAGAGATAATCATCAATAACAGTTGGGACATCTTAATTTGCGAGTTTGGGTGGTATTTTAATATGGCATACCCCTGTTTTACAAACTTATGTATAAACACCACCCTCACTTTTTTGTCTTGCAGGGGTTAATTGAGCCTGATTTATGGAATCACAGAATTTTGGAGTACAGATTGTAGAGAGCAATAGCCAGAGGATATGAGACACATTTAATCCAACAGCCTCACTTTCAAGATGAAAACGTTAATGTAAATTATCACGGTTAATTCCAACCCCTTCCCTTTGTTCCCTCAGCTTCAGAGTTGATGACTGTTTCTGCAGTTGCTCCTTATCCTTTTTCTTGCTATTTTTTCAGCTACTACATTAACAACTTTATATTTAGTGAATATTTGCTCATATTAAATTCTCATTGTTCAAATAACTGGTAAAAATGGAATTTTTTTCTTGTTCTTACTGGACCCTACTGTGAGCAAAGGGGGTCTCCATACGTTGATCATAAGTGAAATAAACAAAAACAGGAAGCGAATTATGATTTCTGCTAATAGTCTTTTCCACAGTTAGCTGAGAGGGAAAGGATCCATGTTCAGTGGTCTCAAATGCTTCCTTCAACATCAGAACATTAATCAAACATGAATGGCATGGTAGGCATTCCGGTATGAACTTGACCTTTCTCAATCACCTTTGTTTTATGTCAAAATACACATGGGTGCCTTGGTGCAATTAAGAATGACTAGTCCTTTTATGGTTAAACAAACTATATTTACCAAAGCTATAGACTAGAAACCCAAATTCTTGTGTTCTTCTGTTTTCAGTTTCCTCCTGTGAGAATTTTGAAAACTATTAGCCAGATGAACTTAATTAATTTCTTCATTCACTAAATCTTAATTTGACATTTTGATTACCAAGATATTCTGGCTTTCTTTTTGGAATGTAATATTGTTCTCTACTAGGGAAATGTGATGAACATGTCTGGGCATCCTGGTCCTTACATTTAACTCAAAATTTTTAGCTCCACTTAAACACTGACTCCACATAGAGTCAAAGTATTTATTCCTCGTATTTTCAGAGAGATTCCTTAAATCTACATCCACTGCTAGATTATCGAGCATGGCTTTCTCTCTGCATGTAACACTGCACATTCCTTTTACATCCACGCCCCTCAGACTGAGCCTTGTATTTGCTACATAGATAACAGGGGTCTTACTCGGCTTCATTTTTTATTAGAAGAGTATCACAGAGATTCAAACTCTTGTCCCACATTATAAAAAACACAATATTCCAATTCTTAAAAAAAATAATAATAATTAAGCCTATGTCTGCTAGGCAGCACAAGAGTTTTACGGTTTAACTGTTCCATTTCCAGGAGGTGTCTTCCCTGTAGACATACCCATTTTGTGATTGGCACACACCCAGATGCGTTCTGAAAGGTATGTGTTCGGGAAAGTGCCAACATGCTGTCTCTCACAGTTCCCCTGCCCAGGCAGCCCTGTTTAGCTGTCCCAGAACTCTGAGACTACCTCTGATGTTCCACCTGCTTACATCTTTGCCTGTCAAATTCCGAAGGCCTTAGAAAGGTTGCTTTTCCTTTCATGATGGATGCAGAACATTGTCCAGAAGCTAAGATGTAGTTTTACAAATCTAGAAGATTGAGTCACTCGCTGGAGCTCAGTAGATGTTCTCAGGGGCTCAGGCCTAGCAAAGGCAGAAACTTGTTAATAGCCCCATCCACTGTGAGGTGTTTGTCAACCAAAATTGATAGGAGCACTAAGCAGAACTGAAAGGTTAGTCCCTTTAAAAACAGTCTTCGCTGAGCACGGTGGTGCATGCCTATAATACTAGAACTCTGCGAGGCTGAGGCAGGTGGATTGTTTGAGTTCAGTAATTCCAGACCAGCCTAAGCAAGAGTGAGACCGCATCTCTACAAAAAAAGAATGCAGCATGAGGTAAGATGGATTAAAAAAAAAAGAGGACAAGAGGAAAATCTTAGGAAACAAAAATAAAGAGAATGAAAAAAAGAGAAAAAGGCTGAGAAGTGACCAAAGATCTTGAAGGTGACCTTGTATTGTAGAAGTAGTGTAATGGAAATCAGGAAGGAAGCGATCAAAATTACCAGACGCAAGACAGGGTCAGGAAATTGTCATGGAATTGAAAAAACTACTTACCATACTTAACTGGTAAATTATTGTTGGCTTTAGTTAAAACAGTTACAGTTGAATGGAGTTTGGATGGGAGGAGGGAAAGTAGGCAATCAGCTGATGGCTGGTGCCGATGATGGTGTAGGGTGACGAAGTGGTTACAGTGAAAGAAAAAAATGTCAGGAACGAGGGGCATGCAGGATCTAAAGAGGTAAATTTTAAATGTGGAAGGGAGGGAGCTTAAACATGGATATATAGATGGTGAGGAAACAGTTGTTGAAAAGAGCAATTACAAATATAAGAGAGAGAGGCAAAATTACCAGTGGAGTACGGCCCTGTCCCTAAATAAATAACATGAATATGATCAAATTTATATTTTACATATGCTTATATTTCTGGAAATGGAATGATTTAAAAAGATACGCTTCTGACTTTAATTTACTTACCCCATGTCCTATGATTCATACAAGACTTTGGAATTGAAATGTAGTTCAAATAAGCAATCCAAAATAATTACACAACTGATAGTATTAATGGGCTGTTGACTATAGTACAGAGTAATTTATTTAGCTCCACACTCTTCAACCTTGTCATTAATGTGACAGCATATACTTGTTCTTTCCAAAATAATATTTGATTAAGGCAAGTGACGATCCCAATTGCCATCACAGTGTGACACCCCATGGCCAAGAGTGTGTTATGCTGCGTTAATTCACATGAACGCACAGACGGTGCTCAGCCCTCAGTGAGAGTGGAGATTGCCCATTTCATGCCCTGTCATGTCTCATTGCATTAATAGCCACGTGTGCAATGAGGTCTGCAATCTCTGGCAATTTTACAGCATTTTCAAATGTACTTGTCACAAATGGAGCAGCCAAGTACTTAATTAAGCAATCTTGTTTCCAAAAAACATGTGTCTCCAGGAGCAGGCTGACATTTGAGGTACTATAAGTTGCTTTTATCTATGTAAGGTTGAAAAGGAACATGTAATACTGGTAAATCTTAACTTACATCAGATCTTCCATTTAAAATTCAAAGAACATCCTGATAAGACCACTTGTCTCTCTAGTAAGTAGATACATGAACTCTGCTACTTACCACCTGTAACCTTATGGTTAGCATTTGACTTCCGCGAGCTTCCATTGTGTACATGTAAAATAGGGTTACATACCAGGTATATTGTGAAACATGTTACATAAAAAATATAAAAGGCTTAGAACCTGGCAAGTAATACACTCTAAAATCTATATTTAATTTTCATACTCTAAATGAAAAGTAGGATAGTGAGAGTGTTTTTAAATCACAGGAAAGTAATACAAAGTGGTCATCAAGGTATTCTGGGCTTGCCATAACTTCATGAAAGTGAATTTTACTCTCTTTGGACTGGTATTTCAGAGGAAGTCAAGGAAAACTGAGAGTGTTTTATAAATTTCTGTTTTATTAACAACTGCATATACTCAGAAGTTATTCATAACTCTCTGGTTACAACACTTACTAGAACATGTTATAAGGTAAAGAGCAACTTGTGCAGTAGCCTGGCAGGAGGTGTTTTCCACCCATCTTATTTTTTAATATTTAATTAACTAATTGACAAAAATCGTATGTATTAAATGTCCAAAGCGATAATTTGATATGTGTATACATTGTATGATAACACCACAATCATTTAACACCACCAAACCATTCATACTTATTATTTTTGCATATGTCTGTGTAATGAGGGCACTAAAATTTACTTTTTTAAATCAAATTTTAAGTAAGCAATACAGTACAAATAACTACCACGTACCATATGAGATCCTTGGAAAATATTCATCTTATAACTGAGAGTTTGATGTCAGAGCGACATCTGCCCATTTCCTCTGTACCTCCGTTCTACCCTCGCCTGTGATGCATTTGACTATTTTATATTCCACATATTAACACAAGTGAGATCATATAGTATTTTTCCCTCTGTGTTTGGCTTATTTCACTTAGCATACTATCTTCTGTGTTTATTCATGTTACCATGAAAGGCAGTATTTCCTTTTTTAAGGCTAAATAATATTCTCTTGTGCATATATACCACATTTTCTTTATCCACTCATCCACCAATGGATGCTTACATTGTTTCTCAAAGTATTGGACAAGAAAATGCAGACTAGTGCCAATATCAAGGAGTAAGTAACAGAGAACATTTGATCTACAGAAAATCTTAGCAGAGGTTAGAGGACATACTAGGGAAATGTTGATGTCAGATTACACTCGGTCAAGCTTCCTCTCATTGTTCCCCAACAGGCTAAGAGAAAGCAGAACAAGTGAGCCAACAGAGCTCTCGTATCCTGAAGGTTTGGTAAGTTCAGGGGGCTACAGGGTGAGAAGGTTTTTACCAGGTACCTTATCATGTATCTGGCAGCCTCCATATTCACACAAGATGAATACTCCAGACCAGAGACCCCTTGGCCTTCTTTTGTCCATGGGATTTTTTTTTTTTTATCTAGATATTCCAGTAAATAGACCTGTCTCAAAAATGCTAGAAGTAATAGCTCTTCTGGGGGCCCAGTTGCTAGATCAAGGAAGAGTTGGGAGCAGAATAATGATGCACGTCTGGGGACGCAGAAACGCTTTAAGACCTGGCTACAAAAATAAGAGGGCTTAAGGATGTTCAAGTGTTATCACACACCCCAACACCCCAAGATGTTTAGTGACTAAAGAATTCATGACGTTTCCACTTAAAATCTGAGTAGATACATTTAAGGAGAGGACAGTCACTGTTAAGACCAGGATTAGAAGCCCAGAAGATTCAATGCAAGAAATATCTCAAACCACAGTACCAAACTAGATAGACAAAAAGACAAAATTAAAAAAAAAAACAAAAAAAAATGTGAGTATAGATTCAGGATTCCTAATACATGAACTATGAAAATTCCAGAAACTACACAAATGAAAAAAAAATTGCTAATAAAGGTGAGGTAATAATTAAAAAATAGAAGTAAAAATCGATCAGTTGGGTTGATCAATATTGTTCCAGCTTTACCAGGTTCATTGCCTGCTACTCAATAGGATGCCAATGACACTGAGACAACAGGGTTACAGAATGAAGTGTGATGTCACAGGTGTGACAGCAAGGTTCCAGCAGAGAGTGTGATGTCACAGGTGCGACTTCAGGGTTACAGCAGAGAGTGTGATGTCACAGGTGCGACTTCAGGGTTACAGCAGAGAGTGTGATGTCACAGGTGCCATGCAGCAGATGGGAGGAAGTTCTCAAATCCTTCTCCGATAGAATTTGAAAGAAAGGGATTTTAAAGATATATTGTGAGGGAAAGGGTTAGGTAAGATAATTGGATATGCTAATTGGCTGGGTTAGAGGTAGAATTATGGGGGCTGTAAAAATGATCTTCTTGGGCTGAGTTACTTCCTGCATAGGGCTTATAAGAACAATAAAGGCAGTTCCTTGCTACAGGCCACTGGTTTAGGTGGGTCAGCTGTTTCACCAGAATGCAGGACCTGGAAGATACCTCAAAAAGTAGCCTTAGGTTTCACTTAGGTTATCTATGGAGCAATGAAGAACACTAATAACAATTATCAGCAGTCATCAGGGGCCCAACCTTTTTCACACCAGGGACTAGTTTCATGGAAGACAATTTTTCCAGGGACCAGATAGGGGGGTGGGGGGGGAATCTAATAAGAGGTGAAGCTCAGGTGATAATGAGTGGCTATAAATACAGACGAAGCTTCTTTGCTCACTCGCCCACCACTCTCCTCCTGCTGAGTGTCCCGGTTCCTAACAGGCCACAGACCACGCAGGTCCACAGCCCGCAGGTTAGGGACCCTGGAGTTCTATGACTCCTAAGTACCAAGCAATTACAGAAAAGCAAGCTAGAGAACAATGGCTGGTTATGTACCTTTTTAACCATGCCTGTACCTTTGCACCGTCCATGGTCCTCCTATAGTTCCCACCTTGTGATTCTTTTATTACCTTTATAGAAAGAGATTTCAGTATACCAGTTTATAGACTGACAGGCTTCCTGAGTTCTAGGCTAAAGATGTAACAATGCAAATCCTAATAAAATTGCATTAGTTTGAAAAGAAAATATCCTAAGCTTCCAGATAGAAACAAAACAATTTACCTGGAAAGGAAAATACATATTCATTGATCAGATCGACAAAGCGCTTACCTTTTGCAATACTAGAGGCTAAACAACAGTCGAATAGTGTCAATATATAATGGGCAAATCAGGATTTTATCCTGAGTATATTATCTGTTGGAGAAAAAACATAAGTGATATAATAAAAGAATCCTGAGAGTATATATCACCATCACACTCTGAACTAGGTAAAATATTTGAAAAAAGATTCTAATCAAACATTACATAAAATAATAAAGACTTTAAGATAAGAAAATAAGAAGATAGGAAAAAGTGAGCAATGGATTTGTGAGATATGCTTGTGGAAAGGAGAGCCTGCCTAGAAATGGGGAAAATCAAAGTTACAGAGAACCTTTAAAATAGAAGTAGCTATTGTAGAGGAAATTGGCACGATTTTGTCTCCAGAAAAGCAAAGTACTGAGAGAGAGAAGTTAAGAGAGGGAGGGAAAAGAATGAATTACAGCGGTACCTCAAGAATGGAAAAAGAGAGTGTCAAAAACAAAGAGAAATGAGAGTATTGGAAATGGAAATCTCGGGGAGATCTATTCTATTAGCGTGTAGAGAAATTGTAGTGGGTTTGAGTCTATTTCATGGGCACACTTTTGGGACAGAGTGCTTGATTATAAGATCAGGGGAAGCCAACGTAACTATAAATAGATGGAAATTTGCAGTAGATATTCCTATTAGCAAGGAAGAGAAAATGAATGGAAGGGCACCGTCAAGAAAGAAGCAAAAACAAATGAAGTGAAAATGAAGAAACCAAAAAGTATAATAAGGAACAAACATGAACCAAAATAAAATCCAACATTCAAATAAACTAACATAATAGTTTAAGTGACTAATTATTAATACTTCCACTAAAATACAGAAACTGTTAGATTAAAGTTTTAAAAAGAAAGAGCCTAGGGCAGTGCCTGTGGCTCAAAGGAGCAGGGCACTGGTCCCATATGCCAGAGGTGGGGAGTTCAAACCCAGCCCCAGCCAAAAACTGTGAAAAAAGAAAAGAAAAGAAAAAGCTAGGCCAACGTGATGGCTCAAGCCTATAATCTTAGCACTTTGTTAAGCTAAGGTGAGAGGATTGCTTGAACCCAGGAGTTCAAGATCAGCCTGAACAATCGTGAGACCCCATCTCTACAAAAAAGAGAAAGTTGCTAGACTTGACTGTGCCCGCCTGTCGTCTACCCTTGGGAGGCTGAGACAAGAGAATGGCTTGAGCCCAGGAGTTTGAGGTTGCAGTGAACCATGATGATGTTACTGCGCTGCAGCCTTGGAGACAGAGAGAGGCTCTTCTCCAAACAATAGATTTTTTTAAAAGCCTAGAAGTTGTTTACGATATCCTCAGCATGGTGGAAATTAAAGGTTAAAATTAACAAATGAGCAAGTAGATAACAGGCGAATGTAAACAGAGGAAAAGTAAGAATGGGGATAGTAATGTCAGATAAAATGTAAGATTAAAAGCAACAAACGGGATGAAGCAGAACAAGGGGAAATGAAGAGGCAAGCTCATGGAGAAAAGATAAGCCACAAACCTACATAAATGGAAAAAACAAAAGATAAAATTTATAATTAGAAATGAAAGAACTTATAAAATACAGCCTTATTTAGCATCATCATCATAACTCTCTCAAAATTAGGTATATGCAAGAAAACGACTTGAATAGCTATAAATCGTTTTTGGAACTCAGAAATTTCCTGTTTAAAAGGGAAGGTTAAAAAAAATCGTGAGTAGATCAGGCACAATTAACTAAGCAGACGTGTGACTTGCTTTTATTTATAGCTTTGCATTATATTATTCCAGAAAAGTTCATTTTTTGTCTGTTTTGAAACATGCCATATTTAAATTTAAAAAAAAATTTGTTCTCAGAACAATCTTAAGATTGTGTCTCACTTATATTTTAAAAAGCCATGAACCAAGAAAAAACAAACAACATGAATTTACTTACTAAAATGTTATATGTTTATAATATTCATGTCCCCCACGTAGTGATGAAGCGCACTGGATAAGAAGGGGTACAGTGCAGTCAGATGTTTTAATGATGGAAAGTAGGAGAAGAAAGTTAGAAAGTTGTTTATTGCTCTTTTGACTTTGCCTTTAGTTTGCAGGGAATATATTTCCCCTGTTGAGAGAAAACTTGCAAAAGCTCGAGTGTTTTGATGTATGGTATCTGAACTCCAAAGAGAATGTAATCTTTGTGGCAAGCGATCCAAAAGAAGTCCTCATGGAATTTGAGCAAGCTCTGAAAAAGGCAACCAGAGCGGCGGGATGCTTCTCCAGAAATGAAACACTTCCAAGAACAAACAGGAGAGCAAGCACATCTCGGGTGTTTAGTTATGTCTCGGGTCTATTACTAATTTCGGAATCTCTAACAGTCTCCGGATGATCAGAGTGATTCTTCCCCCAAATATGTAAAAACCCAATTAGACAAATGTTTAACTCCAACCCCTGGAGTCAAATTATATACTTCACATATTTGCATTGATGAGACCTCACACCCAAAGGATTTTATCATTCCTGTGGAAGAAAAATTTAAAAATTGATAACAGAAAAATCTATGCTTACTATAAAGATATGCACACATGGTTTTAATTTCAATTAAACTACAATAATAGCACCGACATCACTGTTAATGTATTCAAATGCAATGTTCTGTTGCAATTATTTCTGGCGATATTTATTAAAGGGACATGAATATTAATAGACTAGGTATTTATAATAAATATTTAGATATAATAGAAAATAGTATATTAAAAACTATGCCTAATTATTTACATGTCTAATGACTAGAAATTAAATCCCTACTTGGCAGAATTTTTAGTTTTATAAGCCTTTATGTGATCCAATTAAAAGAAAACAAAAACACTGACAAAAACCATTGAGTTTTCTTCTTATAAATCAATTCTTAATTCACATCAAATATAAAGCAATAAACATAAAAGGTAAGTCAATTAACTTAATAATCCATCATGCACCATACAGGAATTCATACAAATATTGAAACAATTTATATTTTCACAATAAATCCCCTTGTCATAGGTTGTATTCCCTCAGAATCTGATCTTGAGACATGGACTTGAATGCACATAGTTTATTTAGGAAAGGATTTGATCCCAGGAAGCACTAGTGAACCAGAGGTAAAGTTTAACAGGAAAAATAATAATAAAACAGTATATTAATTAGTGTTAATGAGAAAATTATCACTCTGTGTATCTAGGACTCAGTCCCCCTGGGGAACGTCAAAAGATTATAAAAGTATCTTCATTATTTTCATGTCTGAAAGGGAAGAAGTAGTTGAAGGCTGCTTTTTAAAATGTTTACTTTTTGGAACCGCATTGTAGAAAGGCCTTGGAGATAGAGAAGGTTCTTGGACAAGAAATGAATCATTAGTGCTCGGTACAACTTGGAGTGGCATCCTGAGCTAGCATGTGAGCGGGGCATCCGGGTACTTCTACACATTTTTAGGGCATAATGAAGCCCATAATATCTGGTTTTTACTAGAGGAATTATAAAAAAAAAAAAAATAGTAAAGTAAAATCCAAAAATTATGTGACCTGACTGAATAGTTTTTATCCATTATTTATTATAATGAATGTGAGTATAATACATACACTGAGAATAGGGGTTATATTTTTAAACAGTTTTAAGATGGAAACACAGTTCCACGCCTTGTAAGTTCGTATTGCTGTTGGACTGTCAGAAAGTTGCTTAATCTTTAGGAAATTTAGTTTTCTCAGTGAGGGAGAGGAGATTGCATCATATGAATTATATTGCAATTAAATGATATTAAATAATTTAAAATGTATAAAAAACTTAATGTGGCCCGTGTATACTTTCAGTTCTAAGAGAAATTCTGGCGCATATTAAATTACTCTTTCTTATTTGTTTGATAGTAATGTTGATAGATACAGAAATGGAATGCTTATACAATAAAATACTATTTGTCATTTTAAGTTCAGGCTTAGGTATGCATGGTTCTGCGAGGAAATATCTCAGTATTTGCCTCAGTATAGACCATATTTGAATATTGATTGTGTTCCAGGTCCCGTCCTATCTATCCATCTATTGGGGAGCGATTTGTCACTATTCTCGACTATAAATTAATGTGGTAGGTATTATTATTATTCTCCTTTTATGAACAAAAAAACAGAAGAACTGAGTGGGTGAATAAATATGGGCTATAACATTAACTCAGAATGCACACAAAATGAGAAAAAAGATAAAAATCTGGGACTTTACTCAATAAGCTGAATAAGATGGAAAATAATATGAACTAGGAGTTACAGGGCGAGGGCAAGATAAGCTGACAGCAGAATTATTAAAAGGGTCTGAGTCAAATAAAATGAAAATACATTGAAAACAAAATTGTTAGCAGAATAAAAGTCACTAGTTGACAAATTAGTGAGATGGATAAGGTAAGAAGTGACAAGCTTTGGGGATTGCAAGGAGAAATAGTTATAGAAAAGACAACAGAGAAATTCTCCAAAAAGACACTAGATGGGTATAATAACTCATATTGTAAGTGAGAAAAACATGGAAAATCAGAAGCAAATCTTCACATTTTGATTTGTAATTTGTCTCAAAAGGAAAATACGAAAACTGGATAAAGAACTAGTCATTCTTATAAGATAAACCACAAGGGTACAAGTGAACCTTTCTAAAAGCAGAGTATGAATGTCTTAACTCAATAACTAAGAAAATGACATGAAGGCTATGTTAACCAGTTTGATGAGAGTATTTCAAAATGTATTTGAAAACAGCACACTGTACCCCATGATTGCATGAATGTACACAGTTATGCTATAAGAAATAATATCAGTTCTCGGCCTTTTGGCTAAGATCAAGTGTAGTATCTATAAGAAATAATAAAGGAAATTTGAATGGAAAAAAACAGAACTGGTAATTCTGCTTCATACACTGTATTTCATCTTGATAATAACTATATAAATAGACAAACATAATTTACGTTTTGATATTAAATTGATGACAAATGCCAAGTGTTAAATATTAAATATCCACGCAGAGACTTACACAGGACTATTCTTAGCAGAATTCCTCTAAGCCAAAATTTGAAACCATCTTAAATGTCCATCTGGGGATCGTTAGACTTAGCAATGGCATGTTTTTAAAGTGAAATACTATTTAATGGCAAAAAGAGTGGATGTTGGATGCATGCTAAGTGAAAGAAGCCTGATAAATGATACCACGTATTTCCGAATTCCAATTTGTATAAAATATTCTGAGAAGACAGATGTAGATTAGGGGTGTCTGGGTAGAAGGCGATAGGACTACAGGGGAAAGATTAATAATTAAGGGACATTAGGAATTTTAATGGGCTGGTAAAAATGTTCTAAACCTTATTTCTGGTCATGTTTAGACAATCTGGCAAATTTGCTAAAGTATCATTGACTGTGCATATAATACAACATGCAAAATATGCTTCAATAATGATATAATATGTAAATGTTACATTTCATACAAACAAGAAAATACTAAAGCTCCAAGAGATATACGCAAACAAACGACACACACAAACAATTCCATAAAGCAGAAAGGAACATTCTTAAAAATGTATCATTCAAATATATTAATAGTGACAAATGCAAATGCAAATTGCCTGCAGAAGAGTCTCTCCGAATGCTCCAGAGGCCTTGTTAGGAAAAGGAGAGCTCTCTAGTCAAAGAGAAGAGAAAAGACTCATCAGTTTTCATACTCCAGGCAAGATACCTAGGTGGGAAGGAGCTGGGGGGTCCTCTCTTGGCCAAAGAAGGGACAGCAGGTCCAGCTGTGGATTGCAATATCTGATTGCCTGAGGGTATTAGAGACCGCCTTGTGTTGTCCTTTTCAGGGTGTCAGCGGAGTGTGACTTACAGAGAGGAGTCTAGCAAGTAGTGGCCGTGTAACCCTCCACAGCAAGGCTGACCACACACTTTCTTCATTGACCTGCTGTAACATTTCAAGGATGAGAAGACATTTTAAAGCAAATGACTGAAAATTTATCACTATTCACATATTCCACACAGTTCCTATGCTTAATTTCAGGGATGTAGCTTATAGTTCTGTTTTCCAGAAGTCAAGAAAATAATTCTCTGCCTTTTGAGCTCTTTGTAGCTTTTCAAGCAATGTATATACTTATAGCAGAGTTTGAAACATGTATTTTTCTCTCTCCTTGATTTCTCCAAGTTGGATAAACAGTTTTATATCTAAGGCATAGGAGCTTAACTCACTGAAGAGGAGTTTTGGATGAGCAAAGGAATATCCTTTTTATGCAAAGTAACTTGGATATCACAGTGCCTTAGCCCTAGGACGGGTGTCATCTGAGGCACCTCTTCACCACTGGAAGGACCTTGAACGTCACACTTAAAAGCTTGAGAGAAACTGTGCCTTATTCAATTTTGTTGTTCCAGCAACTAGAACAGCCACATAGTAGGTGCTCAACAAATATTTTTAAAATAAACTCTTCATTTACTAGAGTCATTAGGAAGCACCCATTTTTCCTATGACTGTGCACCTTGGGACTGGGACAAACAGCCTGAACTTTTTGTGTTTCCTCCTGTTACAGGGTCATCTATCCTTTGCCAGCTGTCCAATTACCAGTTATAATGAAGCGCGGTTACACAGCTTGCTTCCAGGCAAATATTTGTACGCTAAATCACTTAACTAGACAATATTTAGCCCTTGCCAGCATGCGATCAGTCTTTTAAACAAGGAAAATTAAAATGTGCTTAAGCATTCTCACCAAATATTTATAAATTTGAGTGTTTTAAAATCCATACAGATAAAGCCTGCATTATTGATTTATAAACGTAAGATCATTTGTTTGGGGCCTTGAATTTTTTATAAATTTACAATGCATTATATCTTTTTAGAAGTATTTATTTTAGTTATTCCATGATTGATTATTTCCTGAAGAATATTTTTCCTTTGATTTTCTTGGAGTGTCATACAAATAGGGTGACTATCTTCTAATTTAACAGCAATGGTTAATTTGTGCAGTGAATCTTTTTGCGTTTTTATACATTGTTCAAAAATAATGTAATAATGTTAAGTACTACAAGATCAAAACTGAAGTAGCAGGCTGATTTAACTTGTAAAGTCGCTGTGAAAGAGATCAATTTCAGTGGAATAATGAGATTAAAAACCCTATGATAGTGGTTGGCATAAAATAGGAAAAGAGAAAATACAGACTTTTAATAAAGTCTAAAAGTGAAAGAAAGAAGATTGACGAAGGTATCGTGTGTGGGAAAGTAGATGATGCATAGACAGATATTTTAGGTTAAAGCATTGGGTTCTAGCGCAAAAGAAAAAGATGAAGATAGAAAAATAGTGAATAATTCATCAAACAGTATCCTACAGGAGGCTGGAAAAAAAAAGAAAAGAAAAGGAAAAAAGGAAAAATATAACTAAAATGAAGACTAACATTTCAGTGCACAGAGGGACATCTGGCCCTGGGTTCGAACCCCGCACAAGGCGGAGAGCACCTTCCCAGGAAGTGAGCCTGATCCCACTCAAGTGTGTGAAGAAGCTGTTTGCTTCCTGCAGTGCGGGCCGTCTAGTGTGGGCTGTCAAATTCTGAGTGGAGTAAGAATGGCATTGACATGGGGGAGGACCCTGAGCTTAGTCAAAGTAGACTAAGAATGGTGTTTATGAGGGGAGAAAGTCTGGATGCAAGTTGGTTGAGGAAGGTGTGCCTGTATTGGATCACCCTGAAGTCAGTTACCAAAGCTTGAGAGCAGGTAAAAAGGGGCAGCTACACAGAAGGCGTGCAGGTTTTAAGTGCTACACTTTACTAGGGTTCTGGATAGCTCTTTATCATTAAAATGCATCAAGGTGGCCCAGATGGGTGTTAAGAGGAAGAAATCCGGAAAGGGGAAACAGCGAACAGAGTTAACCACCTCCGAGGATCACAGACCAGTTGAGTTATTGTCTTGTCACTTTTAAAGACTTAAAAGATACGGAATAGAGCCCTGATGGGTGGCTCATGCCTACAATTGCAGCACTTTTGGAGGCAGAGGTGGGAGTGCTTGAGCCCAAGAGTTTAAGAACAGCCTGGGAAATTTGGGGAGAATCTGTCTCTACAAAAAATAAAAATAAAATAAAATAGAATTATGGGATAAGGAAAAACAAGCAGCATGAATCCTGAAGTATTGGATTAGAGTTGGATGAACACTGTGAATTTGTGATTTTCAGTATATATAGACATACAGAACTAAAATTGTGTATGTCTGCCTATGCGATATGTATTTATCATATAGGTCTAGTCACTAGATACAGTGAAACCCCAATAGAAATGAGTGTACCTAGGGGCAGCACCTATGGCTCAAAGGAGCAGGGCACTGGCCCCATATACTGGAGGTGATGGGTTCAAACCCAGCCCCAGCCAAAAAAAAAAAAAAAAAAGAAATGAATATACCTTGTATCCACATGCTGAATTATAAATATAATTATTAGCTGGAAGAAACACAGAAATGGCTAATCCAGAGGTGGAGTAGATAGATATATTAGAAGATAAGCTGGGACAATTGTTACATCAGAGAGCAAGGAAGGGCTTAAAGAACAACAGGGACGCGTCCAGAGGACACAGAAGCCATCTTGACCGAGCTCCGTCTCACTGGCCAACTCTGAGGTGATATCTGTATCAAAATAAAAATTAACAATAGGCCATTATCCACTAAATAAAACGAGAATGCATGAACCCACCTACCCTGAAATAAATAGATGAATAAACTGAAAGTTTTGTGAGTAATGAGTCCAAAGGACCCTCACGTTCCACAAAGTACTCAGTCATTACAAAGGGTCTGGGAATCCCATCACAGCGGAGAAATCTGAAGGGCACGGCTTTTACAGAAAGGATCAAAGTGAACAATACAGTGATCAGAGGCCTGGACCCGGGTGGTACAGTGGAGAGAGAGCCAGGAGCGGAACACACATCACGCATCTAATGTGCTTAGTGTGAAGCGTCATCAAACTCAATTTGTGAGAAAATATGAGACGAAAGGTGGAGGAGAATTCTACAAAATAATCGCTCTGTTATTTCCAGATTTCACGTCATGGAAGTGAAAGTAAAACTGCAGAAGTATTTCTCACTGGAGGAGAAACCGTAAAGGCCTAACAACCATACATAACGTGTGGTTTTGAACCGTCTTCTTTTTCTGTAGGAATGTTACTGCGACAACTGACAAAACTTGAGTGAAATCCGAGGGTTCCATGTAGGAATGCATTGCTGTTAATTTCTTGATTTTGATAGCCTCACCGTGGTTGTGTAAGGAAACAAATTTGTTTTTAAGAATTATCCAAGAAATGTACAAGATGAAGGGGCATCCGTTTGGCAACTTACTTTCAAATGACTCTGGAAAAAGATTTTATTTGTACTTTATTTCAACTTTTCCATGACTTTGAAATTGTTTCACAAATTGTGTTACAATAGTGATGACCATGGAGAAACTGTATGTGGTCATGGGACGGTTATAAATCTTGACTGTGTATACATTATTCAAAACTCAATGATGTTTACCTTTAAAACGAGTGCATGTCATTGTCTGCAAACCACAATTGTACTCAAAAGTGCACTTCAAAAATGCACTTGGTCAAAAATATGTGGCTGTGTTTGAGAATAAGGAAGAAATATATTGATTAAAAATAAAATAAAAAACTTACTATGGTGAGCAGGGCCTGATTTCATAATTTGATGTGAGACATGTGGTGTAAGAACTCAAAGGCCACCTGAGGATGGGGGACAAACAGGTTGCATTTGGCAGGAAATTACAATCAACATCCACTAATGAGGTATGAAGCTGGAATTACATTATCCATTTATTAAAAAAATTATTTAAAAACTTATTTATTAAAAAAAATCAAAGAGCTTCAATGGGCTTCCCTAGTTACAGGTGTGCACACATGGGACCAAACATAAACGTGTATTCCTATAGCCCCAGACAAGGCTTCTGACTACTGTGCATTCCATAGGACCAGAGTTTAGACAAACACCAAGTCAACGTGTAAGGAGGGGCTTGCTTAGGAGATTAACTCATAAAGATTAAATACCAATGGAAGAACATCCACGTTGATGAAGTATAGTCAGTGCACTGAACAAAATGCAGAAAAAGGAAAAGAGGGCGGCGCCTGTGGCTCAAAGGAGTAGGGCACCGGCCCCATATGCCAAAGGTCGCAGGTTCAAACCCAACCCTACCCAAAAACTTCAAAAAAAAAAAATTATTAAAAAAAAGGAAAAGAAATGATACTATAGCAATAAGAAAAGGACTATAAAACAGCTGTATTTAGAAATCTTGCATAGGAAATGATGACATAATGAAAAGAATTTATTCAAAAAGAATGGGCAGTTGCATGCTAAAAAGAATACAAATTCTTACAGGAACTTGGAAATTAAAAATACAGTAAAAATGCGGGCATGTGGGATAAACTAGTTACATCTAAAAGATAGTTTGGACCAGGCATGGTGGCTCACACCTGTTGTCCCAGTGCTGTGGGAGGCCAAGGCGGGTGGATCACCTGAGCTCAGCCGAGCTCGAGACCAGCAGAAGACCAGCATGAGGTAGAGTGAGCCAGAGTGAGACCCCGTCTCTACCAAAAAAAAAAAAAGCTGGACACTGGGGCAATCCCAGCTACATGGGGGGCAAGAGGGCAAGAGAATCAATAAAGGAGGAAGAAAGAGAGAAAAAAGATCAACTTGTCAAAGATCAGGTATCAGTAAGTAGCTGGATTCATATATGTACACCATGGAATACTATGCAGTCATTAAGAAAGATGGAGACTTTACGTCCTTCATGTTCACATGGATGGAGCTGGAGAATGTTCTTCTGAGCAAAGTATCACAAGAATGGAGGAAAAAGTATCCAATGTACACACCCCTATTATGAAACTAATTTATACCTTTTATATGAAAGCTATAACCTAATAACCTAAGGATACGGGGAAGGGGGAGGGAGGGGGGAATGGGTAGAGGGAGGGGGGTTCGAGAGTTCACTTCTGTGGTTCATCTTACAAGGGTACAAGTGAATCTTTCTATGAGTAGAATATGAATGTTTTAACACAATAACTAAGAAAATTACGTGAAGGCTGTGTTAACCAATTTGATGGAAGTGTTTCGGATTGTTTGTGAAAACCCCACACTGTACCCCAGAAGTGCATTAATGTACACAGTTACTATTTAATAAAAAAAAAAATAGAAAGTGGGGGAAAAAAAAGAAAAAATAAATTAAAAAATAAAAAACTTCAAACTAAGATAAAGTGAAAGTCAGCAGAAATTGAAAGGAAAAATCAAAGATAGTTTGATAGTTCGACATAGCAGAAGGAGAGTTCATTGAATACAAGATGTAATAGAGAAAATACTTAAGAATGAAGCACAGAGAGGTTAATAATGAACTGCAATGAAAAGAAACTTAGAGAAAATGAAGCAAGAAGTCACAGCATGAATCTAGGTAAGAAGCAGAGAAAAGGGAAACTTGCAGAGGTAATGATACTAATGTGGGAGCTGGAGGGGGGATATTCCCAGAACCTACCATGATTCCACTGGCTGAAAAAAATCACAGAGTATAGAACAGATTTTTAAAATGAATATTAAAGATACACTACTGAACATAAAGATGAAAGAAAAGAAAATACCCCAGGTCCCTAGAAAATAAGGGTAGATTCCATGAGAAAAGTACTAAGAGAATAGAACTGTAAATATAAAAAGTCTATATACTAAAAAAAATATATTAAGAATGCAGTCAAAATAAAGAAAATTAAAGATAGTAAGAATCACAAACCATTCTTTCAAAAAAAAGAAAAAAAGGGGGGAGAGAAGTAGCCAGAAGGAAGGGGGATTCAAGAGTAAAATGTGTTCCATGCACACCATGGAGTCTACTCATCCATTTAAAAAAAAAAAAAAAATCGATGACCTCATACCTTTTGTAAAAACCTGGTTGAAATTAGGAGCCGTTGTTCTCGGTGAAACAACAAAAACGGGCAAATAGACACTTACGCTCAATACCAAATTGAAACTAATGAATTAATGCTTAAGTGCACAAGTGAAAGCAAATCTCCACGAAAGTAAAGCTGGAGTGAAAGGAGAAATGGAGATGGGTAGGTTCACACCTACGTGTGAGGTGCACGCTCGCACGCATCTTGGTAAAGGGCACACTTCTCATGTTGACTCAGCCTATACAAAAACAAAGTATGTAAGCAAACCATGTATGCCTGCTAATATTCTGAAATAAAAAATAATTTAAAAATAAGAAATCAAATTACATAAAAGTAAAATAAGTAACGGTGAGAAAAGAATTCATTAACACATGACGATGAACAAAATAATAAGCTAATGTTACACATGAAGGAGAACGGAGATTAAAGATCACTTTGAAAGGACAAAATTGGCAAACTACTTACAGAACGCTAATTAAGAAGACAGAATGCTAATGGAATGAGATTGGTAATGAAACAATGAAACTGCAGATATAAATTCAACAGACGAGTTTCATTAATTTAAATTTTAAAAGATAGATTAAAGCTTTTTTTATTTTTCAGAAGATAAACAACGTAAACAAGAAAAATAGTAAACCTGGAAAGGTTAAAATCAACTAAAGAAACTGGATCACTATTAAAATATACTCCACCTAATCAGGCATAAGAATAAGACAATTGTAATTCCTCGCTGATTACCAATTACACTGTCCTTTCTTCTCCCCTTGATAAATGTGAGTGAAAGATTAGGAAAATGTGTCCTTTATTTAGAAAACCGGAAAAGTAAAATCTATATTTCTTTTATCCTTTGAATCTTTAAATATGCTCCAATTATAAGAAATTAAAAATGTCACTAATCTATAGCAGAAGTAAAAATAACTTTAAAATGACACATATAATTAGATTCATATAGGAAAATTATTAGTCTCTACCTGAACTCAGAATTAAGCTCTATTCTAGTGTGCCAGAAATAATTTGTGTCTTTTATAATTCATGAATAAATAACTACTCTCCTCAGAGGAGATCAGTTCATCAGTTAATATCTAGTGTTTCATCTATTGTTTTTCTAGGGAAAAAAAAAAAACTTTATCACCAGTAACTAGTAATCATTTATTTGCACTTAAAAAATAATTTATTGTTTAAAAATATGTATTTATACTATAAAAACTTTTTACACTTGAAAGAATGCTTCATATACAAAACCTCACACCTGCAGGATTCTTTAGTAGGCTTAATCTGATCTGTAATTTTGAAAGCATTGATGTTCTAAGATTTCAGTTATTAAATATATTTCTTAAAATGACATTTTAAGTATCTGGAAAAAATTAAAAGACCAGATACGGAAGTTTTATTTTAGTGTGTTTGTTCTTATGTTTCTTGTGTTCCTACATAATATTTCCAACAAAGAAACAATTTCTAGTTATTTCTGATAGTTGATGAAAACATAAATCTTGCTTTTTTTTTCCCTCCCAAAGACTGGCAGCTAATCCAGCTGGTAATTTGAATAAACTGATTATATGCTTATCCTGGGCTTGTCTCTAATCCATTTCTTCATGGATTGAGCACCTCTGTCATCTTCTAACACAAATTTCTCTTCCCTCTTAAAATGAGAAGGCTTCTTCAGACCACAAGTTCTAACTATCTTTGGTATACCGTATGGTTCCAATATCACATGAGCATTTAAAGTCCTTGATGGGCTGTTTGGTTATCTCCGACAGGAGCTCCGTTCATTGACCAGTAGATGGCCTCTGATCCACATCTCCAAGTCTTACAAGAACCAGACATAGGCACTTGCAGCTCAATAGTGAGCTTAAGGCCTCATAAGCAAATCTCCCCCAGCAACTCCGTCTCCACAATCTCTCCCACTCTTTCTGGCTTTCTAGTTTCTCCTTTTCACTATTCCTATCAGAAAGTGGTGGTTTTAAGCACCCCATTCTATCCTGCATTTCGATGACTGAGTTTGCATTTCTGGCCAAGCAATAGGAGAGCAGACATGAAAAATATCAACAGAGGTTTGCTGTTACCACTTGGGACGACAGTTCCAATGATGACGTAGGGAGATTCCCTTCCTCAGAATTTTGGCTCTTCAGGAACCTGTTGACACGGCTGATGCTGCTCTCACGTGTGACTTGAGATCTGGAGTGTGAGAGAGTTGACTAAAGGAAAGAATGGAAAATTGGAGTTTTCCGTGCTCCCTGGGCTAGAACTAGAATGCTTCTTTCAATCTTTTCTGTGTTCCAGGTGTCATTTCTGTGCTTCAGATTACATTGAATTTAGGTGACATGATAACAGAGTAAAAAGGTTCACTTCAGGTTCCAGATTTGGGTCTTCTTTCCCAACCTACCCTAGATTAGCTTTCCAGATCCTCAAGTAGGTGCTCTGTCCAGACTTTATAGCTGCATTCAGGAGTAGAGACAGGTAAAATGGGTTTATTGCAGCTTATCTGGAAAGTGAACGACTAAGGAAAACAGACAAGTTAGACAAGCAACAGCCCCCACCACTGCAGCTGGTCTCAAAGGCACTGGTAACACTCATTCTGCTCCTCTGTCACTCATCCTGGGTGTCCCTCACCCTCAGCCAGTGGCTCTTCTAGTCTCGGTGGTTTTCCTGGCAGTGTGAGATGAGGGATCTGAGCACAAAATCTCCGTGCTTTTTTCAGAGTGTTGTTGCACGCTTGTGTATTTCCTATCGAGATTAGGCAAGGGACAGCCAGAGTTCACCTGGATCAAAACGGCTGCCAGATACTTGCCTCCCTAAATCCAAGGTGTGACAGTGTTTCTGCCTCTTGTCATAATGAGGATCAAGGTATTATTATTAATTTTGAGAGGTGGTTGCGTTTTTATTAATATTTCAGAATGAAAGAGCAATAATAGCATTAGAGAAGTGAACAGGCTTGTCAATCAGAAAGGCCAGTGTTCAAACGTAGATCACTAGTGGGTCACTTTGGGAAAGTTTTTAACCTATGTGACTTAGATTGATCATCTGTAACCTGGACATAAAAATACAACCTAACCATATAGATTATGTGATATAATGGCATTTGGATTATGTGATATAATCCATGGAAAACACTTACCACACTGCCTGATACATATATGCCCTGTGACATGTTTTCTACAATTACTGTTCTTTATGACACATCACTAGGTTAGTCACACATCCCTGTTTTCCAAATAATTTATGTAGGGGCCGACTCACACATGTGAATGTAATTAACAATAGTGGACACTTTCACTTTGAAAATTGTTTATTTTGAACATCAGTATTTTATGCTCACTCCTGTCTTTTTAAAACTTGAATATACTTTCTTTTAAAATCTATCACCAAGTCTCTATCCTCCTTTTCTTTGCTTCTGTGAATTGGCTCAGAATTTTTTGCCTGGATCACTGCTGCAGCCTGTTAGCTAGTCTCATAGCTTCCAGGGCTGCCTCTTTGATCCTGTCTCAACACTGACAGCAGAATGAACTTTCTAAGTTCAAATAAATTCATATCACCACGATCATTCAAGTCTTTCCAGAGATATCTTTATACAAATTCTTTATCATGGTAGATACAATTTAAAGTGATCCGAAACCTCCCGACATCTTCTTTCGAACAGGCCAGTGCCTTGAACTTGTCTTCTGGGCGTGATGAAGCAAAGGCATTATTGCCTTTTTCAGGTAACATCAACAATCAATTCCACCAATTTAGACACTGCATGAGACTGCCAAGTAGGACCCCACTCCTGGTTGAAACTATTATCAAGTGTTTAGGTAATGAGCTAAATTCCATTATTTCTGAAAAAAATGTAACTATAATGCACAACATATAAGAATACCTTCATTTCATCATTGAACACTCACTATGTCTGTTTACAAGTTGATTTTTTATTTGATAACTGCATGCCTGTCATAAATGTTGACATTTACAATATAACCAGATGAAACAAACACAAATGCATATATTTTTATTAGAATAAAGTTACTAAGAACTCTTCAATTAAAATAAAATGCAAGGTGATTCCATGAAAAGAAGTTTTACTTTCAGCTGGGAAGGAGAAGTGTAACTTGAAAGAAGTCAAGGAGGGAGAAGGGAGTAAGTTTGAAGCAGGTACTGTTTGTCACCGGTTGTGAAAGGTTATGGTGCTGAATGAGTGGATAATGAAGAGACAATTTCAAGCCAATGATCAGACCCACAGAAATTGATAGTTTCCATTATTTTGGTGCATTTAACAGGGCTCCATGACAAGAAGGCTCTACAGAGCAGATGGCCGATGCTCTAGCATGAGAGAATTGCAAATTGCAGCTTTGCTCATGTTCCTGTCAGTAATTTTCCTTGTATGGTGGCATATAACCTCAATTTTAATCACTTTTTCTAAGCCCCTTATTACCCTCTCATTTTTTTTAAATATTTGTGACTCCTTATCAACTCTAGGCAAAAAACAAAAGCTAAAAATGTAAGAAACAATGAAAGAGCCGTGCCAGAGAACACAGAGGAAAGCACAGATTGGGCAGGGAATGAGGTACTCCTGGCAAGACCAGTAGCAGCGAAGGAGGTTCAAGTCCCTGCTGCTGATATTCAGTCTGATTTTTCAAACATTTACACATGAACCTGACATTCTTAACAATTGTCTTAGACTATAACTAGAGACTTCTTACACATACTGCTTTGCGTAAATTTTGACCAGAGCCCTTGAACTGATAGATATGTTTATTTTATGAAGTTTAGATATGAAAATATAGGTATTTTTACTGGGAAATCATTAACAGAACAAAAATCTCTGCAGAATAAGCCTCTACATTACTTCCTTGAATAGATTTTGAATTTTCTTGTCCCTATTCCTGAGATTAATCCTCTCCCTCCCCATATCACCTTATGTTTTATACCTGGAAAATTTCCATTTTTGAAGCTATATCTTGGCTCTCATACTTATCCAGGACATAGTTTATGAAAATCCTAAACAACTGCCCCAACACAGGTAAGGTTCTGTCCTACGGTCTCCCCTTACCTCTGCCTTGTCTACACCACCACAGTTCCCTGTCTGTTTACTTGTCTTTATTCTATACACTGTGTCCCTCAATATCCCTGAGGGCAGGAACTATATATAGCTCCTTTCCAAATTCCTAGGTCTAGCAGGGTGTCTAGTACATTGTAGCATTCATAAACATTCAATGAGTAAAGGAAGGAAGGAATCCAAACGGAGCAATTATCTGTAACAAGCCTCTGCTCAGGAGAGGAGCCAGAGTGGCTGATACATATTTATAAATCTTCAGCATCGAGTAGGTAGCTGAAACATTAAGAGTGCATGGAGAATGTAAATAGCAGTGGTTCGTACATCTGTCTATACTTTAAAATTATCTGGGGAACTTTTAAAAAATAAAAAGGCCCAGGATCCACCCTAGACACATTTGGAAACATCTCTGTGGGTGGGGCCCAGTGGTCTTGTTTTTGTAAAAGCTCTCCAGGGGATTGGGATGTGAAGGCAGATTTAAGAGATGCTGGTAACTTAAAGAAATAAATCAACGAATGCAAAAGAATTTAGAAGAAAAATACCTAAGGATCAGGATAAGAAAAAGTAGCCAAAAATAAGTAAATAAATAAGATGAAAAAAAAGACACACATGAAGGAAATGAGAGAGGGAGGAAGGAAGGAAAGGAGGGAGGGAGGAGAAGATTGACTCATGAACTTGAAGCTGCTGTCTCACAGAAGGTGAGGAGGCCACAGAAGGAAAAATCTTGTGGTATAGGGCAAAACTCTAGGCAGATTTCCGGGTAGTAAACACTGAAATAATGTCAGGAGAAAAAGGGGGAGAGTTTGGAGGTCAATGGCAACCTTATTAAAAACTATTCAGGATTGGGCGATGCTTGTGGTTCAGTGGGTAGGGCACCAGCCCATATACTGAGGGTGGCAGGTTCAAACCCAGCCCCGGCCAAACTGCAACAAAAAATAGCTGGGCATTGTGGCGGGCACCTGAAGTCCCAGCTACTCAGGAGGCTGAGGCCTGAGAATCGCCTAAGCCTAAGAACTGGAGGTTGCTGTGAGCTGTGAAGCCATGCCACTCTCCTGAGGGCAATAAAGTGAGATTTTGTCTCTACAAAAAAAAAAAAAAAAAAAACACTATTTAGGATTGAAATTATAGGGAGTTAAAAAAATGTAGAAACTGCTATTTTCCCTATAAACCATAAGAAATATTTGTACTTGTTATAAAGTATTGTCAAGGAATTAAGTCAATTTTTTTATGATACAGTCATTTCTTTATTATTCTGTAATATTGCTGTATAAATTCTCATGATAAAAATGCAAAAATATATAATCCCCAAATATAATGTAATACCCCAAATAACATGAAGAACCTTCTCTGTAATCAGAAAGTAATCTGCTTCATATCAGGTGTCAGTAAACAGGTATAAAGGTGTAGGGACACAGTGTAGGGGAAAAACCTGTTTCTTACTCCACTGAGTAAGACAAAAGCTGACTGGTGTGCATTTTTATGGGATAAGGATTATTTCCCATCTTATTTTGCCATTATCTCTATAGCCAATAATAGGATTTTCTGATCAGAAAATATTGTTGCTATTATTGACTTCAAAACCAAAATAATGCAGGTCCGAAAGTCCAATAAATTGTCAACTTTTCCTAGCTTAAGAAAAAGTGATTGCTACGTAAGTTAAGATAATAAGCTGTAAACAAATGTGTCTCATGTAGAGACCTGATACTGTCAGATTCCAATAAAACTTCATTCTAACAACTTTGAGAGCCTATTCTAGGATGCAACATGCAAATTATAATTGATGATTAATTTTTTTTATTTTTAATACATTGCTTTGCAAGAAGAAAAACTCGAGGAATATGTTTGAATGAATTTGTAAATTATCCTCAGGTACATGGGGATGGGAAAATTGCACATTTTATGGTTATAAATGACGGTTCCCAATCTTTCCAAATTGGAGGATATTGTTACATTGTACACAGACAACAGAATGCTAATTCTAGATTTTATGGATTTTATGGACCAAAACATTCAAGTCTGGGGGCACCCAGATTGGGAAACTGCACAGTAAGATAATGGACTTATTCCATCCTCTAATTAGTGATGTGTGAAAGCAGAGTTGTGTTGGATGAATTCAGGGATAAAACTTTAAAACCTTTAGGATTTATATGTTAATTAAATTTTTTTTAACTTAGCGCCATGTTTTTCTGAGTTTTTTTAAAAGTATAGCAGCATATTTCTTGTATCAGTAAATCTGTCTTCATCTGCCTTCTGTCTCAGCTTCTTAGAATCAAAAGTGAGTTATGTGCAAACTATCCCTCTACAAAACCCAAGGAAGAAGTGGGTAGTAAATAAGGGGTTGCAATGCCACAAACTAATTGACTTACCAGCCACTTCTACAGAGTCTTCAGGTGTGAAAATTTTCCCCCTTGGAAAAGATGTGCATCTCCCTTGACCTTCCCTTTCTCTGCAGGTACCGTCCCCTTACTAGCACCACCTTACTAATGTTCCCTTCTGTTCTTCTCTTCGCATTTTCTGATCTCACTCCATAGTCCTTCAGTTTCTCTACTCTGAAAGAAAGTTCTCTAGAATCATTAGTGACAACAATAAGATAGAATTGAGCGGTCACTTTTCAGTTCTCAAGGTACTTCACCCACCAACACAATCTGATCATTCCATTCCTGTGACTCACTTTCTGTAATTCAGTTTGTCTGAATTCTCCACTTTCCCAGACTCCTCTCCAATTCTTCATCTTCTCCCAGACGCCTAAACATTAGCGTGCTCAGGTTGGGTGAATCAAATTGCCTCATCTCCCTAGATATGTAGTTTGCCTTTTAAACTTAACCATATTCCTAAGATAGTCTATTGGTTCTCACTACCACTGATTGAAAACAATAAATAAATAAAACAAAACTCCTAAAGTCTTCCCCCTACTTCAGGTGTTCAGACTGAACAACCTGATTTCATCCAGAAGCAAATTATGTTGATGCTATCATTAGAATATATCTAAAATCGGATTTCTTCTGAATAGATCCAAAATATTATCACCGTCTAAGTAGCCATCATTTCTCTTCTCAGTTACTTCAGGAATATCTCAATCTCTCTATATCCACACCTATTCCCTAAAACACTTTTAAAATTTCTACCATTTACTCAAATCTCTCCAAAATTCTCAGATCAAAGTAAAATTCAATTTCTTTGTGTGAATAGTTGCCTATAAACCCTACAGGATCCGGCCCCCAAATCCCTCTTGTCTCTTATTTCCTGTCACACCCCCTTGTCCACCCCACTCCAACCACACCCTCTTTTCTCTCCATGCACTTTCCCAATATACACATTTCCCATCAGGGAAGGGTGAACTGCAGGGTCACCACCTGATCCTGAATGTTTAACACTTCTTTCTGATGCTCAATATATTTAAACATTTCCTCTCATTCAGGCATTGGCATCTAAGTAATATTCCAAAACTGCCGTCCAGAGAACTGAACAGTATGAGATTTTTATCTCTCCTTTTCATACTTAACCAGCCCATTTGCTTGATACTGCCTTGGGAATATTAAGGTATAGACGTTATCAATCCTGCTGATGGTACCTGTTTTTAAGAGATGCAGACAAGCTAACATCTCACAGTGGACTGGAACCCCAGAAATTGATAGAGATATTAGTTAAAAAGTAAACTCAGAGCAATATTTATTATTACCTAGATTAATAAAATAACCTCCTCTTATCTGAAATTTATAGAGTCCATGATTAAATTTGTGTAATCAAAATTGTGATGTACAGTGATAAAGTAAACCCTACTGTTCTTGTGGTAGCTAGCCACCAAAGTGGCCCCCAGTGATATTCACACCACTGGGTGACCCTACCTCCTGATATTCACACCACTCCGCGGCCCTACCTCCTGATATTCACACCACTGAGTGGCCCTACCTCCTGATATTCACACCACTGGGCAGCCCTACCCCCTGCTATTCACACCACTGGGCGAACCTACTCCCTGCTATTCACACCACTGGGTGGCCCTACCTCCTGATATTTACACCACTGGGTGGCCCTATCTTTTGATATACACACCACTGGGTGGCCCTACCTCCTGATATTCACACCACTGGGTGGCCCTACCCCCTGATATTCACACCACTGGGTGGCCCTACCCCCTGATATTCACACCACTGGGTGGCCCTACCCCCTGATATTCACACCACTGGGTGGCCCTACCTCTTGCTATTCACACCACTGGGAGGCCCTACTTCCTGATATTCACACCATTGAGTTGATTCTCTTTTACAGGTATCATTGTTGGTCTGTGTGCATGAATGCACTTCTCAAAACTAATGTTACGTGGTAGTTTAGTTTACCTTTGAATAACTTCCTACATGACTCTCCAGAATATGTCTTGGTGATTGCCTTCCACTATACAAGACAGGAAAAGACAGACACTTGTCTTCTAACACCTTTCAACACCCAACATTGCAGAACCTAGAACAACTTCAAGTTTCTTGATTTGCTAGTAGCAGTAGAGCCAGCAGCAATTCCCATTGTCCAATGCTAGTGAAATTCGAGTTACAAATCTCTATATTCAGCTGTGGAAACAGAAGAGTCTTCGTCAAACTGATTCACTGGTATGATTTGGCTGTTGTTTTAACTTTTAATGTTCCATATTGCTGCCAGGTTTCCAGTCTGATCATCCAGGATTTCAGCAAAAGTATGGATGTTGCCAATTACGGTAATTGTGGCTGTTGTAATAAATCAACTCGAAATTTCAGTGGCTTAAAACACACTTCTTATGAACTTAATTACTATAGAGGGTGGTTTGATCAGCAAACAGCTCAGGCTGTTTCCATCTCACAGCTTTACCCTAGGACTTAATCAACATTTGCAGTTACATCAAGAGAAAAGAGGGAATGGAAAGGTTACTCCATTCAAAAAAAATAATAAATGGGAGGACCTGTGGCTCAAAGGAGTAGAGCGCTGGCCCCATATGCTGGAGGTGGTGGGTTCAAACCTGGCTCTGGCCAAAAACTGCAAAATAATAATAATAATAAGTGTCATGTGCACATTCTTTGGTGAGACTCTGGCACCCGACACACCTGGATTCACAGCTGAAGGGAGCTATTTTCCAGAAGTTGCAGCAGTTCCTAAGCAATATCTCTATTCAATAGAAGCACAAACATCTGCTCAATAGTTATTCATCTCTGTCACACGGAGCCATGAATATGTTGAAATCAGTTTGTTTGTTTTGCTTAAATCAGCCAGAATTAGTTTGCTGGCAACTGGGAATCCTAATATAGCTGTATTCTCATTCCTTGATCAAAATCAATTTGTAAGTAGGCTAGTCAGTACAAATGAGGTTAAATTAACTCATTTTTGCATTATTAAATTTCCTATTTTTGAATAATAAATAAGCTATTTATTAATAAATAGTTCATGAAACCTATGCTCATCTGTCAACCTGACTGGGAAAAGCGTGGAAGCCCCTGCTTACTGTGTGCAAGGGTAAAACAGGTCTTCATGTTTTATCACAGCTATAAACTGTTTGTCAATTATGGCGATATTGAATTCTACTGAAACTTAGAAGCAACTGATTTCTTTGAACTCCATTTATTAACAACACTAATAGCCAACACTATCACTGAGCACATAATTTTCAGAAATTATTTCAAATAACTGGTGACAATTTTCCCAGAAATAGTTGGGAAGGACTTAATGTTATATCATTTATTCAATCTCCATAGTCATCTAAAATAATCATGATCCTATAATGCTTTATTTCTGTGGCAACCTCTACTAATTATGAATACAATTTAAAGTTGTTGTATTGCTTATCTTTAATTTCATTATCTTGAAAAATAGTTTTTTAAGGGAAAAACAATGAAAAGCCAAAAACTGGGAAAAACATTTTTGCAAAACACATACCTGATAAAGTACTGGTACTTAAACTAGACAAAAATGTTTAAGAACTCAACAACAAGAAAACAAAAATCCAAGCTAAAAAAAAATGGGAAGGTATCTCTGAACAGACACTTCACCAAAGAAAATGTGCAGATGGAAAATAATCACATAAAAAGATACTGAACATTATGTAGCAGCAAGGAATTGAAAACTAAAATGATCACAGATTGTTACACACCTGTACAATGACTAAACTCAAAACACTGACAATACCAAATGCGTCAAGGATGTGGCACAATAGGAGCTCCCACTCATTGCTGGTGGACTGGGAAATGGTACAATTACTTTGGAAGATAATTTGGCAATTTCTTACAAAGCCAAACATACATATATATTTTTAAGATGGAGTCTTACTTTGACTCGGTAGACTGTCATGGTGTCATAGTTCACAACAACCTCAAAATCTTGGGCTCAAGCAATCCTCCTACCTCAGCCTCCCAAGTAGCTGGGACTTCAGGCATCCACCACTATGCCCCAGCTATTTTTAAAGATGGGGTCTTGCTTTTGCTCAGGGAATCCACCCACCTTGGCCTCCCAGAGCACTGGGATTACAGGCATTAGCCACCATGCCCAGCCAGCAAAACATATTTTAGTAATATGATGCAGTGATCGTGCTTCTTGATACCTATTGGAATGAGTTGAATACTTGTATACATACACACACAAATCTCTGCAAAAACATTTATAGAAACTTTATTCATAATCATCAAAACTTAAGAGCAACCAAGATGCCCTTCAATTGCTGAATGGATAAACAAACTGTAGTATATCCACAGAATGTACTATTACTCAGCACTAAAAAGAAATCAGTTATCAAGCTATGAAAAGATGCAGACATTACTAAGTGAAAGAAAACAATCTGAAAAGAGATAGACTGTATGAGTTCACTTATATGACAACCTGGAAAAGGCAAAACTATGGAGATATAAAAAGATTCACAGTGCCAGGAGTTTGGAGGGGGGAAAGGGCAGTAGAGCATAGGGGATATTTAGAGTGAAACTGTTGTGTATGATGTAGGAATGATTCTACATATCATCAGATGTGTCAAAACCTACAGAACGCACAACACAAAGAGCGAGCCTTAGTGTAAGCATTGACTTTAATAATGTATCAATCTTGGTTCATCAATTATAATAAATGCATCATTAATGCGAAATGTTAATAATAGGAGAAATTGTAGGGAATGGGAAATGAGTGGGGGAGAACTCTATTTTCTGTTTATCTGACCTGTAAACCTAAAAGTGCTGAAAATGGCCTATTAAGTTAGAAAAATAAAATTAATCATTGAATTCAAGTGACAGCGGATGAGAGATTCCAGGGAGGATCTTAATTAAGATTTATTTTTATGAGATTCTTTTATCAAAGAGGAGAAAGAAAAACTGTTACATTCATGCAACATGAAGGCTCTAAATATCCTGTCAGGATAGGAGATGGTAGGATGAAAAGCCCCACCACGCAGTTCAAGTTCAAGCTATTTCTGTCTACCGCCAACTCATACAATTTGCTTCTGAAATTCCTATTGACTCACATTTTCTGTATTCTTACACAAATGCTTGCTGTGTGGTTCACCCGGTCTCCTGAAAAGTATCAGGATGTATTCGCCTGCCTCCCTTGCTTAACTTTAAAGATTTTAATGACAATTTCTTATTTGATTCCTGACCTTGAAAAAAATGTATGCATTACATACAGTAAATACATATTAGAAGAATGAGTGAACAGATTAATTAAAGTTGAATACTTTTTCTAGCTGTATTTTCTGCTGCTGCTTTTGTGACCCTAACACACCTCAGAGTCAAGATTTACCCCCCCACCCCCAATTTCCCATATCTGCTTCACCTATTAACTCCTCAGGTACCAAGCTTTTCTCTAGTGAATATAACAAAGAAAACATTCTCCATTTTTAAGAAGTTGAATATGGAATAACCCTAGGTGATTTAGGCTTTTACAATAGTCTTGGATTAAGCCATAAAGACAGGAGTACTTTATTTTATTATTTTCATTATTATTCTAGTGACTTTATTTGTCACCAGAAAGTTAATACAAAGCAAAATTAAGCATGACGTCTGCTACTATAGAATTTTAGGTCTGGTTGAATGATTAATAACACGTCCTTCCAGATTACACATAGCTTTTGTATCCATCGTTGGAAATGAATCAAGCTTTAAGTAACAGAAAGTCAACATATGGTGGCACGAAAATTTAGGGATAATTTATCTTAGGTACATATATTCTAAAAGTAGGCTACTGCTGCTGTTTCTTCAGCAGCTCAGTAAAGGTGAACTTGCGACTTTGTTGTGGTCTTCAGCTGTCCCTTATGAATACATCCCATGATCAGGAGGCCTGCTGCCCAACTCATTATAAATGAGTGACAATGTAATCATTTCAACGGAAGACAAAGAGAAGAAGAAAAGATGGCATTTATACGAAATGAGCAAAGGTCTGCAGGAAGTCCCCAGCATACTTCTACCTACATTCAATTGGCCTACACCTGGATTATATTTTGTCACTATTGACTTGTGTGAGCCAAACACAAAAGCTTTCAATATTAACACTAGATAATTATAAGTATCGTTTTCCAGTGAAACCAACCAATAGAGAGCTACAAATCAGCCTGCAAAGAGAAAATTTAAAAATATTTCTCGGTTCTGTCAAAAAACAAAGCATTAAGTAGTGTATATATGTATGTATCTGTAGGTATGGGTACATTCATGTGTATATATGTGTGTTTGTATAGAGAGAAGGAGGGAGAGAGATAATTTAGCAAGCATTAATCTTAATATTCTTCAAAGTACTTTTTATGATATTATATATCCATTATACATATATACATTCATATGTACTGACAAGCAACTATTTATCGGTTGTAATGTGGTGCATTCTTGCCAGTAATATAAAAATAAATAGACATATCCATACTTTACTGTATAGTGGGGGAGACAGACATGCAGACAGACAATATACGAGGATATGATCTGCATAATGTTGAATCTTCTAGCACAGCGATCTCTATCTTCTAGCACACTATCTCTAAAGTCCTCACAGATCTCCAAATATTATCAAAATATTGTAAAACCTTTGGTTAATATACCACTGGCAGTGGTCTTGGCAACTGGAAAAGACCAAAACATACCCTGCCAAATAGAAAAGAATTCTATTGTCATCTAGTGGTCAAATACATGTCCTTGAAGTTATTTAGTTACTTTTGATATCCTCTATCTGAAAAAAATTATTTGTGGGGGGAAAACCAATTAAGCACAATTTAACAAGTTTTCAGATTCTAGTACATGAAGGGAAAATGAGTACTCTAAAAATGATGATAATATCATGTCCTATCATGTCCTTTCAGGGACAATTTTTTTTTTTTTTTTGCTGTTTTATCACAGATAGAAATGCCTTCAATTTAAGGAACTGTCCCAGATTAAAGGAACCTAGGTAGACATGAAAACCAAATGCAATATGTGATCTTAGATGTGATTTAGGAACAATTAATGATGTTTAAATAAGGCCTGAGGGGATGGGGGGCATGATGGCTACCTAGAGACATCCCTGCCAGAGTGTCCTGGAGGAAAGGAGGGGGAGGGGATGCAGCTCAGCTGTAGGTCTGAGACAGAAGTTACAGAGCCTGCTGGGCACCTCACAGAGGAAAATGGTGAAACAGAGAAGGAAGAGGGTAAAGAAAAAAATATCCGTATCTACAAGGATCAAACCCAGAGAGTTTCGGAGCCAAGTGAAGGGGTAAGGGGGGTCCCTTGCTTTCTCCTTCCCAGGCTTCCTTGGTCATTAGAAACCTACTAAGTTATTTGGAAGCTTTTTCAGCCCCATGACCCTGAGCACGGTGGCAACCGCGGAATTGTGGGGTGAGCCTGTATGATCCAAGGACTTGGACCTCCACGCAAGGCTCCCCGCCCCGAGAGTGCCCTGAGAGGCTGGCCTAGAGGAGGGCAGTTTAATAGGAGAACGTGGCTCAGTGGCTGCCTGTCGCATCCCCTGGTCTGAGGTTTCCACAGAGAGCACGGCCCAGGCCTTTCCCCTTGAGGACAGGTCTTCCCCCTGCAGGTGACAACCCGGGAGCTCCCTACCTGGCGTCTCTCGGAGACGCACCTCAGTGGGTCAGATACGCTTGCAGATCCGGTGCCCCTGGACTCAAGTTGCTGGGGGACACCGAGGGCAGGTTTGGAAGGTGGACTCAGGAGGCGAGAGAGTCCACGTGGGCGGACCTGACCCAGGAAACCGCACTGAGTAACTAGGGTGGGTCCCCCAGGGGGGAAGAGCCAGCCCGGCAGTGTGGCGCGCTCCGCGCACGCATTTGGAACCAGAACGCGGAGGACGGTGGTGACGCAGGAAGGGCAGAACTCACTCCCAAAGTCAATCATTGACCTGCTGCCGGTTCTCCGTGAGCAGCTTTCCGGGTCTGGAGAGCCTGCCTCTTTCTCCTCCCGGCAGCTTTCCCTCCGCCATGAAAATGACACTGGGGCCCAGTTGAAGCTCAAAGCCACTCTGTCCGATTCCGGAGGGTTGCCTTTTGAGAATTCGCCTAGTCCACAGCCCCAGACAACTACGTGCAGCCCGACTCCAGCGGGCAGGGGTGAACTCACTCCGCACGGCCAGTCAGGGAACCGTGAGCAGCCACCTGGTGTCGACAGCCACCCTGGGCCGTCCTCCCAGGGGCCAGGGAAACAACCTCTGAGTCTTGCCCAGGCTTTGCACGGCCTTCCAGGTTCCCACAACCTAACCATGCCCCCAGCCTTGCTCCTCTGAGGGCCTCTGCTGTGGAGAGATTAAGCAAACCCCTGGGAGTTACCGGTCCTGCCCCAAACCTAGGGCATTCAAGTGTTTCAATTGAGGGACTAGAGTTTGTCACAAGCACAAAAAGCAAACAAAACAAAAAAAAAAAAACTGCATTTGGCTCTTATCTGCAAGCATCAACCACTGAAAGGGCAAAAATCTTTATGGCTGATTATGGAATCCACCAACTCAAACATGGTGTAGCTAATTCTTACACACAAGCGTCACCCACCGTCTCAGAGATTACATTGGGATTCCCAGTACCATTGACACTGCTGGGAAGAGGTGAATAGAATGGAATAGAAGTAACCTGAGGGAACATAGCTTTTTATTAGAGAAACCAAAGTTACAGCAGCTTGATCTGTGTGGAGTCTTCCGCCGCTACTGCACACCCCTAGGCTGATCAGTAAGCTGCTCAGTTTGTGCAGAGACGTTCCAACGAGAGCAGGTGCAGGAGAGGTCCGGTGCCTGCCAACCCCAGGCTGCTCTAACTGACTCCATCCTGGCCTCTCTGGCACACAGAGCCAGGACCTCTCAGGATCCACCTTCTGGCAGTAGTCTTGGCTGCACCTCCACCAGGCCAAGGAAGAAACAGATGCTCCCCCATGTCATGCCCTGTGACGAGGGTCCAAGCGTCCCTCCTTCCTGGCATAGAGCCAAACCTAGGAGGCACCCCAGCTACCATCAGCCTGAGATGACTGCCTTAGTGGTCTTAGTTGTGAGGGGAGAACCTTGGCTGACCAGCAGCTTTGTCCTGCCCACACAGTCCCTAGTCTGCAGAGCCAAACCCCTGCCTATGTGACTGGGCATCAGGGATTCTAATGCTGTTGGAACAGCCCTGCATCTCCGAGGCTCTGTCCTCAAAATCTCAAATCTCTTCATTATGAAAAGCTCTAATTGTGCCTCAGTCTAAGACTCTGTCCCTATAGCTTCAGGGCCCCCACTAGACCTTTAAATGTACCCTTGAGATTCTAGAGCTGGGCCTAGACCCCAAGACCATACCCCTGAGGGCCCACCACTGCCACTAGGCCAGCAGAACCTCCCTGGGGTCCAACACTTCACTTGGGGCCCTCCAACCCTGAGCAGCCATCACTCCTGGACGTGATTTGACAGAGTTCCCAGCAAAGGGGAATAGGCTTCATGCAATTCTATTAGCCCAGAGCTAAGAGAGGGAGAACCAGATGAACAGAAACCAGCACAACAGTGGCAGCATGAGAAAAAAAGTATTTGACACCATCAATGGAACACAATGGAATTATAGTAGTGGATTCCACCTACGAAGAGATTCCCAAAATGATATAAATTAAATTCATAACATAGATGGCGGATGAGATGACTAGAATATGAAGAGAAAGTTGAAAACTGACAAAATGAAGCCAAAAAATTAATGAAATCAATGAAAAAATGAAAAAAGACCTAACTAGAGAGCTAGACAACATTAGAGAGAATATAAAAGAATATAAAAAAATGAAAGAGTAATTTATAGAATTTCAAACTACAGCAGAGATCTTTAAGAAGGCTAATCCAGAGAGAAGAAAGAATCTCAGAGCTTGAACATAGGATTCTGAGAAAAACCAATAATTTGAAGAGGCAGAGAAGAGTATAAAAATATCTGAGCAATCTCCGGGGGAGATATGGGACTATATGATGTGATCCAACATTCAAATTAGAGGTATCCCTGAGGGAGAGGGAAGAAAAAGGAGCTAAAACATGGAAAACCTATTTTTGGAAATTATTGAGAAATCTTCCCAGCTATGAAATTGAGACATACAGATACAACATGGATGCTGAACACCAGGAAAATTCCTAGCAAATAGCTCATCTCCAAGACACAGAGTAGTCAACTTGGCAAAGTCAAAATGAAGGAGAAAATTATGCAAGCACCAAACACTGAATAATCTACAAAAGAAACCTTATCAGACGAACTATAGATATCTCTGGAGAAATCTTACAACGTACAAGCCATAGGAGATTAGGGCCCCATCTTCCATCAACTCAGTCTGAAGCTGTGTTTATGAAATTTATAGTTTCCACCTTATAAATTTGGGACATACCATTTTGGAGCACAATTGTCATGCTGCAAAAAACCCAAGCCACAGGGAAAGGCCACAGGCATGGGACCCACCACATCTCAATCAACAGTGTTGATTGAGCTCCCAACCAGCAGTCATTACCAAACTTCCACAAATGCAGATAAATTCTACCATTGAGAGCATCATTTACAAAGATTGAAAAATTATCTTGGCCACTAAGAAACTGTTAGAAAACAAAGTTCACGTAGCAAAACATAAATGTCAGAAAATAGAAGAAGAAAATAACCAAAAATGCAACTGATTTATCCAAAGGCATATATAGAATTTTATTGAAGGTTATTTGTATTTGTTCACACTTAAATATTTTTTGAATCTCATTGGAGAGAAAAAAATATTCACACATTTTCTCATATGCACAGGACCATGCCAGTTTTTGCATGTAAAATTCAGGAGGCAAAAGTTCATCGTTTTACGTAAGTCTAAATTGCAACAGCATAGATTCCTGACAGCCAAAATAGAAACAGTTGGTTAGAAACATATAGAAAGGAGATATGCAAATGATGATGAAATACAAGTATGCTGAAATACTATTGCAAAGTTTTCTCCTTTCTTTTTAACTTCATTTTCTATGTCCTTTACTGGAGAATATTTGTTCTTTACCTGGACAAGTAATCCTCCTGTAGTTTTGGTCAAACAAAGGGAATACTCATGGAACGCTGATGAAAGCCATAGACACTCATTAGCCAACTGAATACCAGTGATCAGAAAAATGGGAGACATTTCAGCTAAATTATTCTTGTATGTTTTAGGTTATGACACTGCGGTGCCTCAGCCTTAGCAAGGAATGCTAGCTACTCCGGGAAAATATAATTAGTATCTGAATAAATGCATTATTTTTCTTTTGCTGTATATGCTGATTATACCAAGAACAAGAAGTAAGCCTTATTTAAGCAAGCTTATCTATTACACAGTCAATGATTTGAGTTAAAAAAACGAGACACACTCTACATTTGATATTAAATACTCTTTTAGAAATATCAAAAATAAGACTCTTTTCTTCCTCTTGCATACAGAAGTATCAAAAACCCTGTATCAAACCAAATAATTAAATTTTTAGTTTACAAAATATGTTTACTGCACATATGCTTTATGCCCACATGCAAAAGCAACTCATGACCACCACCATTAGGACTTAGTCTGTGAGGTTTTGTTCCAAGAGTTGAAACAGTATTTTCAACTAATCATGTATTCTAGCACTACAACCCTTGTGACTGTGTATTTGCAGGACAGTTGGTTAGAGAAAGATGCAGTCAATAGTGTGTGAAGAAAGCAAAGGAAACACTCCCACTTCCAGACTAAATCCCTTATTCAGGATGCTGAATGACTGACTTATCTAATCAAAGTAGGCAAATAAATTACAGAAGTCTGAAATATTTAATCAGATTAACAAGGTCATTTATAAGTGAATGTAGACAAACATGTTAAACTCAATATATTCTAAAATAATGTATTGTTTTCTCTGTCAAACCCATTTCTTATCTATCTATTTATTTATTTTGTTTTGTTTTGTTTTGAGACAGAAAGTCTCATTTTGTCACCTTCAGTAGAGTGCTTGGGTGGCATAGCTCACAGCAACCTCAAACTCCTGAGCTGAAGTGATCCTCTTGTCTCAGCCTCCCGAGTAGCTAGGACTAAAAGTGCCCACCACAATGCCTGGCTCTTTTTAGAGATGGGGTCTCTCTGTTGCTCAGGCTGGTCTCGAACTCCTGAGCTCAGGGAGTCCTCCCTCCACAGCCTCTCAGAGTGCTGGCATTACAGGCATGAGCCACCGCACCTGGTCCCCATTTCTCCTTCTCTACTCTTGCTCTGTATAAATAATTTAATGACCAGAACAAGACACACTATGCATTGGCCTCTTTCATTTTCCTGTGTGTCTTGTTTTAGTCATGAAAGGGGTGAATGCATATCAACTTGGACTGTCCTGGGCAAACTGGGATAGATGTTTCCACCATTTATGAAAATATGATCATTAATCATTTGGTCAAATCCAAGTCAGGTGTTCTATTTGACTCACCATTTTCCTTCAAACGAAATCAGTTACAGGGAACTATTTATTTTACTTTCTACTTCATTTTCCAATACCCCTGGGTGAAATTCTCTCATCATTTCACACCCAAACAAGACTTTCTGACTCTAACTCATTTAACAACCACCACCAAAGCAATCATTTTGCAAACTGTAAAATGAAATACAATTATTTCATTTACTAATTAAAATAAAAATAAACAGAAATACCCTTCATCAGAAATAGAATAAAGTTTTAGAAAAAAGCCGTACGTGCCTCATGTGAGACCCATTTTGGACTCATTACCTGGGAAATACTCCATACTCTTGGTTAAACACCCCATCTTGTAACACCATGTACGTTTACGTTCCACCTCCAGCCTCCTCTGATATGTCATGGTCGCTTGTGTCTCCCTCATGTTCAGGTTCCAACTTCAGTTGCACGCAATATTCTCTTTTTATCTTGAGACAGAGCCACATTCTGTTGCCCTGGGTAGAGTACCAAAGTGTCATCATGGCTCACAGCAATCACAAACTCCTGGGCTCAAGTGATTCTCTTGCCTCACCCTCCCAAGTAGCTGAGACTATAGGGGCATGCAACAATACCCAGAGAGTTTGGTTTTTTTTTTCTGTTTTTAGTAGAAACAGAGTATTGCTGTAGCTCAGGCTGGTCTCTCCTGAGCTCAAGCAATCCACCTGCCTTGCCTCCCAGAGTGCTAGGATTACAGACACCAGTCACTGCACCCAGCTACACAGAATACTTTCTAATGCCCTACACACAGAGATACACACACTTTTCTATGCATAAAAAATGAATTCTTTCTTACTTTTTACATTACTGCCTAAGCGTAGACTATTTTTGGATTTTATGCTGAATTCTCCTTTGCTAAAACAAACTTCTATTTTTACGAAACTATTAGTCCCACACTCTGCCATACAGTTCTAGTGAAGGATGCTAATTAGAGATTACATTTCTAATTACCATTGATTTTTTTCAGGAGGAGGCATGTAGTCCAAGCCATGTTGTCTGTCTTCCTGATTGTGCTGATTTAGCTGAATAAAGATATTCAGGGTTTATTTGGTGACTAAGCTGTGTTACATGAGGCATAGAGGCTGCAGAAGTTAGGTTCCCAAAATGAAATGATCTAAAACTGAATCCCACCTCATAGACAGAGATTGTATCACTAGAGCAAGTTCCAGAAGTATTAGTCCCTGAGCTTGCACTTCTCATGAAGCTTTTAAAAAAAAGTGACATTCATTTTTATTTTATTTGTCTTACTGGACTTTTCTTAATTGCAAACAAGTCAACCAACAAGAATCACCTGCCCCAATTATCCCAAAATTAGAAAAGCTTTCTCTAAAATGCAATTTCCTGCAAAGGCAAAGTTGTGTTACACAAACTTTACTTTAGACAAAATCATCCAAATACACCAATCAAGAAACTGAAAATTTTAAATAATGAGGATATTACCATTCAGTGAACACAGGTCTTAAAGAGTATATAAGATAGGAATTGCCCTGATTTTTAGTTCCACATTCCCCTTAGAGTGAGAGTACTTTTATTTTTCTGAGTGTAATTTTTGCTTTGAAAAATATGATGTAATTTTATGGGCAGCGCCTGTGGCTCAAAGGAGTAGGGAGCCGGCCCCATATACCAAAGGTGGCAGGTTCAAACCCAGCCCTCGTCAAAAACTGCAAAAATAAATACATAAATAAATAATAAAAATAAAAGAATAAAAGCATGATGCAATTTTAAAATTCAAAATAGCCCTATTAACCTTGCATCTATATCTTAATTCCTAAATATCATTTGCTAATAAATTTCTGAGGAGTCTTGGCGAAATGGTTAATTCCAGGACAAGAGCAGAAAAAATAAAGAGAACCCTAGTTCCTGAAAGTAAGAAGTTACTCAAAGAAAGATGAGGCTCTGTCAGACACAAAAGGGCCTGATTTAATGGTACTCCTAGTGGCCAAAGCTCAAACACTTTCAGCGTTAAAACAAATGATGGTTTTAACCCGTAGAATAAAAGAAATATCATGTTCTTTTTATGTCAATAAGACATAATGGTAAATAAATATTCAAATAGGAGATAAAGGACAGTCACCTTTTAATAATACAATTCTAATTAATAAATGAGGAAGGAAAACAAAATATAGAAAACTTTCCATTAAGCACATATATCTAATAATTTTTCACAGATATAGGACTAAAATTAGCTGATGAGGAGAAATGGGATCTCATCATCTCAAGTATCTCCTCCAGGATACTTATTAAATAAAAGTTATAGCAATGTTGCTGTGCAGGGGTCCTTAAACTTTTTAAACAGGGGGCCACTTCACTGTCCCTCAGAGCATTGGAGGGCCAGATTGTGGGTCCTGGGAAGAGTCAGCTGCTAAGCAGGACAGGCAGTGGTGGTAAAAAACACCTGGCGGGCCAGATAAATGTCCTAGGCGGGCCACATGTGGCCCACAGGCCATAGCTCGAGGACACTTGCGTGTAGAGGAAGTGTAAAGAAGACAACTTAACCAAGTGATAAGTGAAGTCATTGCTTGTGATGACACATTGTCACCATGAACCTTGTGATATCATATGCACTTAGACTGATACCACATTATTCTTTTGGTACTCTGTTCTTAAAAAGAATAATCACAATCCAATTATGTGAAAGTATCAGATAAACCCAAGTAGAAAGAAGGTGAGAAAAGAATTTGACAGTGTTCTTCAAAACTGTCAAGATCCTGAAAGACAAGGGAAGGCTGAGGACCTGTTACAGACTGTAAGACACTAAGGAGACATTCGGTAATGAATCGAGGGTAGGATCCTAGAACAGAGAATTAAGTGGAAAGTCTGATGAAGTTCATAGCTTTGGTAACGGTATTGTACCAATGCTAATATCTTGGTCTGATACCTGTATGATGGGTGGATGACATTAGTGGAGGACAGGTGAGGCACAAATGAAAATTGAGCCCAGACACATTCACTGTTGACTTCTACCAAAAATATAAGGGATAAATTATCTGAATTCTCTGTAATCATTTCCAGAAGATAGAGGCAGAGGGAATACTACTAATTCATTCTACAATGCCAACATTACCCTAATGCCTAAATCAGACAAAAAATATTACAAAACAAAGAAAGACCAATATTTCTCATGAACCTACGTGCCATTAAAATCTCAACAGAATATTAGCAATTGAAGAAAAATTTTATAAAAATAATTATATACCATGACAAAGTAGGATTTAAAACAGATATGTAAGACTACTTACTTCAACATTTCAAATTCAATTGTAGTAATTCATTGCATGCACAGACAAAAGAAAAAGTCATATGGTTATATCAATAAATGGAGAAAAAACATTTGATAAAATCCAGTGCCCATACATGATAAAATCTCTCAGCAAACTAAAAATAGAGGAGAATTTCCTCAACTTGATAAAGAATATTATAAATAACTTGCAGCTAACATCATACTTAACTATGAGAAACTAAATATTTTTCACCAATGTCAGGAACAAGGCAAGGATGTCATTTCTCACCATTCTGAGTCAACACCATACTGGAAGCCCTAACTAATGCCTTAAGACAACAAAAGGAAATAAAAATATACAGATCTGGAAGGAAGAAATAAACTTACCTTTGTTTGACAGGACAAGAATGTCTATGGAGAAAGTCCCAAGAAATCAATAACAACAACAAACAAATCATATGGCACTTATGAGTGATGATAGCAAGGTTGCAGGATGCAAACTTAATATACAAAAGTGATTGACTTTCATATACAAGGTCAGACAATGAAGTTTGCAAATTTACCCTAAAAAAAGCGCAGCATAACTCATTGCTTCATGTCCACTATAGTCACCTTCAAACTAAGGTGACCTGTAAAGCAAGGCACAGACACTAGCACCTAGTTCACCCTTCAAACCAATTGAACTATTTCTGAAATGGCCATCAGAGGTGTCCTGGTATCACTGAATATCAGGATATTCAGCAATCAGGCATGTACCACTTTTTCAAGGATGAGTTCATCAACTTCATTGTCATACTTTGTATACTAGCAATGATATTGTGAAATTTGAAATTAAAAATACTATTTACATAAGCATCCTCTCCCCCAAATAAAATATGTAGGCATAAATCTAACAAAAAATTCACAAGACTTATATCAGGAAAACTAACTACAAAAGCCTTATGAAACACCCCAAGGGATATCGAAGTCAAGGGGAAACTATTTTATGTTCATGGGTAGGCAGACTCAATTTTCTTCCTGAAAACTAAAAGTTGTGAGTTTTTCATAAATTGTTCTATAGATTCAACATAATATAAAACAACAAAATCCAAGATATTTTGGAGGTTTTTCCACACATTGATTCTAAAGTTTATATGAAAAAGCAAAATATCCAAAATAGTCAACATAATATGGGTAGAGAAAATAAAGTTTGAGAACTTACACTAAACAGGTTTAAAAATTAGTCTAGAAGAAGATGGTGGACCAGACGCAGCCCACGTGCTCTGCTCTCAAGGAAAGGAACAGAAGTTGGAGGTGGATATGCACCTGTGGAAGGGCCTTCTTGAAGAGAACATTGTGACATCTCAGAGAAGTGACCAAGGGTGGTCAGAGTGAAGAAGGGGAAAGTGAAGAAGTGATGCACTTGACCAGACTGGAAGGCACCTGAGGGTGAAGGACAAAGGAGAGAACTGTGGACCTCCCTGGTCCCCCTGCAGACACTGCTGCCTGAAATGTAAGGGTCCCCACACCGTGCAGACCTTCACACCAGCAGGGAGCTGCTCAGAGTCTGTGCAGGGACCTTGCTCAAGAGAACATGCACAGCAGGAGGCTGCTGTCACTGACATCATTCTGAACTCTAGGGAGCAGAGTGCCTGTTGTACACAGGGCTCAGTTTGGTGCAGCTACACCCACATCACCGTGGCCAGGCCAGAGAGGAAGCAGGAAAAGCAATTTCTCTTCTATGCCTAAGAATGGGAGGCTCCCAGGGACTTGGGAGAACAGGCACCACAGATACTACCTGAGAAGCCCATGATGACTTCCTCAGCAGATCCTGGACAGGGGGCAAGCCCCAGGTACCCACAGCCCTACCCCATGGCCCTGCCCCCAGGGTTCACATAGCCCAACTTTCAAGTCTTTCTCACCATGAGGTCTCATCCCCGAGACTCTTACTGCCATAAGAACCACCCTCATGAGTCAACACTATACCAGGTAGATGCCAAATAGCAGCAAGCCACCTTCACACCTAGAACCGGGCAGAGTGAATGCCTGTAGCCCTGACACCCATTACAACTACCAAGATAGCTTCCCCCAGTTCTGCTGCCCCTGCTGCTGGGAGACCTGAGCAGAGCAGTCTCCTTCATTGCCAGCCTCCTGTCTGAGCTTTCAACTGTGGTCTGGGGAATACCTACAACTTTGCGTGAAGATCATCTAGCACTGGCTTGAACCGTGACGATCACATAAGTAAGATAAAAGAGAACAGCTGCGTTATATAATCTCAGTATGTTCACCCCTCCACTGCAGACTCGGTCTCCCAGACTAGGACAAAAAGCATCCTCTGTGGACCACTTCTTATTCTCACTCAGTAGGAGAGTTCACAGCAAAGGAGAATAGATATGCTGCAAGTTGATCAGACCTGAGTTGAGAAAAAAGGATTTAGTAAAGAAGAAACTAGCAAAAGAACTCTGGCAACATGCAAAAAGTAACCAGTTTGATACTCCCAAGTGATCACAATGATACAGGACAGGTGGTGCCCCAGCAGCCAGCAGAGGAACTGGTGGGCTGGAGGGGAGGCAAGGGGGGACCCCCGCATCCCCCGCCAGAGGCTCTAGTAACCAGAGGGGCAGGACAACTGCTGGTCCTGCACCTTGGTGTCTCCTTTCCCTTACACTTAAGACTGAACAGGGAACCCCCATTTCCTATGCCTAGGTCAATTTCATGTAAGTTTCCTAGGCCTCATTTCCATTCATTCACCTTGCCCCAGTGGAAGGGACTGTGTCCATTCATTTTCTGGCCTCATATAACTACAAGGAACCCATGTGACTATATACACCCCTAGACAAAGAGCCCAGGGACTGAGAGGCCAAGAGAAGGAGAGAGAGAGAGAGCATTGTGCCCCTGACTTGGGGTTTTTCTCTCCGCCAGAGCTTTGGTGTTTTTGTATTCTTTTCTTTTCTGTAAATAAATCCTGTCTTACCACTGATCTGCGGTCCCTGGATTCATTCTTGGAATCACCAAGACCAAGAACACACTGAAGACGAAATTCCCGTATCGTATTTGGGGGCTCATATGGGAATAGAAGACAATCTGTGGTGAGCCATGGGACCGGACCACTTACCTCTATCCTGCATTTCTCTGTAGTTATAATAATGGAGACTAATAATTTTGATGCCCATCAGTCAGCAAATGTGCATAGTGGGGCTGCTGACCTCCAGGTCACAGGCAAGGGGCTGCTGAGGAATGAACTTTCTAATTCCCCTTGGTTCCAGAAAGGAGTCCAAGGGAAAGTTAGAAGACTTTTTTTTTTTTTTTCTTCTGTTTGGTCTTTTTATTTATTTATTTTTCTTTCTTTCTTTCTTTCTTTCTTTCTTTCTTTCTTTCTTTCTTTCTTTATTGAATGATAACTATGTACATTAATGCACTTCTGGGGTACAGTGTGGGGTTTTCACACACAATCCAAAACACTTCCATCAAACTGGTTAACATAGCCTTCATGTCATTTTCTTAGTTATTGTTTTAAAACATTCACATTCTACTCTTAGAAAGATAGTTTCAGAACCCCAGCACAACTCAACCCGAACAAGACATCCCCCAGACACATCATAATTAACTTCACCAAAGTTAAGATGAAAGAGAAAATTCTATATCAGAAGACTTTTGAAACTGTTCTGTATTTACTGTTTTTCTCTGGTTGAGAGCTGAGCAGAGAAGTAGGGACCCCTGACCCCCAATAGAAGCGTGCTTTGTAGACAACCATGTTTTGGAACTCTATGATGTCCTCCCATCAGTTTTGCCCTTGTGGGCTCCCTCATACCTGAGTTCACCTCCCAGACTTCCTGACATGTCCCTCAGCAGCCTCTTGAGTTGGGAGCTGGAGTGACAGGGTCCAGCCTGCTTGTCTGAATTGTTCAAATTTGTGTAACTCTACAAATTTCTGGTGGGCAAAGAGCTCCCAAATCAGACACTGCACAACAGTTTCCCCAGGGGAAGGGCAAGGGTCCTTCTGGGGAGAGGCAGATGCTCACCAAATCCATGGCCTAAACTCTTCTCCCTATTAGAATGGGTGGGAGAGCTGCGAGGGGGGAAGCCTCTGAATAGAAGAAAGCTGGCTCTCAGGGACGCTCTCCGGGTGGTGGGGGGCACATGGAATGTCCAAGTTCTAGGATCACACACGCTCTCCCCAATATTCCATGTTGACCACCATTCCTGGGCTTGTGGAGGTGGGAAAGTCTCCAAGAAGCTGGGTAGCCTGCTGGTCACTGAAGATTGGGGAGAAAGAGAGGGATCCCTTCTTACCCTTTCACTGGGCTTGGGTCTCTCTGGGTTTGATCTTTTCTGGTATCTTTTTCCTTTGTGTTCTTTCTTATCTGCTTTGCAGTTTTCCTGCGTGAGGTCCCTGGCAGGCTCTACCATCTCTCTATATGAGCTAAACCTCCAATCTCATTGTTAAACTCTATACTACCTACTTACTTTCAAACTTTAAATCACTGAGGTCAAGTATAATTAAAAGACAGAGGAACTGAATTGTATACTGAGTTCTTTTTTTTTTTTTTTTAACACATTTATCAGAGCTCTTGGGGTGAGCTTCTAGGACAGAGGACTTCTTTCAAAATAGTGCTATTGATGCCACCTTCCTTTGATCAAAGTTTGTTTTTTTTTTTACTATTTGCCACCAGTACTTATATTGAGATCTATTCTGTCATTTGCTTATCTAATCTTACTCTTTATACAGTCTTCAGGAAGTGCTTCTGGAAATATTTCCAAAAAAGTGAGCCTTTGAAAGCCTTATTACAGCATACGATTTTTATATTTGAATGTAAGTTAGCTATATATAAAATATTTTCTTTCCTAGAGCACCAAATGTACTATTCTATTGTCTTCTGGTATAAGGTTATTACTGTTAAAATGTCTAATAATAATCTGATTTCCCATTCCCCTCAATTATAAGTAATTTTTCTTAGAGCCCCAAAGAATATTTTTCTTTTATTATAATCTAGTAGTTTTATCAAAGTATCTATTTACTATTCCATGTAAATTGCCTCAGATATGCAGCACACTCTTTCAATACGTCATACAGATTCTATTTTTAGAAGAAAAAGTTTAAAATTGAAAATTTGGAAGACTTCAGAAATTTACTTTAAATGTATGTTTATTTCAAATGTACTGTATATTTAAAGTGTTAAATTTAATTCTTTTTTCATGCTATTGATTTTATTTACTTATTTAAGAACTCCTAGAGGGGCAAAAGGTTGCACTTACACATTTTTTTAATTGATTGAGCAAGTAGTATTTAACATAGGAAGAATCGAAAGGTCTAGAGTTACCTATGTAATAAGACTCTTTCTGCCTTATCATTTGCAAAACTCCCTAATAAGGTATCCACCTTGCTATCTAGCAGCTTCTTTTGAATTCTCCTTCTATGTTATTTTGTCTTCAATGAATTTGGTTCTGTTGGCTACTTTCTCGAGGATCTGTTTGAATTTGGGTTGAGTGTTCTTTCCTTATTCATCTTCTAAATTTCTCATTTTTCACTCTTTCTCTAGATCTTAAATGATTGACTTCCTAGGTTTCGGTACTACTTATTTTTCTTTTTATTTCATATATCTCATTGGGATGTCATCTGTTCCTAAATCTTTAGCCATGGAACGATTTTCTGACTTCTATTTTATGCTCCAATATGTATTTTCTACTGCATACAGAGTACTTTTATTCTAATAACACCCTCAACCTTTTATATTCATGACACAACTCATTATCTTCTTCAAATTCCAAGCATCCTTTTCTTATTCTATTTGCATCAAAGATTTAATTTTGCAGTTATCTAAAAAATAATGTTTGGCTCCCCTTTCCTATTTTAATTCATGTCCAATTTGATTCAGCATTTCTTCAAAAATGCTTCCTAAATGCATTTATTAAAATCTACACTACTGACGGGGCATGGTGGCTCATGCCTTGTAATCCTAGCACTCGAGGAGGCTGAAGCAGGTGGCTTACTTGCATTCAGGAGTCTGAGACCAGCCTGAGCAAGAGCAAGACCTCATCTCTAGTGAAAATAGAAAAGCTGGCCAGGCATTGTAATAAGTGCTTGTCGTCCCAGCTACTCCAGAGGCTGAAGCAAGAGGATCACTTGAATCCAGGAATCTGAGGTTGCTGTGAGCTATAACATCAGGGCACTCTACCCAGGGGGACAGAATGAGACTGTGCCCCCTCCAAAACAACAACAAAAAATAAAAACTACACCATGCCCGCAAATGAGGATTTCTGAATGGCCTGCTTTCTGTCTCACTGATTCCCACATGTACTCCCTCCAGCCTCCAGACTCTCCTCAAGATCATCAGAATAGCCCTTTAGAACATAAAGTTCAGCAAAACATTCTCTGTTTTCAAACACTGATAGCTCTCCATCGCTTAGAGCAATGACTGTCAGTTTATTTATAATCATTTTAACAATGCCTCTCTATCATTTCTCTACAGTGAACTCCACAGAGAAAGAGAGAGCTTCTCTGGCCAAATCAGGGATGGTCCTGGCAAGGGTGGTGGGCTCAGAGCTTTGCTCACGGAATGTTCTTATGCCCTACATCCTGGGACCCCTGTGATGAATCTTAAGGATTCAAGACACAGGGGCAAAAACTCCTGGTCAAAAGCTTCACACATTTTAGTATGTTCTTGAAAGACCAACACAAACTGATTTTCCTTACCTACTCCTCCAAACACTCCCACACCCTTTATCCTAAACTTGCAATTCCAGGCAGTTCACATTTCACTGAATATAACTGTAAATTCTCATGACTATTTTATTATGCTTTTTCTTCTACCCTTTTCCCCCTTTCTATGCTTAAGAACTTATGCTCGGCTTTTAAAGATCAGTTCAAATATCTTCTTCTTTGAAGCCTTCCCTCAAGACATTAATTTTCCCTCTGTGTACTTTTCTCTGAGAACACTTTGCATAAATGTTTCCTGCAGTATTGATTGTCCTGTTTTATCACGTATCTGTGTGCATGTCCCTTTAGCAGAGTGTGAACTCAAAGACACAGGCCGTGTCTTACTTACTCTCATCTATATATTCCTAGGGCCTCATGCAAACACCAGAATTTAGAAGTTTTTAATATATATGAACATAAGAACTCACAATGGGGCAGCACCTATGGCTCAAAGGAGTAGGGCGCCAGCCCCATATGCTGGAGGTTGTGGGTTCAAACCCAGCCCCAGCCAAAAACTGCCAAAAAAAAAAAAAAAAAAAAAAAAACCTCACAGTAAATGTATAGAACACAATTTTAAAAAATCATAATCTCCCAATGCCACAATGTATTTTCATTGTTAAAAAGGGGTGTTGACCCACAGGTTGAGAACCCCTGCCTTACACGGAGTAGAATTTTTCACCTTTTGCATACTGTACCGTCCTGCCAGAGTCGCCATCTCATCACATGCCTGAAGGTCTCTTTAATATTCATTTGTGTGACATACTGTATTTTCCAGTGATGGCCACAACAATGTTCTTTATCCCATATATTCCTCTAGAAAAGAAGTTGGCAAACAACAGCCTTCAGCCAGATCTACCTAGATTTGTGTTTTCTGTTTTCTTTGTTTTACTGTAACAGTGGAAGGGAGCTTAGCACAACTAATTCTATTTTGCTTCTGACCCACTGTGGTAACTTCCTTTACGTTAAAAATTTTCTAGCTCTTCAGGTATGCCAACTCGTTATAAAAAGATTAGTTTATAGTTTCTAGAAGAAAGATGAGAACCATCCCTCTGCCAAAACTAGCGACTGGGGATATAAGGAAAGTGTGTACACAAGTCACATTGCTACGTTAAGGATATACAAGAACATCCTGACCCCGCTTACAGCATCTAAAGTTAACTGAGCAAGAATGAAGAAATTGCACAACCCTCTTGAGCTCCAGCTGGTGTCTGGATGTCTTGAGTTTTCAGTTACCTCTTGCAACCCCACTTCTCTTCCCCTTTCTTTCAACAGAAAGAGGAGCCTAAACTTCATATTAATTTAAGATGGTTCTTTGGGACACTAGTCCTCCATTGTCTCAGTATACTGGCCACACAAATAAAAAACATTTCTCTTCCCCAGCACCTTGTGTCTCTTGACTTATTGGATGTTGTAGAGCACATGGTAAGAGTTCAGACTCAGTTACATCACTGCCCACAAACTAAACGAGCTTTTTTTATTTGAAATGACTGCAAAATAATAAAGAATAATACATGACAGATATCGTATGCGTCCTGAACAGTCTGTATTTACTCTTTGGTCCTTTGCAGAGGGTTTGCCAAACTTCTAGAAAGTTGACAACCTCCAAGGATGAGAGTCTAATTTTCTAATTTTTTTTTTTGAATCTGGTGAGTTTATGACTTACTGGTAACCCAAAGAATGGGATGGATGTGATGCAGCATCCTCCCCAAGGCCAAGAAAGCAAAGACTGAGCCGTGCCTCCTTTGCACACTAAAGCAGCGCCCATGGAGAAGAAAATAAAAATCTGAGAAAGTAGCTACCACAGGGTGGTGGATTATCTACTCCACAATTCAGTTAAGCATCAATTATGTCTCTGTGCCTTCTCAACTAAAACATTTTCTATTTGTTATTTTAAATATCTTTATTGTAATCTGATGTCTATAATGTGGGAAGAAAATCAGACACACAAAAAAGACTCGCTGGGCAGCACCTGTGGCTCAAAGGAGTGGGGTACTGGTCCCATATACCAGAGGTGGCAGGTTCAAACCCGACCCCAGCCAAAAACTGCAAAAAAAAAAAAAAAAAGACATGCTACATGATTCCATTTCTATAAAGTTCAAGAACAGGGAAAAAAATCATTCCTGTTGTTGTAACTTAGGATAGTGATTATCCTTGGGAAGGGGTAGTGACTTGAAGGGTCTGTGAGAGGAACATCCAGCTTGCTGATAATGCTGTTTCTTGATCTGAGTGACTGTCACATGGTCACAATTTCACTTGTGAAAATTCATTGAACTACATATGTATGACTTGTAAACTCTGTTGATGTTATACTTCAATTTGAAAGTGTCTAATTTTTAAATGTCAGTGACCTATGGGTACCTATATTAAAGAAAATATGTTTCTGTATCAAAATGTGAAGCAATTAAACCATGGAAAAAAATTAGAAAGGAGGCTCAGTGCCCATAGCACAGTGGTTATGGTGCCAGCCACATACCCCAAAGTTGGCTGGGGTTCAAACCTGCCCCAGGCCAGCTGACCAACAATGACAGCTGCAACAAAAAATAGCTGGGCAGGGAGGTGCCTGTGGCTCAAAGGAGTAGGGCGCCGGCCCCATATACCAGAGGTGGCGGGTTTAATCCCTGCCCTGGCTAAAAAAAAAAAAAAAAAAA
>NW_003852405.1:6361972-6459474 GCF_000181295.1 Otolemur garnettii
AAAAAAAAAAAAAAAGAAATTAGAAAGGACATAAAAATCATATAATGCAAACATAATTTTATATAAATGAATAATTCAAATTCAAACATCCTAAACATATATAAAGTCATGGGGCAATGTAGGAGCCTACTTAGGTGGTTTTATAACCCTTGTTATATACAGCTATTGATAAAAACACGTTGCTCATCTTTGAATAGGCTACATTATGAAAGGAATCTATGAAGATGAATTCTCACTTTTTTACCACAATCCTTCAGTTCTGAACATATTTATAACTCACATTTTTGCTTTGGCTTCTTGCAAAAACAGCCCAGGTCTTTTTTATTCACTGTTAACCTAATAACTTTCCTGCAGCTCTGACCTCAGCAGAGCCTTTTGATTTCCGAGACCTTGTGAGCATATATACTTAAGAGATCCTCTAACTCTGCTGAAAAGTCACAGTCTCCCGGTTATTTCCCATTAAAGAGGTGTGAAAACTGAGATTTCAGCCTGTGTTCTCTCTGCGGGCCTCGCCACTTCATTAGGTGTTTTTCCTAACACATAAGCCAGGACTTCATCAAACTACATCCCGCGGGCTGCAAAGAATGTTCCTAAGTTTTCAGAGAGAAGCATCCTCTTCAGTGACTCCTCCATCCTTTTTCTCATTTCTAGGTCGCTTTCAACTTACTCGTTACAATACGTGGAGATGGATCAGTCAGCGTCTCTGACGACCAGACACCGCTAATCAGAATGGCTCCAGCAGGCTTCTGCTCTGTCGTTGTCTGCGAGCTGCTCGCTATGCCTCCCAAATAGGTACTGTGCCTTCTCATCAAGAGGATATTGAATGTGGTATTTTTTAAATATTAGACTTGGAAGTTAAAGTTTTCTATCTTTATAATTTTGATTTTTGTCTGACTAAAAGTAATATATATCCAGTATTTAAAAAAGGGAAACATGGGAAATTATAATAATATTAAAACAAAAATCATTATAGTTAACATTTATTTACAGATTACTCTGAAGTGCTGTGATAATTTATTTGCACATATCAATGCCTACATATTTATATTTTACCTAATTCCACAACATTCCAGTGGGGTAGACAAAGAGGTGGGTAAAGATCAAAAAACTGTCACAGAGAAGTCTAAATTATTCACGTCAAAATCACACAGCCCGTGAGTGGGTGGACAGAGATCTAGACATCCTGAATACAAAGTTTCACACTTCTCTCAAATCTGCTATCCAAAAAATAACCATTGTTTATATTTTAGTGGATTTTCTTACTCATAGAGTAAATACATATAACTCTAAAAATAATTTTTACATAATCAGGATCATACCGTGCACAACACTCTAAACCCTGCTATTATCACTCATCGTATTATCACAGAGTTTTCATTTGATTAATATCATAAAAACTTGGATCTATCCTTTCTGGGTTATATGGTATTAAAAGTGAGTTTTAAAAATTTCAGTGTTTAAAAAGTATCCATTACTCATACGCGCTCCAGGAAGTTTTCAGTCAAGTGTGGCTCTGTTGGGCTCTGCTTTGGACGATACAGACTTCACCTACAGGTCTTCTCAGTCCAGAGTTGGAGCTGAAGAAGGTGCCTCTGTCCAGGAAAAGTGTTCATGAGGAAGTTCAAGAGCAGGAGGACCCTGGGAAAGCCGTTCAGTTTAAACCTTCTGTTCAAATGCGTCAAAAGTCACAAGTGTTCCTATCAAATTGGCAAATGTATGGCACAAGGCCAACCCCAAATTCGGTGACACCAAGAAGCATGGCGAGTATAAGGAGGGAATACAAGGCTGTGTGCAGTGATACAACCTGCCATAGTGTTCATTTCATACAACAAAATATATACTTGCCCCCTCCACAAGCCACTTAGATGTTTCATCGAAAAGTAAAAAAATATGTTCAAAGTCTAAAACTTTGATCTAAATTAGATGCTTATAGAGCTTTGCTTGAATCTAAGTATTTCCAATTAAAAACACAAGCTATTTACTCCCACATATATCCAAAGTACAGTGAGGGAAGAAGGACAAGATAATTACAATGCACACTCACACAGAAACAGGAAGAAACACTTGCAGTAATTACCAATGAAGTCATGTTGGGCAAAGATTCCCCTAATGTGGCATAGAGACTATTTCTTGATTAGGCTCCAATTCTGTGCCACAGAATTAAGATGTCTATTCATTGTCCTCCAAGGCACTTGGCTGGCACTGCCTTTAAGGATATTATCTATTATCATTGGTCATAATTTAAGAAGACATTGAGGATGTGCCTACCTTGTTACTGAATAAATTTCTCAGTCTTTTCCCTACCTATGGAGAGATGGAAGACTAAAGGTCCAGAGTATTTACAATCTTTTAAAACAAGATTTAATACCACTTTTGGCCACACAACACTGAAAATTTTTGCTAGATTTCATTTCTTTAATTCCAGCCTGCTGTATGCACCAATAGCTATACTCATAATTCTTTCTGGGATAAAACATTTCTCGCACTCTTTGTACCCTTAATTATTAAGTTTTATGAATTTATTGGGTGCTATGGACTGAATTGTGGCCTTTGACATTCATATGTTGAAACCGAACATGATGATATTTGGAGATAAGGTCTTGACAAGGGCCCTCATGATGAGATTAGTATCATTAGGAGAAGAGATACTCTTGTTTTCTCTTTGTGAGGATACAAGAAGTAGTCAGTGGTGCCGGAAAGCTAACAAGAGCCCTCATCAGAGCCCTGCTACCACCCTGATCTAAGACTTCCAGCCTCCAGATCCATGAGAACCCACCCCATTTATGGTATTTTATTCTGGCATCATCATGAGCTAACAAATACATCAGGCTTCGTAAAATCACAATCATGTACTCTTATCTTTAAAAAATTTTGTTCAAATAAAATGATTTATTCAGAGTCATTAATACAATCAGACTTAAGAAGAGTTTTTACATTAATGCCTCTTATTTAGTCTTTATCTTCAGGTTGTATTTCGATGGACACCCCTCGATTTGATTGTTACCTTTAAGACTCGCCTTCATGTGAGAACCTTTTAGCAACTAGACACAAAGGTCAAATGCATTTTTCATCTTGAGAGTCTTTAAATATTTTCCCTTGTTTCCTAATGTAGAAACTAATCATTTTTTTTCCTCTGTGAGAAAAAAAATGATTTCATACTTGAACTACTTTTTCAAATGAACAAATAATGGCCAATTTAGGTTGCTAATATTTGGGCCACATTTTTTTCATCTAACACTCAAAGTTTATTAAGTATGTTCTTCTCTCTTCCCAGGGATTATTTTACCAAGCATTTTACTACAGTATCCTGTGTTTTCCCCTTTTCTCAGGCTCCTCTGTTAGTGCCCTCACTGACTTATTTTTATCCCTTTAGCAACACAACAACACATACTTTGGAAAGGCAGTACCCTGTTCCTAGCTACAGAATTCTATGTTCAGTTTTCACTGGGTTAAACTGTGGGAGGAACCTCTAAAACCATCAGTGGCTTAAGAGGATGATTATTTCTTACTAACACACACGAGGAGTGCTGGGAGATGGAGACCCATCTGAGCTCTGCTGATGAAGAAGAAAGGGAACAGGTGCTTCCAATTGTGCCTAAAATGAGCCATTTTCCTAGACATTTAATAATGTGGACTAACAAGCCTTCTGGTAACTTTAACCAATCGGGGCTGTTATCTGGGACATGTTCCTAATAGAACTCTATTATCTCCTTTATTAAGGAATTTGACTTTTATCCTCAGAGCATAGCAGATGTTGAACCTTTAGATAGATCACATATAAATCGCATTTTGCAAAAGTCACTCTTTCTGAAGAAGAAAAAAATGGATGAGGGATGAACAGCTGTGAATGAAGAAAGACCAGTCTCTAGGCCAATGGTGGAATCCAAATTATAGAAGTTTATAGCTTTGACTAGAACGGCAGTACTTAGGAAGGAGATATGTTAGATTTAAGAAATTTAACAGAAATGAATCAAGAGTTGGTGCTAAATGAGAAATGTGGGTTTGGAAAAGGGGTTAAAAGAATCGTAAGATTTTTTTCTGTCATTGTAATAGATGCATGGTGGGATAAATTTAATGAGATAAGAAACAAGATTGGAACAAGTGCTATTTTCATTAGAAGGTAATTTTGCTTTTAAACATGTTGACTACTGTGTGCTATGAAAACATCAAAGCAGAGCTAATGAATCTACACTTGGATACCTGAAACTTAGAAAAGAAGTTGGAACTGTACATTTGTCAGGCTTTACATTAAATCGGGGCATGGACAAATTTCTAAAGACACTTCACCTGCTCTGTGAGCATTTTAGAAGCTTTCTTTGATAAGAGAAAAATTTTATTTGGCAGTTATTTCATGCAGGTAGTGCTTTTCTCTCCCCAAGAAGGTCGTAAGTTCCTGGAGGACAAAAATTTACTTCCAGCCTCTAGAAGAGTAGGTTTCACTTAGAGAGAGCTCAGTAAGGTTTATTTTGTGAGTAAATGAGAGTCGCCAACAGTATCAATCATCTAGCATTTCAACTTGAGAATTGTTTTCTTTTCCTATCTTTTAAACGTAGTTTTTAAAGCGTCTTTATTCCATCTCTCACCCATGTGTGGATGTCTCCGGGCTTCATCCATGTTCATTGACCCACCTCCAACCGGCCTTTACAAACAGCTCTGCTCTCACCTTTCTGGATGTTTTAACGAAAGACCAAATGATGTATTGACATGAGTCTTTCCCGTGCAACTTTTGTTGCATGTGGTTATTTTGAAGCAAAGTAGTGAGAAGTGGAAAACGGAAGAGTCTACTTGTCTACCTGATTGATAAAGAACTTTTCTTTAAACTGCGTGTTTAATCTTTAGCCTACCATATAGATTTCTGGAAATAAAAGTATTAAGGATTCACAAAGTTTAATCAGTTCCATGATGGGGGGATGTACTTCAATTTTCATGAATAATTAAAATGAACTAGAAGAATATTAAGACGTGTCATGGCTGATCCGCTTTAAGCTTCACGCAAAGAGGCTGTTCCATTTATACAGCAGAGGCATCTGCTGGGTCACTAACAGAAAAGCAGACTCAACGCAAAGAATAGCACAAACTATTTTCTTACCATTTATTGCCACAGCTGCAGTGTGAACGGATACATCCAGGGACTCTTCTCCACAGATACACAGTGAAGTCCAAAAGGAGCTAGCCAAGCCGATAAGAGTTCGTTACCCTGGCTTCAGCTGTGGGTCCCTTTCTGCCTATCTTCCCACAGCAGAATGGGCCTTCCCTGCCAAAACCAAGGCAATCATTTGTCATGCAAATGCTGCATTTCTGGATGCCAAAGAATGAAAAGACAATGACACCTGGAACCACAAAATACTCACCAAAGGCCCATTATGAAATGGGATCATGTGGGGAAATGTGCAGGCCTTGGTCTCCAACAGCTTTATTCAAGGAGATATAATGGTTGGGCACTGAGTCACAGGTGCTTGCTTTAGCCCTGTCTTTTTTTTGTTTTTTTTTTTTTTAAACTATCAAATTGCATCTCAGGTTATAGAGGGACTATATTTCCAGGGTTTCACTGCTTTATAAATCCTTTTTTTTGTGGAGCTAGAAATTGCAACACAACGGATTTCTGACCATGCTAATATTGTAGAAGGATGGGACTTTCAAATGACTAATTTATTCACTGTCATGCTGTTAAAGTAAGTTGTCATATGGTCAACTCAGCTGTACCAATCTCCCTACCGCTTCCAGAGATTTGGAAATTTCAGAGTAATCTTAAATAAATAAGCTTATTCTCTGTGAACGGCATTTCTTTCTTCCTCACCCTTCGAGGGAGTATGATAGAGTCTAAACTAGGTACTCCTATCCTGCCAGGTCTCTCTCCACTCTGCTGACTTTAGCCCATAATAATCCGTCATGACAAGCCTACACCCAGCATTACACTTCCCAGATGGAATGAATGACCTGAAGCTCGAGGCATCTCCCTCCAGGCACTAAGAAACTCGCTTGCTTTCTCCCTCAGGCACAGTTCCTGGGAACACAGGTGCAGGCCCGTTCACGCCAGGCCATAGGTTCAGGGGCTCAGCAGGGTCACCATCTTTTGTTCCAAGGCATCTCTCAGCCTCCAAATTGCCAAAGCTTCCCATTGGAAGAGCTACTTACATTTTAGAGAAAAAAAAAATCCTGCAAACCCCTAACAACGAAACAAGTAGATTGACTCCCATTATTGTATTTTAGCTCACAGGTGGTTTGTGTGTGTGTGTGTGTGTGTGGCATTGCATATTGCTGACATTTTCTAAGTGTTGCTAAAGTCAAAGCTTCTCTTGACCTTTCCCTGTCACTAATTTTCCCTTCCCCAAGGACCAGGGCTCCACTCAGCACACTGACTGTGCTTCCTAAATAGATTTCCTCTACAGCCTTGTCAAAACTCCAACACACTTCATGCCTTCTCTTTTATATTGCAAGTGATGAGTGATGAGTCTTGACTTGTAAAACTGGTTTCAGAATTTCTTTGAATACCCTTCATAGATCATCCAGCATTTCCCTTCAGTACGTAAGAGTATATCGCACTTACTAAATAGGTTTTGGGAACACCTGCTGAAAATCTAAGCCAAGGGGAAAAAATGGTGTTACATGATATTAGTCATTTTCTCATCTGCTGCTTTATTAGTATAACTCAGTTTAGGCGTTGTCCAGAAGGGCTAAATGAATAGGGGGCAAATCTGGGCCTTCTTTTTATATGTAGCATGTGTACTTAGAATCCACGGAGGAAAGAAGAGTAACTGACTTAATTTCTCACTAAGTTTTTTGGTACCATTTGTCTCTTGCAACTCTTTTACTAAGTAATATTGAAGATGACATTATCTCACCAATGAAATTAAATGTCTACTTGTAGGTCCTCTCTCCTGCCTTTCTTTTAGTGAATGATGAGAAATATAGCATAGATGGCTGGTGTGCAGGGGATAGGAGAATAAGAAAAGAAAAGTCTGTGGTTTCTGGCATTAATATACTATGACATAAAAGTAAGTCTTTGAATTAATCAAACAATGCTTTCCTGTTTGTTATTCATCAGCTTTCTTTGTCTTTTATCCTCTTTTGAATTGTTTTCACATCAAGTCTCCTTTTCCACCTATCCCCGCCCTGTGAACGGTTTATTATAGGTGAAAGTTTTCAGTGTGATCTCATCTAGATACAGCATGGATCTTCTGCTTTAGGAGCCTTTAAATTTTAAAGGACAATTTAAAAATATTACCAAATCCATGCCTCTCACATTCGTAAGTGGCCAAAAATAAAAACTGTATACAGGAGAAACAGAGTATATCATAAAAATCAGCTGGTATACAGTAGATCATAAATCAATTACTATCTTTAAATGAAATAGTTGAGATGTGCAGAACTCCATTAAACTTGGCAGAAAAGGAAAAAATTATGAAAAACGATTTTCTTCACTGAAATATTTTCAAAAGTAAAAGATCAGAATGAAATTTATATCCTGGTGCTGCCTATTTAGAGAACACTGGGCTAAAGGACTGGACTTCTTTAAAAATATTGCTCATAGCATGAACTCTGCAAAGAACAGGAGAAATCTCTAAAGCTTTCATTTAAGTGTTTAGGTTGGATAAACTTCCAAAATAGCAAATAGTTATTCTCGGATTATTGCGGATTTAAAAATAAGTTTATATGCAAACCTATCTGTTACTTTTTTTTTAATATTTGCAGAAAGGTATTATTCACACAGCAATCTAGTTAATAGAACACTAGTGGACAAAATAACTAAAGCAATGTACAGCCACAGAGAAAAACTGGTAGTAAATATCATAAAAATAGCAATTCACTTTTAGATGGAACTCTACAATATACCGAGCATTTTCGCATTTTTAATCTTGTGTTTTCAAGGTACCTATTATCACCCTAGCTTTACAAACAACAATGAATGCAGATCAGAGAAGGTAAGACTTGCCTGATATTACAGAACTACTTAATGACAAAGCCGGGACTCCAATCCAGATTTTATTTCTCTTTTACCAATTCAGAGAGAATTGCTATACACCACCTACCTTAGATAGGATTGCCATCTTGTCATTCCTTGATTCAGAAAGAGGCTAAATAAGCATGACACATTTACTCAACAGTGAAGTTTTTAATTGGCTACCACACACGGTAATAAAGATATATGTGTCTTTGTGAAAAGCTCTAAAACTTTTGAACTGGTCAAGAAGATTCATGGCTGTCCTTTCAATAGAAAGCAGATAATTTTCCAGAAGCCCCTTCTAAGGTTATCTAATTATATGTATATACACAAACACACACACACACATATATATTACGTATATATGTCTAAGCTTTACTTGGCTTGGATCTTACAACTTTGTAAATTATAAAAAACTAATAATGAAGAAAATAACTCTTGCCCATAGAGACAAGATTTCACATATGGAGATGAATTTCCACCCTGTGTACATTGACCAGTTGTGCATCTATTAACATATTCATTTTCACATTCCTGATGGCCTCTTTGTATGTCTGTTCTTTGGAGTCTTTTTGAACTACTTTTCACATTTACTGGTCCTCTCATTAAATAATGAGTTAAGTGAAAATATTTGACAAATATTCTTTTTTTTATGTTTTGAAAAAAGTTTCAGTGTATGAAACTAAATATGATATGCATGCTACAAGAAAATACCATCTAGGATAGGAACAGATATAAATACATAATTAGAGTGATCAATATTGAAAAATAGATTTGTGAACAAAAAACATTTTTTAGAGATAAGTTAACTCTTTACAGGAATATTAAGGTATAATGGCTTAGCTCAGTATTAGAAAATAAGGAAAATAAACAGAAAAGCCACAGAAAGTAAAGAAATATACTACAGTGAGCCATGTTTAAGAATATAAATTGGAGGGCAAGTGTGCCAGTCACATACACTGGAGCTGCGGGGTTCAAATCCAGCCCAGGCTTGCGAAACAACAATGACAACTACAACCAATAAATAGCTAGGTATTGTGGCAGACACCTGTAATCCCAGCTACTTGGGAGGCTGAGGCAAGAGAATTGCTTAAGCCCAAGAGCTGGAGGTTGCTGTGATCCGTGGCACCAAAGCGTTCTACAGGGTGACAACTTTAGACTCTGTCTCAAAAAAAAAAGAAAAGGAAAGAATATAAATTGAAACACAGGATAAAGCACAGAGTCTACTGGGGAGGCTACACTATCCCTATTTAGCAGCACTGCAGACTGAAACTTTATTATTCATTATATAGCATCCAACCTAGGCTGCAATAGACGAGGCAAATGAAAAAAAGAAATGCGCTCCCATTTGGCAAATTCAATCTTTCTGGCCCAAACTGGACATAAACCCCAGTGCCTAAAAGATTCCCTCCTCACTTGTAATTATTTCAGCTGAATTTCATATTCATATAAACTATGCTGTTATTAAGAGTCATTTATTTTCCCAATTCATGTCTGTATCTCCCTCAGCACTAAGTACAATTCATTGTCCATAAAAACCATTTCATATATATTTGATGAACGTAATGAAGAAACAGGTCCGTGCTGTTGCCTTCTCCTAAAATAATCTCCTCTCTAGAAATTCTCTTCTAGAATCCTGCAAAGTCAGACGGTTACTTCTGTTTCATTTATAACACATCACATTTCTATGCAACATTGGATTCGTTCTGCCTTGTGGTGTATAGCTATTGGTAGTTTAGTTCATGATCTTCTCCTTCTCCAAGAATCCAATCTCCTTGAGGTCCAGGTCTTGGTTCGTGCATCTATGTAACTCACAATGCTCCCACGGTGCTGGCACAAATATCTGTTGGTTAAATTTATTTATTTTTTTAAAATAGTTTACTCAGTACTTTGGTCATAAAAATGCTTGATAGGACAAAGATATCCTTTGAATAGTAGCAAAAGAATTGTTTTTCCTCTATTTGCATAAGAAATAATCTTCAACCATTTCAGAATTATTTGTGAAATTTTTTAGTATTAAAGAAATGAGTCATTGCTTAACTGTCTATACTAAAGTTATATCAATATGGAAAATTTATAGAAGCTGTAAATAGATACGCATCCATCCAACAACATATACAAATAATAAATAAGAAAATGATACCAAAGGAGGAAGGACAGCAGGAAACTTTATAGACACAGCCAGGCTTCATAACACTGATTTACTGAGCTCTATTGTTACTAATGTTATCCCCTACAGTGTGCATGTGAGTGCATAATATATTTTCAACCTAATAAATATGAGTGTGTTGGAGCCTTCTATATTTTTCAGGAAATCGGCCAATTTTTGTATCATCTGAGGGTCAATAAATTATTGCTTTGATGATGAATAAAAATCTCTTCATAAATTATCTTTTTCTAGACATGGGAAAATGTCACACCACCAGAACTATGTTAGAGCTTCTTACAAACAAGTGAATAATGTGGGCAGAAATATCCTTGTACATCCCCCCCAAAGAGGTTGTCCATGCACAGTGTTCGTAATCAGGATACGTGGTCTGGCTGGAGGAAGCCGACAGCCACAATGGGAAGAACCTGGGAGGAGGCAGAAATAAAACTGGAAGGACTGATTTTATGTTGATGTTTGCTTGATTCCAATAGAGATATGACTAGAGAAAATGCCTGATTCATTAAAATAGAGCCATTCAATTAGCCACATTTTTTTCAAATGACTTAACTTATTATTATAGGTTGAATCGTGTGCCCCGAAAGATATTTTGGAGTCATGCCTCCCCCACCCTGTGATCTGTGGATGTGACCTTATTCAGAAGTAGGGTTGCTGCAGATGTGATGAGTTAAGATGAGCCCAAACTGTTAGGCTCCCAATCCAGTATGTTTGGTGTCCTGAAAAGAAGAGAGAGAAGACAGCCAAGGGAGCAGAGATTGCTGTGATGCGTCAGAAAGTCAAGGGATGGCTGACAGTACCAGAAACTGGGAAAGGCAAGAGAGAAGCCTTCTCTGGAGGGGCTCGCGTGAGCATGGTTCTGCCAACACCTGACTGCAGACTCCCGTCCTTCGTAACAGTTAGCAAATACATTTCTGCTGTTTTAAGCTATGTAGTTTGTGTTACTTCAGACAGCAGCCCTGGGAAACTAATACAAGTACTCTTCTGAGTATTAAACAGAAGTACTATTTTAAGTAGCTGCTTTAACCAACTTACCTTAGAGAGCATATGATGGGTTTCTCCAAGGCAGTGGTTCTCAATTTTCCTAATGCCACGGCCCTTTAATGCAGTTCCTATGGGTCACAACCCACAGGTTGAGAACCACTGCTCTAAGGCATAATGTCATTAGTAAAGAAAAGAAAACGCTGAGCCCCTGGAGTTGTGTTCTCGTAAAGACTCTAGGAGTATAAAATTCTACCTAATGATGATAGTAACAATTGTCACGTATCTGGTGCATGATCTTCAGTCTCCCCCCACAAACATAGGTGGGCAGCAACACTGTCCCCATTTTATACAAGGGGAAAATGAGTCACAAGTGAATTAGGAATTATCCCAAGGCACAAAGCCGTCGCTGAAACCCAGGTCTGTCTGATCTCCAGGCACAGTTCCCCACATACTGCTTTTCTCTCTTCTTATAATTCTATATAACAACAAAAAAGCAAAAACACTTTTGGCTGTTTTTGTAAACTGAATCGACTAGATGTTTGAACACTCAAAGTTACATCCTGTAACAAATCAAGGAGAAGAAGCTTTCCTGAACTTCACAAACATCATACAATTTAAGCTTTTATTCCTGTCCGTCGGTATAAAATAATTAATTAGCAGAGAACATATTTACTTCTTCTCCTGCTCACTACTTCTCCGTCTGTCAACTGCCTGCCTTCCGTCTCCCCAAAACCAAATGATTCTGACTTGCTTCTTCAGGGAAATGGTGGGACGTGTTTATTAAAATGAGACTGGGCCTTGCTGTGCTCAGCTCCCTGAGCTCCCGTTTCAGTTCTGCCCCTCAGTAGCTGTGTGAATGGGGCTGGTCCCTTGCACCCACAAGGCCCTGGTTTCCTCATTTGTAAAATGGGGGTCATAGTAATTTCTTTGCAGCGTGACTCTGGATTTAGCAGCTTAACATAATGGCAGGCTGATGCACTAAGTTACTATTACAATTCTGCTTCCGCTAATGTACTTTTACTTCGAACTAGGGAAATGTACTGATTATATGAAATGGACCACAAATGTATTTTGAATTATATCACTTAAGCCATAAGCTTAAAGTTTCCATCATCAAAATGATTTTTTTTTTAAAAAGACACAAATCAAAGAAGGCATTTCTTTTCTGTATTATTTAAAGAATTTCCTATAAATCAAAACATACAATAGTTCTGAAAAGCTAATCTTTACCGTAAAAATGAGTCTGTAAAAATTCAAATTCTATACAGAAAAAAGTATAGCTTATTGTATAAGAAGATTTTTCACTAAGCTGTTTCCAAATTTCCTCTGATAAAACACAATAGTCACACATTCCCATCCAACCCACTTCTGCATTTCAATAGGAACCATGGAGTAAAATAAAAGGTATTTACTAGGATTTTTTTTCCTCCAAATATAGTCAATCCAGATGATTAAGGAAATCCAAATTATTTCCTTTCCCAAAAGGAAAGGAAAATGTCAATGGTATTAAGGGAGACAAAATATTTTTTTTTCATAAAAAGTGCTATCATAGGAAGTATTCAAATTACTTCTTAAATGTTGACTGTGTTGTCATTAAGATTAATGACAGTGAGTTAGGATAGTGTGACAGCTGGAAGTGTGGATACTGGAATTAGAGTTTGTGGTTATTACCCCATCTCCACAGCTTGACAGTAGTGAGAACGTAAGCCAGGTACCCACTCATTCCTCAGTTTGCCTATGGGAAAAATACAAGTATGAATCTCAGAGTTTCAAAAAGATTGCAAATATATACATAAAAATGCTTTAATACAATGGCTAGAACACAGATATTCATTTATTTGTTGTTAGCAATTATTATTAAGATCAAATCTTATAATGCACCTTATGAAAACATGATACTGAATAGCGGTTAAAAAAAATAAAAAACAAAACTAGCTTCCGCGTATGGAACGCTTACTCTGAGCCAGGACCTGTGATGAATCCTTCTACATGGATGTACTGTGTTATAGACAGTATTACCATCCTGAATTCATGGACAATGAAGGTACCCTGTGCACATGGAGGCGTTCCCACCCGCACCCTCAGCCACACGGAGAGCCAGGGTGGACTTTACTTTCTCCTTGGCTGTGTACCAAGTGTGACGAGGAACTTAGAGCACAGAAAGCTCCACGCAGGCCTCTTCTCTTGCCTCCCAGAGGCAGACAGGGCTTCTAGTCTGAATATGGTTTCTAGTAAGGTCTCCAGAAAATGAACTACAATAGTGACTTTTGTGAAATCACCTGTGAAAGTGGTTCCAAGACAGAGAACTTTTGGATGAAGGGGGAAGAGGAAATCAAAGGCCAAGGAAAGGAAGCTGAGCGAGTGGGCGGCAGTGTGTGGCTGCAGCAGCAGGAAAAGAGCTCTGTCCTGGAATGTCAACTTTACCGCACAGCTGATTCCACTGTGGGGTGAGGAGACAACACCTTCATACTGTCTGTCAGCCAGTCAGCAATCCCGGCAGCCCCAGGAATTAGACAACAGGGTTTCATAATCTGAGCAAGGCCGCTTTCATTCCTCCAAAGCCAGTGCTCCTTCCAAAGGGCAGCTGGGAGTCCTTAGCAATCAGCGCTCCCACCGTCTGGGAAAAGTCACAGGGAAAGGGATCTGAGAAGGGCACCGATAGCATATCCTGTCATCTGCACCTTGTTAGAAGGACTTTCTTCATGGAGGCCCACTGTTTCCTTCAGTCAATGAGTTCTATTTCAACTAGTTCAAGTTGAGAAAGGCTTTCGATCCCCTGACTTCAGCCTTCTTCATGCTCATGGCGCGTATGTGTCTCCTTCTGTGGGCTATTTACCTTAACCTGGGACCAGCATGCTCTCCTATCATCTCCCCAGATGACAGTGGACCAGGTGGCCCTGGCTGCCATTCTGATGCTGCCGACCGCTTTGCTCTGCAGGGATCCTCTTACCCGGTTAATACCGGGGAGCATGGGAGGTAATGGCACCTCCTCCCATCAGTCCTGTCTTAGAGGGGACAGTCACTGTGGGTCTTAGTGACGCCGGTACACACCTTACAGACACATTTCTTTTTGTCTTACGAGATACCTATCTCGTGAGCTTCTGATCGTTTAGGGTGTGCCCAGTCTCCTATGGCCAATTCTTGGAGATTTTCTACCCTCTATTCCAGTCTGTCACAAGCTTCTGGCATCTTTACTTTAGTTGGTTTTAGTTGATTTTCCAAGACTACAAGAGCTAAGCAAATGGCATATTAGAAGTACTTTATAAGCCTCTTAGCAGGATATTAAATCCTATGTCCCGGGAGGATGTACCCACATCAGAAACTTCATTTTATTCGCATGTGAGCAGATAGTGTGTGTCCTTTAACCCAGCACACTCGGGATGCATTCCTGGGCAGTTTCCTCATTCCTCTTGTAGCCAGGTCTTACAGCTCCTTTGGCCTATAATCCATCTCGCACCTTCACAGCCAGGTTTTGCTTAATACTGGCTTGATGAACATGGTTCATACGAGCCATGACAAATAAGCGTCAGCTTTTGCATTGTGACTTTAGCATTTTAACATAAATGTGATTTACTGAAATGGTTATTTATACTCAAATGTCTAACTTAGAAAAATATTTCACTTGGAAATTTTTCACATTCTTTCTCTAATTATGTATGATTAGGAGAAGGGTTGGGGACAGATCTGCTGTCCCTCCATGGAGGGGCAGCATTGTTTTGTAAGCACTATGCCTTGTACGAGCCCTTCCCATGGTGGTGAGTTAGCACCAGCTGCATACTAAGGCTAAGAGGTGCATCTATGGATCCAGCTACTCAAGTCCACCTACCTTCAGACCAATCTGAAGTCTGAGGATATTACACCTTTCTTATACGGCTCTATTTTTAGCATAAGAATTTTGCCAACCCTAAAATTCAGCCTTTTGACAGCTCTTTCATTCTTCTAATCAGGCCCTTTGCCTGGTCTTCAGCACTGTCTGTCCCTGGCTGTGGGCAACAGAGTCTCTGAAAGATCTTCAAAGCAGGCTTTCTGTCCCCCTCACAAGGCTGGTCAAAGATGTGGATCTCTAATTTTTTCCTTTTCAATACATCACTGGCACTTAGCAACAAGCTCTAATTCCACGGTCCTTATCACTAGCTTTTATATGCTACCTCTGAAGCTTTAGAAACTGCACAACCTAGAGAATCCCCTTCCATAAGCAGCTTGTTCTAGTTAATTGATAGTAAAAGTCTCAGCAGTATGCGGTTAGGGCATTCCAGGCACTGTTGATATTTCACCCACCATCCTGAGGTCTTTATTGCCATCCTGAGCAACCTTCAGAACCCCCATCAGGACAGAATTCTGAAAAGCAGAGGCCTAGATGCCATTGTTTTAAAAATGATTTCTGCAAGAAGTACTGTCATGAGGAGGGTGAAGACTTCACCTTGAGGGGAGGGAGCCCAGGCAGAGGTATCTCAGAGTTGGCCTGCCAATGGGCTTTGGCTATAATGCCAGGGACAGACAGACCCACTCCAGATGAGGGCAATGCTATGGGGCAGGGATTGGGGTGAAGCATGGATTATGAACCAATAGCTAACAGCTGAGGGCAGGTACACTGGTCTAGTGGAAGGATCTCGTTGAGCTACGAGAGCACCTGCTGGGCCACGTTTCTGAGATGGCATTTAAAGCAGTGCTTCAAGAACAGGCCCTTGTGCTGGCTCAGCACTTCTGCCTTGCTCGCTACTTCCTGTGCTCCACCTACCGTTCATCCTCTTCCCCTCCCACCAATATGCTTTCACTACGTTTTACTCCGTGTCCTTCAATACTGCCAACCCAATTACCAGCTCCTACCGTGCAAGAGACTATCCCTCTTATTATATATCTGTAAGAAATTATATTATACTTTTGGGGAAATATATTGCCTCCAGTATGGGTGTTGACACCCCCTAAATTTTTCCTTACTGGGCTGAGTTGTGGCTAGGTTCAGCCTTTCTGCTGTCAGGCTACACCAGGTAAGACGCAGCTCTTCCTGTCTTGTGCTGAGCTCACATGCAAGGGATTCTCACTCGATTCTTTTATTCTTTGTTTGCTTTTTAATTTCTTTCTTCAAAGATTTGCACTTTCTTTTATTCTTGAATGGGTCTTCTGAGGAAATGAGACAACAAAATCTCAAAGGATCTTCTGCCAGATTATCAATATTTCCTTCATTCTTCTTTGATAAATATAAATTCCCATTCTTATTTTAGGAAACCAGGAGCAGGAGAGAAATATTATCTAAAAGAGCAAAGGCATCTGATACTTTCAAAGGTGAAAAAGTACCAGAAGCCGGAGAATCCATTGAGCCTGAAGACTCAGATTTCAAAAGACATTAATGGTTTAAGGGGAGCAATAAAATGGGGCATCTCTTCAGATAACTACATTTCAACAGTAATGTCAGGTCAGGCATCCATATTCTGAGGATGCATCAGCAACAAAGAACTTGCTATGGGGGATAAAGCACCCCGTTCCACAGTCGACTGTCATTCTCCTGACCCTGAGTGGACACGTCCTTCCCCACCCCCAGCAGAGTCTGGGGAGAGAAAAACTTATCTGTTAATCTGCAAGTTGAGGGCATGAGTATTATATGCGGAAAAACCACATTAATGCTACCCTCCCCCCAAAACAACTCAGCTACATATATGTGTCACGATGGAAAACAAAACTAGTCATTTACTAGATTAGTAAATCTGAGCGAGAAAACATAAACTACTGTGTGCATTTGATCTGTGAAATCCAGTAACAAAATCTATCAGCTCAATTGTGCACAGGTTAATGCAAAGAAATTCTATAATATTTCAAACGATAATACTATGAAACTACCCCACAATTGCTTTCAATGACATGTCAGAAATGTAATTCTCTCTTTTTGAGGTACGTGAGCAGACTATTAACACCTGGGCATAAAGAAAAATCTTTTCCAAGGAATCCCACAGAAATCAGCAGTAAAGTGTTGCACATTACGTGATTAGTTTTTTTGTTTGCTTACTATTTAATAGGCTCCAGGTAAATGTAGTGAAAATTATTTCTATAATCTCTGTTGCTAAACACAGGCTACTGTATTTCAAATTAGGCTGCATATCAATGCCCTCTATAAAAACATTCCATTTAAAAAGCTCCTTAGCTTTTTAACTTATTCTTTTTGTCATTGATTAAGAAGGTATCTGTTTGCATTTTCTCATTCTAAAATCTCCTTCTGTTTCTATCACAGCTTGCAAACTCCATTCGGTTCTTCAAAATTCAGCTCAAATGTTATCTGTTCTTCGACGTTTTCTGTGTTCCTAACAGCTCACGCTCATGTAGTATTCGATTTTTTTTTATTGTGTTCATTCTTTTTACATTGTTGTCATAATAGTTCCTAGCGCATCATCTTGTCAATGTCATTTACAAACTTGGAAGCTGTATCACATAGTGATTTCCCTGAGAATAAGCATCTCTTCTGATTCTTTTTCTACCATCATTGTGCACAGTGCCAAGAAGTTAGTCGTGCTCAACAATTATTTTTTGAATGAATAAATATACAAATGGGTTTTGTCAGAAATTGACAGAGGAGTTCTAACATGATTTTACTTCTTAAATGGCGAAGTCCCAATTCTGTGGGAGGTCACATATGCCATTTTATGCCTTTAAAAAAAAAATCTCGATTTAGGAAGATTTAGGAAGTCCTAAATTTCCTTTATCATCTTAGATTGCTCCTTTGAACATAATGTAAATATGGACCAAGTAAAAAATCGTAATGACTCCTGATTACGACCGAAAGAAATGAAGGAAATGAGTAAACACATTGTCTTCTATAAGACTTAAACATGGTTCATTAGCCCCCAGTTAAAATGCTGTAGATGATTCTTCCCAAAGAAGACTCAATAACCTGGTCACCTTTACCTTCTCTCTGTTCTTAACTAAAAATGTTATAGGAAAATGTCTTCATACCAATTAGAAAAACTTCAAATGGATGTTTTAGTCTCCTATTTACTTATCCCTGGAATAATTGTCAACATTTGTATTTCAAATGTCACTTTATTTCAAGCTTCACAGATCTTGCATTTAACTCTTTTCATTAACCTGAAATTTTGCAGTATTTGAAAATAATTGTCCAAGGATATTGTATAGACTTGTCTCTATGAGACATTATCTGTATCGTATTTAGCTAAGAGAAGGTTTTACCAACTAGGAGAAAAAAGCTTGGCTTTCTCTAGGGTTGACCTCCACTACAGTGCAGTTAATTATACGTGGTAAACATGAAGGCTGTGTTGGCCAGTTTGATGGAAGTATTTCAGATTGCATGTGAAAACCCCACACTGTACCCCAGAAGTGCATTAATGTACATAGTTACCATTCAATAAAAAAAAAAAATTATACCTGTTAAGATTTTGGCCCTCTATACTTATTACATGCTTAATTCTTCAAAAAAGAAACGTCTCTTCTCAAGGTTGTAATATCAATATTAGATGCCCTCCAAATTGTAGTTCTATTGTAAAACTATAACTTTTCATCAAATCCTGTTGACTGTAAATGTTTCCTTGGCAATTTACTTGTCCTAAATGCCTCCTATCCTTATGAATTTGTAAATTAAATTAAAGGGGACGGAAACAATGGCTCGCAAACCTCCAGATGGTGAGATTTGTTTTGTTGTAGTTCTCTACTCCCAGGTCTGAACTAAATCCAAAGTTCACAAGAAGAAACACATTGTAAGCTTATCATTCTGTGAGGATAAACTGACTTGGGGGTAGCCAACCCATCCAAAGACTCACAGACAAATGTTGCTTTGTTGTGTGGGGGAACAGTTGGAAAAGTGTTAGCTGAGAAAACTAGGCAGCATGAAAATTAAATTTCATGAGGTTTTTCTTAAAATGTATGAAAAGAAAATTTTAGAATAGAAGAGTTTGCCTGGATACTTACTGAAATAGTTGTGAGAAGTGAGATTAAACCCACGAAAATAGATATCCATATCACATACAAAAATTTTAAATTTCTTAAAATTGCCATATTATCTCAAAATGCTCAGCCTTTATTGTTATATCAAAGTGGCCTGTTATATCAACATGATACTGACTATTATGGGCAGAGTTATCTATATTTCAAGGACATTGATGTGTCCATGTGTGCATCAATTCATCTGGCCTGGATTTATTGAATGCCTATTTTGTGCAAGTCATTGAGATAGGAATTTCTCCTCTCTTTTAAAATCCTCTATTAAGGCCAATGTTCTAGAATCTATTTCTACACAAGTAAGAATCCTATTGATTTATTATTATTATTAATAGTAGTATTTTTATTTAATGGCAACCTATGGCAATTATGGAAAAAATGAGACAAACATTGTCTGTACCAAGTATCCTAAGCCTTTTACCTGCTTCATATTATTTCAGAAATAGTAATTGTGTGATATTTGTTTATCTAAAAGATACCTGAGATTTTTTTTTTTATTTACAATGTTTAGCAGTATACATTTATCAAAATAATCCCTGCCAATTTGGTATTTTAGAGCTCAGATTATTTAAGCCCAAATAAATTTAGGTAAACAATATGGCAACTGCAGCATACTTTAAATTTATTTCTTTTTGCTTTTTAAGCATCTTTGATTTTTGAATTGTTAAGCTATACAAGTGTATATTTACATATAAATTTTACATTATGTATATCTATATTTATTCTCGGTAGAGTTCCGTGGCATCTTAGCTCACAGCAACCTCAAACTACTGGGCTTACGCAATTCTCTTGCTTCAGCCCCCTAAGTAGCTGGGACTATAGGTGCCTGCCACAACACCCAGCTATTTCAGAGATAAAGTCTCCCTCTGTCTTAGGCTGGTCTCAAACCTAAGAGCTCAGGCAATCCACCCACCTAGGCCTCCTAAGTGCTGAGATTACAGGCCTGAGCCACCATACCAGGCCCCTAAAAAGACATTTCTAAAGTAAAAATGTAAATTGCAACTTGTATTTGCCACAACAGTGAAAATTAGACTAGAAATTTCAAAAAACTTTTTCAGTTTCATAACTGATTATGTTGCAATTTGATAGTCTATTAATTGAATATAACTTTAAATGATTACAAAATAACACCTGATGATAGGAATATCATTTTTAAGGAAAAAATTTTCTTTTAACCCAATAATTTCAGTCTGTATCACGTTTTCCATTTAATGTCTTCCAGATGCCTGCCTATAAGTAACATCATATATGTTGTGATGACTAATTTTATGTGCCCGATTGATTGTGTTAAAGGATATCCTGAACGCTAGTAAAACGTTAATGCTGAAAGTGTTTGTGAGAATATTTCAGGAAGAAATTTGTGTTTGAATTGGTAGACTAAGTAAAGAAAATTCACTGTCACCAATGTGGGTAGGCATCGTCCAGCCCTTCGAAGGTTTGGAAAGAACAGAAAGGCGGAGAGTGTGTAAGGTGACAGCTGGAAGAAGGAAATATATCTGTTGAGTTCTCATTTTGTGGCTTTTCTTTTCTTTTTTTCCCCGAGATCAGGACAAAGCTAAAATTTGGGTAGAAACTCAGTATGGTTGAAAAATCAGAGGACATAGTTCTATGTGACGACAGTGGAAAAATGAGGAGTGAGTACTGGGAAGAAGACAGAGGCAGAAAGGGAGCCTCACACTGGGGCTCTAAACTTGCCTCAGTTGCCGGCCGAGTGGATTGTTCTACAGTAGGATCCTTGAGGGAACCACATGGGAGACAGTGTCTGGAGTGTTATTTCAAATAAGGTAACTGCCGGCTCAAACAAAAATTTGTAGACTCTTCAGAAAAACAAAGGAGAGCAGAATCTTAAATGTATTGGTAAAGATGAATAATACTGCAGGATTTATACTACCTGATTTTAAGATTTAAAATGATACAGAAATCAAGTCTATCTGGTACTTGTGTAAAGATAAAAAGATCGATAAAACCAAATACATAATCTAGAAATATACTTATGAGATCATCAACAGAACCAAATAGAAACTATATGATTTTATCAAAAGATGCTGAAAAGAATTTGATAAAATTAAACATTCCTTTGCCAAAAACTCTCAACAGAGTGGGTACAGAAGGAAATTTCTCCCACATGGTAAAGGCCATAAATGAGACAAACTCAAAAGTTGATATCATACTGACCAGGAAGAAATTGAAAGCCTTCCCACCAAGAACAGAAACAGGGCAAGGATGCCCACTTGCACCACTTTTATTCAACATAGTACTAGAAGGCCTACCCCAAGAAACTAGGCAAGAGGAAATAAATAAATAAGAAATCCAAATTTGAAAGAAATAAGTGAAATCATCTTTGTAGGCAGGTGATGTTATCCTTATTAAAACCTAAAAACTTAGAACAAATTCAGGAAAGTCGCAGGATACAGAATCAACATGAAAAATCAGCAGCATTTTTATATACCAGTCATGCACTAATTGAGAAGAATTTAAATAAGCAATTTCATTTAAGATAGCTACAAAAATAAAATACTGAGGCGTCACTTTAACCATAGAGGTAAAATATCTGTACAACAACATGTGTGGAACATTGAAAAAGACATTGAAGAGGACACAGCCAAATGGAAAGATATCCTGTGCTCATGATTGAGAAGAATTAATATTGTTATAATCACCCTAAAATTGAAAGCAGTTTACAGATTCAGGGCAATCCCTATTAATTTACAAATAACATTCTTAACGTTTTTCACAGAAGCATAAAAAAATCCTAAAACTTATATGAGACCACAAAAATACCCGAATAGCTAAAGCACTATGAGTAAAAAGAATAAAGCTGGATACAACACACTACCTGAGTTCAAATAATACTACAAAGCTATCGTGATGGACCCAACATGGTATTTGCGTAAAAAACAGACACTTAGACCAATGGAACAGAATAGATGTCCTGGAAACAAATCTATACACTTACAGCCAATTCATTTAAACATTCTTGTCAAAAACATACATCAGGCAAAGGATAATCTGTTTAATAAATAGTGATGTGCCCAGTAGATCCTCATCTTTTATAATATGCCAAAATCAACTGAAAACTGAGCAAATACCTAAATGTAAAAACTGAAAGTGAGAAACTACTAGAAGGAAACATTGGGAGAATGCTACAGAAGATTGGTCTGGACAAAGATTTTTTTGGACTAAGACCTCAACAGCATAGGCAATCCAAGAAAAAAATAGAAATATGAAATTACATTAAGATGCAAAGTTTCTGCACAGCAAAGAAGAAAAATCAACAAAGATACAATCCACAGCATATATAAAAAGAATGAAATCCTGACTTTGGCAGGAAGATGGCTGGAACTGGAGGTTATCATGTCAGCTAAAATAAACCAGGCACAAAAAGACCAATATTACATCTTCTCACTCATACGTGGGAGATAAAAAGGTGGATCTCTTAGAGGCAGAGAGTAGAATGGTGGTTACCGAAAGCTGAGAAGGGAAGAGCGGAGGAGGAGATGGAAAGAGTTTCATTAGAGGCTATGAAATACAGGTAAAGAGAAGGAATAATTTCTGGTATTGGATAGGTTAGTAGGGAAATTATAATTGACAATAATTTATTGTATATTTCAAAACAGCTAAAAGAGAAGGATTATAATATTACCAACGCAAAGAAGAGATAAATGTTTGAGGTGACAAATACTTCAATTAACTTGATTTCATCACATACATGTATCAAAATATCACATGTACCCCCCAAAGACATGCAATTATTATTTACCAATAAAGTAATTTTAAGACATTCACTATTGAAATATAAACTTTTCAGCTTTGTCAGCAAAACTAAAGTCACACAATTGATAAAATACCCAGTACTATCTTCTGAGTTTCAGGAACCCTGTGAGACACAATAATGATATTACACAGCTAATCTTATTTTTCTTTATAATACTTCACAAGTATCACATTAAAAATACTTTGAAAAGGGCAGAGCCTGTGGTTCAGTGAGTAGGGCACCAACCTCATATATGGAGGGTGGGGGGTTCAAACCCAGCCCCAGACAAACTGCAACAAAAAAATAGCCAGGCGTTGTGGTGGGTGCCCTTAGTCTCAGGTACTTGAGAGGCTGAGGCAAGAGAATCACTTAAACCCAGGAACTGGAGGTTGCTGTGAGCTGTGTGATGCCACAGCACTCTACGGGAGGTGATAAAGTGAGACTCTGTCTCAAAAAAAAACAAAAAAACAAAAAAAACTTTGAAAGTATCAGATTAAAAAATTGGGTCTCCTACTAACTAAATAACTTGCCTACATTTACACAAGTCAATTGTTGAACATGGATTTAATTTAGGTATTTTTGAAACAAATCTCATTTTTTTCATTAAGTAAAACTGAGTATGTATTTTTCCATGTACCTCATAACATTTTAAGTTATGTGAATCACATACCTGAGACATGGTCTTTCCTGTTAACATCAGAGTAAGCCATTATGTTTCCTGATAATGCTGAACCTGAGAAATTGTTTCTCAACAACAGAGCTATTTTTTTCAGTAACAGAATAATATTAAACATTCTGGAACAGTAAAATTTCTTCCTTTTCTTGAAAATTAAATTCAGATTATTTTACAATAAATAAGGCTTGGTTTATGCAATTTAGTTTAAAATTGGGGCTTAGTATTTATTTGATCAGTTCACAATAGTCATTTGAGAACATACTCTGTTTGGGGGGAAAGATAATGAACCTCTGTTGGAGGAAGGCTGTGTAAACAATGAATTTATTGACTACATCTTAGAAAGAAAAATAGTTTGGACTCCTAGAGCCTCCAGAATACCTGATCAATCAGTTACTATATTTTCAGAGTGAGCAGCAGAAAGTAAGGGGAAGGAGTAGATGCTTTCAGTTGGAATGGCTTAGAGAAAAAAGCTGGGGGAGGGCACTGGCTGTTTGCAGCTTCAGATCATAGATGTAGAGTAGTGAACGCAAGGTTCTGAAGCTGATGAAAAAATCTTTTGTCTTCTGACCTAAAGAGAAATGTAAATTACATTTCTGCCTAAAACCAACTATTTCTTTTAGGACTGTTAACATCTGGAGCCAGATAATGTGGAGAGCTACCCTGTATGTTGCGGGATGCTTAGCGGCATCTCTGGCCTCTTCTCATTCCATGCTAGTGCCACCCCCTCCCACTTACAAAACTTAAATTATGTCTCCAGACACCTCTGACTATTGCCTAATGGGCAAGATTATCCCCTGTGAGAGAAACCAGCTCTCTTTATCTCTCTCTCTCTCTCTTTCTCTACACACACAGGTAAACATTAATATAATATGTGATACATAGATAACATGTTTTATAATGTGTATACATTTTGGGGACCCCCCGGGGTGTGTTTGTGTGTGAATGTGTGTGTATATACATATTTTAAGAGATCATTTTGAAAGTTAAAGTCTTCCAACGAGTCTATGAATTGCAGGTAAAATGGATGTGCATCGTATGTCTAGGTACACTTGACCAGTACTGGTACCTTCATTTCAACGTCTAAAAGTAATAAATACAGGGCGACAGCTGTGGCTCAAAGGAGTAGGGCGCCAGCCCCATATGCCAGAGGTGGTGAGTTCAAATCCAACCCCAGCCAAAAACTGCAAAAAAAAAAAAAAAAAAAAAAAGTAATATATAGATAACACCTCCTAAAATGTGCATACATTTTCTGGCACGCCCTGTGTATGTGTGTGCATGTCTTTTTTTTTTTTTTTTTTAAATTCAGGCTGTTTGGTGCTGAATTTCATACCTCAATTACTAAGGAAACCTTCCATGAATCTCCCCTGAGTACCTCTGGTAAGAAGTTGAGTTTGCTTTGCCTATTTTTACTAATGTTAAGACATATATGCTATAGAATTTTTCATATGTATATTTTAAGATTTAATATTAATCAGATAATGAGACTACTGTATTAATATTTATTAATATGTACCAAATATTTTTACCTTTAGATTTGTGTCATCTACCCTTTCAGCTAACTCAAAATGAAGCACCCCTACTGATGACTATTTTTATTAAAATGGTACAAAACAGGTTTTATTTAAGTGAATATTGTTATTTTAGTGTTACACCTGAAATCGAAGATGAGATATGCAGCTTAGTATATAATAAAATTATTACTTTCATCTAAATTCATTTGCCTATGTAATGCTGAAATTAAAGGCTGCAGGCCTGGACACTCAGTGAGGTATTAGAGAGAGAATGCCCGCTGAAATTTATTTGTTAGTTTAGTTTACCCAAGAAATACACAAAGAGCACCTACTCTGTGTAATACATTGTTATTCTGAGGACTCACAGAAGGACTCACTAACCAAAATCCTTTATGCAGTTTTATGTCCTTGTCAGGAGAGCAAATAATGAACAAATCAACACATCGAAACATCAGTGGTAGAATGATATTGTTTGTAGAAAACCGTGCAGGACATGGGCTAGAGAACTTTCCATGAGATAGTGAAGGAAATTCTCTCTCCATTGATGATGTTTGAACAGAATTCTGAATAAAGTAACAGAATGAGTTTCCAGGGAAATGAGCATTGTAAGCAAAGAAGAAATAAAGTACAAAATCTGCTCAGTCTGTGGAAAGATCAGCCAGAATGGAAGTGGCCAGATAAAGTGAGTAAACCAGAATCTTAGCAGAGATATGCTGGAGGAGCAGGCACGAGTTGGGTCAGGAGAGCCTTTTAGGAGAGGTTAAACTTGGGCTTTTGCTCTGTATAGACAAGACCAAGAGCAGTTGAGGGAAAGTCTAATGTGCTCTGATTCGTGTTTATAAATGATCAGTCCAACAGCTGTGTGGAAAAGGATCTAATAGGTAGAAAATAATTGAAACAGGCATTAAGAAGACATTTCCTAGTCTAGGGAAGATGGGGAGGGTGTTTGGAAAAGGGGAGAAGTACTAGAGATAGTGAGGAATGAGGAGATTCAGGAAGTATTTTGTAGATGGAACCAGTAACACTGGCTGAAGGACTGAATACGCTGTATGATTTAAAGCTTTCAAAACCAGTTCACAGGATTTCGCCTTAAATAACAATGTGAAAATTAGTGTAATTTTCACAGATAGAGAAGATGAGATGCAAACAGATTCAGAGAGGGGGGAGAAGAGAGAAATCATATTTCAGACATGTTAAATTTGAGATGATGTTTAAATAATACACTGGTACCATCTTACCTAAAGAGCGAATCCTATTTTTCCTTTTCCCTTTTGGTTACTGGTTTTCATGTCTTGTCTTCCTTGTGGTAGCAGCTTTCCTATTTATCTCAATGTGTTTATTGTCTTACCTTTTAGCTAAGCCATAGAAAACATAGGCACTTTTAAACTAGGTTTATCACTGTTGCTGAGTTTTTTCATTAAATACCACATTATCTTTCTAAGCCCAGGTGGCTCAAAAACTAAAGCCCATGAAAAAAGCAAGACAGGAGTAAATTAGTTTGTGGAGCCTGGCTTGCTCAGGTGCTGAGGAAACACTGACAAGTGCTGTTTTAAAACAAACATTTACCTCTTCAAGGAGAACTCCTCAAATTTGTAATTTTTTAAATTATAACCTGATAAATAAGCCTAACTTATGGGACTTCTGTCTAAAATGTATATACATAGATTGACATAAGAAGAATTCGAATTTCTCTAAATGTGTAAAGAAACAGAGAACCTAGGTCTGAGGATATTTGGTACATAAAGTCATTGGGAAAGAAAAAAATCTCCAATAACTGATTTTTTAGTAAAAGCACTAGCTTTTATTTCTTTTCTCTTTTACTATGCTGGCATTTCAGAAAATAGTACCTAGTGATCCTTTAATTGAAAATGGAACCTCAATCAAAGAGCAGGTGTATATTTATAAAGTTGGCCTGGGAGTGTTTTTAGCACAAGTTCGTGTAAAGTTCTCGCCTTGAGTCACTCTTTGTAAGGTAATACCTGAATTCCAAACCTTACCTCAGCAATAGAAGGGAGTATTTTCTTCTGATCTATCGATATCTTAGGAGAAATAACTTGTTTCTGAGGCGATAAGAATGATACATTAAGTTAAATAACTTCAGAAAAAGGCAAGATCAGACCATGGCACATTCCTGACTTAGGAGCTGCCGTGGAGGGCAGGTTGAAATCAGTTCCATGATCTAGAAAACTTAGGGAGGCAAGGATGGGAGGAGGAGATAGAGGGATAAAGGCCAACGAAAAGACCGTGGTCGGCTGCGTTAGGGGGTCTGAGTCAATCCTTGTCTCACTTAAATTGTTCTGACTTCTTAATAAAGGAATATTATGTATAATTTGAGAGCAATTATTTCCAGGCCAGTAGGTGTTCTTTGGAATTCGCTTATATGATCATAAAGCAAAGAAAATAAAAATATAAATGAGGCAAAGTTTGAAAGTCAAATAAGTGAAGAAAAGGAAATTCTATTATTTCATTATGCTAAGAGAACTGATGGTGACTCCTGGGGTTTGGTAATAGAACACAGTCTGTTTTACTCGAGGTCATTTGATAATTTTAAGCAACCTATGGAGACCGAAAATGTTTTATGCCATTTTCTATGTGTGTGACAGCAGGATTGAGAGGAAAGATAATTAAGAACGGCCTCTGTGTATGAAAATAAGTGAATGTAAAAGAGCAGTCTGTGTTCATATCTTAAGAAACAGATGACAAATGTTTTTATTATAATATTTAAAATTATAAAAATTAACTGCATCCTTAAGTACCAGATCAATTCTGAAGTAAACCTTTAATATGTCGCTCTGAAAATAGTTGGCAGCTGAACTATGGGCACATACAAGTTTTTAAAAAAGGTTATCTTATTTAATCATTTGTTAAAATCTATCAATAAAGGATAAATTTACTAAAATTGCAATAATAAAGGAAACCTCTAAAAACTGTGATCCAGAAAATAATCAGTATATTTTATTTTTTCCTAATTTTTTATAGCTGAACTTAAACTCTATCTCTAGTCCTTATTTCAACTAGAGGTTGAAGTGCAACATAATTCAGATTGGGAATGTCAGCCCGTCTTATTTTTTATTCAAGAGGCAGACACAGTTTTGTGTTTGTTTTTGTTTTTTCCATTGAGTTTATAGGTTTCATCTAAAATCTAGAGAGTTGACTAGCTTCTGTGGAGCTATGGGGGTGATGGTGATACTGATCTTGGGGCTTCTTATCCTCAGTCATCAGCATCTGTCACCTTTTCACGATATACCACTGCTGCTGGTCCCATATTATCAGCGTCAAACTCTTAGCATCCATCATCACAGGAGGTGAGGTCTTCGCACGTCTAACTCCCTCCGCAACTCAGTGAAGCTCTTCAGCTAGACCAGCTTTTCCATGGGCACATCTAAGCCCTGCAGAAACTTCATGCTCCTCCCTTCCTTTCCAGGCCATTTAGGTGAAGCAATCGAGGTACGAGTAGCTTTTCATTTACCCAGCGGGAAGGTCAAGGCTCCCCCCAAATTCCTCATGCCCCATAACTTCCCACTTAACTAAAATACAGGCCTAACTGATCATTAGCCCCAGAGAACATGTGTTACTCCCTCTCTCCATCTGTATTCTCCCATCCCCGGACTCATGAAGCCACATGTACACTGGACCCTCCATTGCCTTAAAGTTTCCAAAATTATCATAAAAATCCCTTGGCATTGGCAAGACCTGGAACAGATCTTTCTTCAAATTTCTTACATGTTGAATAATGACTGAACTTGAGTTTTGCTTGTTATTTTCATCTGATGGATAGACTCACTCGGAGGGTACAGAAAGATTTTACTTGCATGTCAAATACCTTAGCAGAGACAGATTGCTGGACTCAGCTTGTCTCTTATCTTTCCCCATGTAGACCCAGGTTTCCTTGGTTTCTTTCATAGTAGAAGGAGTTCTGACATTGAAGCTACCCTTTATATCCATTGTGGATCCTTTTTTGTTTTTTATCATTCCAGAGTTATTTAGAAGAGTTTAATTTCCAAGTACTTGAGGACTTTAAAATTATATTCTACTATACATTTGGCTCTCCATATCAACGAATTCCACATCTGAGGGTTCAACCAACCACACATGAAAAATATTTTTTAAATAAAAAAAATATATGGAGATAACAATTAAAAATAATACAAATATGAAAACAATAAAGTATAACAACTATTTACATGGAATTTACATTGAATTAGGTATTATTAGTAATGTAGAAAATGGGAAAATGTGCATAGGTTACACGCCATTTATATCAAAGACTTTAGTTTCTTGAAATGTTGGTATCCAAGGGGATCCTGGAACCAATACCTCACAGGTCCTAAGAGATGACTGTTATTTGTTATGTCATTAAATTTTGATTGACTTCTACTGTGCTAGCTCTCTAGTATTTTCATATTTTGAAATTTCTTGAGGTTTGCTTTACTGCTCAGTATTTGGTCTATTTAAAAATAAAAGTTGACTAAACATAATCAATGTGTAGTTTAAAGACAACATATTCTAAAATTGTTGGCTGCAAAATACTTGTTAAAGAGACAATAATATTTATTTATTCATTTTTTGGACAAGGTCTTGTTCTGTGGCCTGGGCTAGAGTGCAGTGAGACCATCATAGTTCACTGCAACCTCAGGATCCCAGGCTCAAACAACCTATTGCCTCCAACGCCAAAATCGCTGGCTCTACACCAAATTTTTATTTTTAAAATTTTTTTAAAGTTAATTTTTTTAAAGCTATGGTCTCACTATGTTGTTCTGGCTAGTTCCAAACTCCTGGTCTCAGGCTACCCTCCCACGTAGGCCTCCCAAAGTTCTAGGATTTCAGGCATGAGCTACCACACCGGATCAGGAAGAGATAGTAATTTACTTACTACCTGTGTAACTAACTTCTGGTTAAATAGTCTCAGTCACAAGTGTGTCTGTAAATAAATCTGATGAATGAAACATTTATGACTCATCGTCAATTGTAAATAATTTTATTATCCTGAAATAGTTTTACTTTTGGCCTAAAAATATGCATAAAATTATTTTGTTGACTACTAAAGGAGCCTTTTCTCCCTCTTAGGCATACACATATTTATGTGTATTGTTGACCACATTAACAAAGCACATCACTCACCTTTTTTTAGTGGCTCCCTATGTGGCTTGATTTAAGTAACAAAAGTTTAAGAATTCTATTGGGACACACAAGTTTTTTCAAAAAGTACAAATAAAGAAATAGGTGCTCTCTGCTTCCTAGAGAAGTTAATCCATTATTTGAATATGAAGCAAAATTTTCTATGCCACTCATTAACTGAATTTTCCTTTTATTTATTTATTTTTGGTTGGCTTCTGGTTGAGTTACTCATGGTAGGGATAAGGTTTGGGGAAAACAAAAGACAAGATAACATTGTAAGTAAGTGAAGGGAATCCTTTTGGACAGAATATTCTGGGGGCAACATCAGCAATCTCAAAATATTGGGGAATTGGCTTATGAAATGCTGTTTAAGCTTGAATACATATATTACCCACACATGTCCTTTCCACAGGGTTTAAATACTGCTGCTGTGTTACACTAAATGCTAATTTTATTAAAATAATCAAATAAGTAAGTGTACAGTTTTTAATACTCGTATATTTTTGACCAAAAAATCAGTAAGGAGAAATTATTGTCAGGTGGGGATTCATGACGTTTATTTTTATTGGAAATTTCTTCTTAAAATCTAAATGGTGAGAATTTTCTGGAATAAATGATCTATTCTTGCCTGATTTCCAGTGTCTCATATTTTAAAATGCAGCAGTGTTATAGCTTAAATTATTGACAGCACTTGTGTGTAGAAATCCACATTGGGATAATTTTAAACTCTTGGGAAGTACCGCTTGCTCCTTGTCTGTGTGTTTTACATAACAGCAAGCATGGCAAAACATATCCATTTAATAAGAGATACTTGTTCTTGATGCTAGAAAAAATACAATGGAAATAAGCACAGGTTAGATGTTATGTTTATTTAAATATTAAATTCTATATAAAGGCACATAAGTAGGATTGGTGAAAAAAATTTCAATAGAAAAATTTAAGACTAAATAAATACATGGAAATTATGTGAACTATATACCATCACCCCAAACAGCTATAACAACACTCCCTGTGTCTGTTTTACGTGACATGTCCCATACTAAGGTTCATGCATGGATTATCTCACTGAAACCTCATAACAGATGGACAGAATCAATAATGCTTTCTTCCTCATATTACAGATGAGAAAATTAAGGCACTAAAATTTTTTTACAGAGGCCATATAGCTGATCATCAATAGATCTGAAATTTGGGCTAGGGGAGACCTGTGTTGTTATTGTTAATGCAGAGTTATTAACAGGGCATCACAGAAGCAGAGAAGGAAGAGAGGAGGCCTATGGAAACCAAGGCTAGCAGACCAACTTTTGGGAAAAATTATGCGATGTGGAGAGGGAAACCCCACATCTTAAATTCAGTATGGGGCTTTAAATTCAAGAAAGAATAAAATCTCACACAAAACTTTTAAATTTAAGAGTATGATTAGTATCATTTATTTCACCAGGATTGACAAAAAGGGGTGACAGCAGCACACTATTATAAACTGGATTCACAATGTTGCTTAGCTTTGTAAACTTGGTAAGATTACCATCAGCAGTGTGTAGCCAGTTAAACAATAAAAGTAAAACATGACTGACAAGTGTTATTGGATTAGAATTTTAGCAATTTGTAATGTCACCCTGATGTTGAGCTCACTCTCACCCTTTCCATGAAAATTACAGGGAATAACTTATCAATAAACCTCATTTCCGACAAGCGCTGTATTTTACAGGGGGATCATTGAACAAAACCAAACTATAAAAGCTAGTCTAGCAGATTTAAAGACTTCTGCATCTGTAATTCTGAGCCCTAAATGGCTCCGAAGAGGCCCACGCCTGTAATTATGGGAGGGACACACATGCCCTTTTATGGAGTTTCTGAAAGGTTACAGAGCCAATATGAACAATGATTCCAAGGTGCAAGATGAAAGGAAAATGGAGCCCAGTTTGTACAAATAAATTGCTTAACTCCAGCTGGGTGCAGGGCGGGTGGGATTTCCAGCTGGGGAGAAATCCACACATAGGTAGTGAAGAATGGGGTTTTTAAAGGTCAGGAAGGTAGGGGTCGGGACATTCCCTTTCCTGGGTTAGACATCTGTTGTAAGGGTGAGGTTGGCCCATTTACCTTTCCCAGGGGGACATCCAGTGGGGTAGGGTAGGGGGTCGACCCATTCACCTGGTTTAGGTGGGACATCTGGTGGGAGATGGAAGGGAGATGATTCTTTTAGGCAGCAGGTCCACCCCATTTGGGTGGGGTTTGACCCTATCAGTTTCCTTCCTCTGAAAACCAGACAAACATGGCTCCACAGCTCTATAATCATGTGCTTCTTCCTTTGCTGAACTGCTCGGCAGTTTTTTCTCCCTTCCCCACCTTCCCCTCTCCCCCCGCCCGCAACACACTTAAAAGAGATGCACATGTTCTCTCTTAGTGAATTAATATAAAAATATCCTAAGGTACGCCTACTAGATTCACAGCATATTTAAGCTAAGGAAAATGACATTATTTTCCTCTTGAAATGCAACTCCAAGTCTGTACAATTCTCCACACATTCCATCAACTGTATTAGCATTCTACAGGCAAAGCTATATCTTCTGTCTGCTCTGACCTCTGTTTTCAATCAATTTCAAAGATTTAAATGATTAAGCCTTGAAATAAATTATTAAATATGCTTGTGACAAAATGTATTTGGAATGAATAGATGATGGGCACATAGCTCTCCACTGAAAATCGAAAGAGAATTATCCTTTTAAGAGGCGTAGCCTCTTTACCTCTTAAAGTTGGTAATCCACAAAAGACCTTTATTTTACACAACTTTAGGTATCAATACAAAGTACAACATAAGTACTGACAACTGGGATTTTACAACACGGCAGCGTATAACCCTGCTAAAAAGGATTCTTCTATTAAAAGACAAAGATCACATTTAAAATATTTATTTAGGTTCTCCCACTTTGGGGTGGGGGTGGGAATCTATATTCATGATTACAAACTGCAAAAGAGAGTCAATTTTTTTTTTCATATTTGCTTTCCACTTAAATTTATGATCTCCTCCTTCTTTCATTGTCAGGGTTCCCAGGGGAGCCTGACCTGGGCTAGGGACCAATATGGAAAATGCTGCTATAGGAAGAAGGAGACTTCACCCCACCTTGATGTATAAAGTCTGGGCAGCCTGGAAAGGCCTGGAAAGGCGTACACTGCCTCACATGCTGAGGGGCAGCTTGAGGGAGGGCAGCAGCGCTCCAACTCCTCAGAAACCTCTTGTTGAACTCTAAAATAAAGCATCCGTGAAAAAAATACAAAACTCCAGAATAGGATTTAAAAGAATCACAAGCCCCCCCCCCCCAAAGAAGGTTGGGTAGAATAGTAATGGCTGGGTAATCTGGAATATAGAGCAAAAAAATTGTCAACGGTAGCCCTATAACACATTTAGAAGGTGGGGGGACAGGTTTCATCTGGGTTGGTTGTTGACAAACAACCCAGCTTCCCTAATCTAACCGCTAATCAGTTCAAGGGTCTCTGCTCACCTGTCTGCTGATTCTCCACACAGGGATGGTCTTGATGACACTACCCTGTCTGGGCTGCTCTGCTCGGGGCTCCTTTCACCTTCCTCAGTCTTGAGGAGGAGCTGCAGGGATGGCCTGCCTTTGTCCTGTCCCCTAAATTGGAGGCCCCTGGAGAGATCATCCTGACTACCTCCTAGACTTCTTTCCATCTTCATTATTGCCATCTACTCTGCCTAAGCAACTCAGTAACGTTGTCTCTGACAGTTCTACCCAGTGTTAATCTTACCTGATTCTTCTGAACCAGAGTTTACATTTTACGGTGGGGTTTTTCTTTCTAGAGTAGTAAATAGATTACCAGTCAGTAGTGCCAGCTTGCAGACATTGCCATGTGTCTAAGTACATATTATCCTCAGATTAAGTCATTGGTGGTAGTGTGTGTATTCACTGAATTTCAGCCTAAACTTTTCCCCAAACTCCACCCAGATGTTGAAGTTAATTATGAAACATCAATCTTCCTACCAATGTGCTGGACTCCAGGTGGAATCAGAGCCCTGACCTGAATGACAATTCACTTCTGGAAGGGTCTGACTTTTCAAATGGTATGAGATCCTTAGTAAAGTTTCAAATAAAGTGTGCTCTTCTCTCTATTTACACAGTAGTTATATATCTTTGCAAAACAATGGCCAAAGATAATTTGTTTTCATATTTAACATTGACTTATACCCTGGACTAAAACAATTAAAAAGTTTTCATCTACATGATGTCTAGTTATCAATATAACACCATAAGAATTTTTCATTATGTCATGCTTTCTATGCAAAAAGGTACCAAAGATCTTAATTTCTATCTAATAAATGGCAATAGTTTTCCACAGTTTGTGTGACAAAGAACCACATTCCATACAAATTTCAGTATTTCTCACTGGGTCCACATTGAAAACCACATGCGTAACAATGGAAATGGTAATAGGAGCCAAGTCATAGAGAGCTTGTGATATATTCATCAAGAATTTAAGGTTTATCTTTAGGGTAATGGAAAACCATAGAAATACTTTAAGCCAAAAAGTAATGGGATAACATTTAGATTTTAGCAAACATAATTGGCCTAGCATGTGCAGAATCAGAGGGAGTTACTATGGAAAATTGAATACCTTAGGTAGTCCAGGTAAAAGTCAGGGGCAGTCGTGACCAGAATGATCTGGAATAACCTGTATAGAAATTGGATTAGTGCGGAGAATTTAGAGATACATTTTAAGGGAGTAGAAAGGGAGAGGGAAAAATAAAGGAATAATCATCAAGTAGAAAAAACTAAAAAGGATCTAGTTTAGAATTTAGTCTTTGCTGTATTTTTCCTCTCTGAGTTTGAGCCATGCTATTATGGAAAATATACTTTTAAATCTATCTATCTATCTATCTATCTATCTATCTATCTATGTGTGTGTGTGTATATATGTTTGTATACATATATATATATATATATATTTTTTTTTTTTTGAGACATGCTGTCCATTACCCAGGCTAGAGTGCAGCAGTATCATCATAGCTCACAGCAACCTCAAACTGCTGGACTCAAGCAATCTTTCTGCCTCTGTCTACTGAGTAGCTAAAAATTATAGGTACAAGTCACCATACCCGGCTAATTTTTCTATTTTGTTTTTTGTAGTGATGGGGCCTTACTATGTTGGCCAGGTTAGTCTTGAACTTCTGGCCTCAGTAATTGTCCCACCTTGTCCTCCTAAGGTACTGGGATTACAAGCCCAAACTCATATACTTCTTTATTATTATTTTCTGATTAAAAAAAAATTAGCTTACAAGTCATAGGAAAAAAGAAAAAGATTTCATATACAAAAGTTATCTGCACACAGAAATTTTCAGGAATAGATTTATCATATAAAAATTTGAAGAGTTCTAGCAACAATCTTTAGGCAAATCTAATTTTTTCCCATAAATCTCTATATTAGCAGAGATTAGCAAGGCCCTGAGTTCATTTTATATGGTTGCCACTGAATTTTTTCAGAGCAAACCAATTTATAATACTTAACTGGTTTAACCATTTTATCAAGTATTTAGTTTTTTTCTTCTCAGTTTCATATTGCTACATGCTTTGCCTTTATACAATTGAGAAAAGTTCAGTTAAGAAAAGAGTATTTTGAATGCTTAAATGCTTAGACCAGGTAGAGCTCTGACGCCAATATATATTATAAACTTCCTTGCACACTAAAAGCACCTGAGAAACATTTACTTCTGGGCCTCATATTCAAAATTTCCAATTAAATAATTCTGGTGAAATTATCAGAAGTGTGATTTATTTATATCTTCGTTCATTTCTTTACATATTATTAAGCAACCTGGTTAATGTAGGTAGTTCTCAGATTGAGAAATAACCCTCTATTATACCCAAGGAACATTTCATCATGTGCTAACTACTCTATCTCAGATACATAAAAGAGAATAGAGTTAGTAGTTTCCAGGCCCATAAATAAACTTATTCTCCTTTCTTTTTTTTTTTTTTCTTTTGCCAGGGCTGGGTTTGAACCCACCACCTCCGGCCAGCACCCTACCTTTTGAACCACAGGCACCGCCACTTATTCTCCTTTCTATAAAATTTAATTTATGGGCGGCTCCTGTGGTTCAGTAGGTAGAGTGCTGGCCCCATATACTGAGGGTGGTGGGTTCGAACTCAGACTCAGCCAAACTGCAACAAAAAATAGCTGGGTGTTGTGGCAGGTGCCTGCAGTCCCAGCTGCTCAGGAGGTTGAGGCAAGACAATTGCCTAAGACCAGGAGTTAGAGGTTGCTGTGAGCTGTGACACCACAGCACTCTACTGAGTGTGATAAAGTGAGATTCTGTTTCTTAAAAAAAAATTATTCTCTTTTTAGGGACAGAGTCTTCCTCTGTTGCCTGTCCTGGGTTCAGGTGACCCTCCTTCCTCAGCCCCCAAATAGCTAGGAATGCAGATATGTGCAACCACACCTAGGTGTTTTGCTTTGAGTAGAGACAGGGTATTACTGTTCCTATGTTGCCTGGATAGGTTCCAAACTCCTGCCTTCCCAAATGCTGAGATTATCGGTGTGAGCCTCTATTCCCAAACAATATACTAATTTTCTTAATTGTGGAAGTGTCAATACATTTATTCTAGAAAGAAAAAAGTACATATAGGCGGCACCTGTAGTTGAAGGAGTAGGATGCTAGCCCCATATACTGAGGATGGTGGGTTCAAGCCCAGCCCCAGCCAAAATGGAAAAAAAAAAAAGTATATATATATATATATATACTTTAGAGATATATATGTGTGTATATATATATATATACAGATTAAGTTTGGTATCACTGTATATATATATACATATATATATATATATATAAACAGATTAAATTTGGATTCCAAGGTATCACTGTATATATATATATATGTATATATATGTGTGTACTATATCAGTATATATATCACTGTATATATCTGTATATATATATATATATATACACAGTGATACCAGTGATACCTTGGAATCCAAACTTAATCTGTTAATATATATAGAGTTAGTAGTTTCCAGGCCCATAAATAAACTTATTCTCCTTCTTTTTTTTTTTCTTTTGCCAGGGCTGGGTTTGAACCCACTACCTCTGGCGTATGGGACCAGCACCCTACCCTTTTGAACCACAGGCACTACCACTTATTCTCCTTTCTAAAAAAGTTAATTTATGGGCAACTCCTGTGGCGTTGTTTATATATATATATATATATTATATTATATCACTATATATATATATATATATATATAGTGATACCTTGGAATCCAAACTTAATCTGTTCTAGAATTGGAGTTCGAAGAGAATTTTCCCCTTTAAAATAATAGGAACTGTATTAATCTGTTCCTGAGTCTCACACACTTGAATTTTCAAAATGATTTTAACAGTAAATACACTGGATTTTAAGGTAAAATATTAACAAATAATAATATTTTAATAAAAGTGTAAATTAATAAAATTTAAAATATAACCATTTGTATTTACCTTAAAAGGAATTGATGATGGTGTATGTGGAAGCTGGAGGAGGAGGAGGAGAGAGATTGTTGCTTAGAGGTGTCACTTTCCATGATAACATCAGGAGATCCTGATGTTGATCTATCTCCTCTATACTTCTGGATCTCCTAGCAGTTAGCATTATAACCCCTTTCACTATCAGTTGCTTTGCTAGCTTCTTTATTTTTCAAACTTGTACAAACAGTTAACTGTTCAACTTCCAAGTGTTCGATTCAAATTCCAAGTTGTTCAAGTTCTGGGGCATTCAGATTCCAGAGGCAATACTGCATACTAGTAGTTGGGGGCATCAGCCTCCCAGACTTTAGGCTGTACCACAAGGCCGTAGTGGTCAAAACAGCATGGTATTGGCACAAAAATAGAGACATAGACATCTGGAACCGAAAAGAAAAGGAGAAAATGAAACAAGGATAATTTCTTATTAAATTAGAATCATATCTATGCTTTGGTTCTTTTCTGTATTTGGAACTTGGTCTAGAAAAATTAGAAATTATACTTGGTGAAAAGATTATGTGTTATATGTAACCTACTTTGGATCATTTTCACCAAGAAAATGTGAGGGGGTTAAACTTTATCTACGTCTCAAAAAAAGCAATGCTGAGATATACTTAAAAATTACAAATGTATTATTTGCATTTATTTTATTCATTTGTTTGTTGGTTTTTAAGACAGGTGTTCCCTCTGTTGCCTGGACTAGACTGCAGTAGTGTAAACCTAGTTCACTATAACCCCCAGCTCTACTCCCAGGCTCAAGCAATCCTCCTGCCTCAATTTCCTGGGTAGCTATGACTACAGGCATGTGCTGCCATGCATGGGTGATTTTTCTTTTTTTTATAGAGGCAGAGCTTAGGCTTCACCTTGAGCTCCCGGTCTCCAGTGATACTCCCACCTTGGCCTCCCAAAGTGCTAGGATTATGAGGCATTAGCCACTGTGCCCAGCTCCACCATCTTCACTGTGGATAGATCATGTGCCTGGGCAAATCCTTGCTCAAGTCGCTTGTAGAAACACCCTCCCAGGCACAGATGCCCCACATGGACTCCTATTCTTTTCCTGAAATGCTGGAAATCTATCCTTAATTTTACTGAAGGATATAGGAGTATAGAACCCTCAGTCACCCTCTACCTCTCTACTTTATAGGAGAGAACACCAAAGTTCTATTATTTGCACTTAAAAATCACATACTTTTATAATCTCAGTGTTCCGATTCTCTATGAGTTAAATAACTATATTATACAAAATTCTGTGGGTTTTCCCTAGAATAATATTACATTTTTATTTTTAAATGTGCATTTGTTGAAGGAATCCTTGACTCTTCATTTCAAAATAAAAACAAAGCAATTATCATATTAAAATAATGCTTGAGTTCATTCTCAAAAACCATGAATCACACATGTAAACTATAATGGTTGGGCCAAAGCCAAGGAAATATGACAATTATATACTAATTTTGTCTGCCTTCATAGAAAATAGCTAAAGTTGGTCTTAAATTATCTAGTATTCAATGCCAGCTACCCGAATGCCTCACATATAGTGAAGTGTTCAATACGTACTTCTAAATTGGTAGATTGAGGGAAGGATTCTTTGGCTGAACATGAATTGAATTTAAAACTATCTGGTTGTTTGAATCAAAACCCATATTATGGGGCATTTCAGAATACTAATGGTTCAAAACTTCTCAAAACTGACAATACCAGTATATTTGTGCTAAACAATGCCCAAGCAGAGAATGCAGTCCTTGTAGGCATGGCACCATCGTTTCAACTCCATCCAGTAACAAACAGAGATGGAACAATACTCAGAGGGTGACGTCATTGTGGTTTAGTTTTTGCACGGCTTTCTCAAAGTTAAAGCGGTGTCATCCATAGAATACCAAGTACCACCCGAGTGTTTACATATATGGATACATAAATTGAATCTGAGTAGAGCTCATAAGAGAGACCTGTAGACACTTTACAGAGTGAGGATATAAATCACTAAATAAGAATTTACTGTCTAGTTATTGCAGAATCTAGTCCTTATTTCTCACAAAAATTCTGCAGTGCTTACATAAGAAGCCAAAGAATTCCTCCATTGTTAACAATTTGGCCCTTCTTACTCTATGCCAATGAGTATTTTTATATCAAATTGAAAAAAAAAAAAGAATAACAACATGTATGGTGTCCACTGACAATCAAATAAAAATTTATTGATGAAAACTCTGTGTTCCTAATCGATCCTGTACATTCCCACATCCACATTATACCTCACACTGTATTTTAAATTATTTCAAATTTCTATTTTACTGCCTTTACCCCTATGTTCCAGAAACTAACTTGATTGTTTTTTCACCTTTGATACTTGGCACTGAGCTTATTGCCTGGTAGATAATAGGCATTCAGTAAATACTAGATTAATTATCAGTAACAAATGAAATTCAGTAAATATCAAATGAATTACAAGTGACAAACGAACGATTGAATGTCCCTGTGAGTGTTTAGAATTCAAAGATAAATTGCACATCTACACTGAAGTAATATATCTATTATGTTTTGAAGAAGACAGGCAGGTATGTAATTCATCAATACTGAACATCAGCCTGTTCATAAATCCAGCTTGATTTATAAAGGTTCTAGAGGAAGACGGGAAAAATAATGATGAATTCTGGATGTGATCAATAAGGGATTGGTATCAGGAAAATCTTGACAGACTTGACAGAAAAACTGATAGTTAACTCAAGTTTGGAAGGATATATAGGAATTCCAGGTTAGCTTGAAAGAGAGGGGTATGGACAGAAATTTAAGACAGAGAAAAAGCATCAACGTCTCACATGTACACTCATGTTACAAAATGCAAGTCTACTAGGCGCTTTGGGTCAGAACCATCCAATTCTCTATCTAGATTGTTAAAATCTGAGATCGTTCTACTTTTCCTCTTCTGTAAAAAATATTTTTAGTGTCCATCTTCAAAATGCATTATGGGTATTTTTATTATCAATTTAACTTTGCCAGAAAGATTCACTATGTTATGAGGAATTTGACTAATGTGACTAAAGTTACCAAGTCGGATATGATAAAAAAAAAAAAAATTCTTAAGAAGCACTTTTCCATACTCCCATAAGAACTCAATGAAATATGTTACAAAAAGTTAATTAACCACCATAAAAAAATGAATTGATAGATTTATCAATACTCTCAGGAGCTCATTTCTTTTTAGTGACATCATGGTCATCTTTCTTTTTTGTCGACCATGGACAGGGAAGCAATAAACATTCTGTGAGATTCTGACTGTGGCTCCCTCTGTGGCTTATATCTTCTCCTTGAAGTCTCCTCCTCTGTTTCTTCAAAAGGCACAGGGCATAGGAGAGAGGGTCCAGGAAGACGGCCAGTAAGAAGTACCAATAATCTGTCTCCTCACCTAGATCATAAATGCTTGGTGGAATCTGCTGTGGTTATTTTGTTATTCCAGAGTCTATTATAGGCTTGCAACTGCCAGGGGAATATTTTTACTACCAATCATGATTAATTTTGGTTCATTTCAGCCCTTAGCCCAGTAGCAACTACTTATCCTCTACCCTTCATCCCATGCACCTTGCTCAGTCTATAGCAGCAGTTCTCAACCTGTGGGTCACGACTTCTTTATAACAATGAAAATACATGTCGGCATTAGGAAGGTGGAGGACCAGTGGTCTACAGGAACTAGATGGGCACATTTGTTGCCAGCCCCTCCTTCAGTGGCTGTAGTAACTTCAGAGGACTTAAAGAGCTTTCAACTTCACCCTCTTCAGGTTTCTGCTTTTCCCTGTTGAGAGTCATACATTGAAGACCAGGACATTCATAAACAACCACAAATAGAAGGAAATCGGAAAGTCGGAACATAGCCCAGGGAGGATGCAGGCTCAGAAAAGACCTGAGAGGATCTTAAATACACACTTTAGGCTGACCTCAGCACTGAGGCCACAACAAGAAAAAACATGCACAAATCAAAACCGATAAAAACAACCCCAAGAATTTTATTTCCAGAGTCACCACAGAAGGAAGAAAGAAACAGTGAACTTGAAAATTGGACAATATCAAAGTAACAACATTATTGGGTCTGAGGAACAGAAAAGTGAGCAAAGCCTGAAAGGGACCCAGCAGCCGACCAAGAACACATTGTTAGAGTGATGGAAAGATACAGAGAGATTATTTGAAGAAATAACATCTGAAAACCTTCCAAATTTGACAAATGACATGAATATAAATATTCAACATGTTTGATAAACTCCCAGTACGATGAACTCAAGAGACCTGCACCAAGACTCTCTATAATTAAATTGTAAAGAGAGAACCTTGCAAGCAGCAAGAGAGTAAGAATGAGATTATTAACAAATTTCTCCTTGGAAACTTTTATGATCAGAAGAGAGTGGGCTGATCTATTCAAAATGCTAATATTTAAAAACAAGAAAACATTGTGAGCTAAGAAACTGTTATCTGGTAAGACTGTCCTTAAAAAGTGAAGGAGAAATTAAGATATTACCACATAAAACAAAAGCTGAAGGAGGGTGTCATCACTAGTTCCTCTACAGGAAATTATAAAGAAACATTTAGATTAAAATGAAAGGATGTCAGACTATAAATCAAAGCAGCAAAAAGAAAAAAATATCTCAGTAAAAGAAAGTATATAGGTAATTATACAATCCATTGTTATTATAATAATGATCAATAACTTTAATTTTTCTTTTCTACATGATTTAAGAGATTATTACATTAAAAACCCTAATTATTGCCTTGGCGCCTGTAGCTCAGTGAGTAGGGAGCTGGCCACATATACTGAAGCTGGGGGGTTCGGGTTCGAGCCCAGCCTGGGACAGCTAAACAATGACAACTGCAACCAAAAAATAGCCAGGCTTTGTGGTGGTTGCCTATAGTCCCAGCAGGGACTTGGCAGGTAGAGGCGAGAGAATACCTTAGGCCCAAGAGTTTGAGGTTGCTGTAAGCTGTGATGTCACAGCACTCTACCAATCGTAACATAGTCAGACTTGGTCTCAAAAAAAAAACAAAAAAAAACTTAAGTATTAATCTAAAAGCTAGTATTATAATTTTGGTTTATAGCCCCACATTTTATTTGCTATATAATTTAAGGGGCTAATCTATTAAATAATTTTTGTTTATATTTTTTGACAAACAATATATAAAGACATAATGAGGTCGCATTAAAACTGAAGGGGATGGGAATAAAGATGTCAAGGGAACAGATATTCTAAATGTTGCTGAAGTTAAATTAGTATAATTTTAGGTTATACTGTTCTCACTTTAAGATGTTGAATATTATTCTCATGATAACTACAAAAAATGGCTAAACAGTATATATAACTGTAAGTGTGAAAAAATTGACATGTTTCATTACAAACAAATCAACAAATACAAAAAGAAGACAGGAACACCATAAATGGAGAACAAAAAAAAAAAAATCTAAGACAGAATAGGATACCAGCCCATTCCCATTCCCCCTAAAGTTGAAGCATGGGAAAACCCAAGTGTCTCCCCACCCCAAGTTCCTAGTGGGTGAACAATGGTGGAAACCCACCAGAGCTGTATTAATCATTGTTAACCATTGTGATTTAAGATATATCCATTGTCAACCAAGGCTGTATTAATCACTGTTACATAACTATAACCATTGTGATTTAAGATGTATCCATTGTCAACCAAGCTGTAACCCTGCCAACGGCAACATTCCTTGTATCCCCTGCTTGCTTAAGCTATGCCAAAAAATGATTAAAAAAAAAAAAGTATAATAAGACAGCAGGCCTTGAACTTGGCAGCTGCCTGACTCCCAGAGCCGTGGCCTCTGCACAGGTGCAAATAAATCACCAATTAATTGCATCTAAGTGGGGTCTGAGTTATCTTTTCAGTTCCTGAAGGTTATTATAAGGGTCATTTTAGAAACAGACACAAATATGTTGGAGTGAAAGGATGGAAAAGGATATTTCATGCAAATACCAATCAAAAGAGAGTAGGAGTGGCTACATTAGTATCTGAAAAACTAGACTGTAGGTACAAAAAAGGTTCCAAGGGATAAAGAAAGCTGTTATGAAAAATGTTAAGAAAAGTGTTCAAAGGTTGGGCACAGTGGCTCGCACATGCAATCCTAGCACTCTAGGCAGCCAAGGCAGGTGGATTGCTTGAGCTTATGAGTTCAAGACCAGCCTGAGCAAAAATGTGACCCTGCCTCTAAAATTGAAACACTTGTGTACCTTTGGTGGGAATGTAAAATGGCACACATGCTGTGTAGAATAGTATTCTTGTTCTTCAAAAAGTCAGAAATAAAGTTACCATATGATCTGGCAACTTTACTTCTAAATATATACTCAAAATCACTGAAAGTAAGGACTCAAAGAGCTCATCGGTATATTGGTGTTCAAAGTATCATTATTCAAATTGTTTAAAAGTGGAAGCAACACAAGTTGGATACGGATAAATAGAATGTGGTAAATGCATACAGTAGACTATTATTCAGCTTTTTAAAAAATTTTCAGATTAATTCCAGGGTACATATGATTAGGTTGCACCGTTTGCATTTGTTAGATAAAGTGCAAGTGGCAATTGAGCTCTTCACCCAGGAAGTGAGCCATATACCCCTACATTGTGTCCCTCTCTTCTCCTTTCTCCCTCCTCCTCTCTCCCACCTTCTTGAATTTAATTGTGTTTTTCTCCTGTGTGAGCGTGTACCTGTTCATCTACTAGTTTGCCATTAGTTTTGAGTACATTGGATGCTTGCTTTTCCATTCTTGCGATACTTTACTTAGGGGGATGTTCTCCAAATCCATCCAGGTAAATGCAAAAGATATAAAGTCTCCATCTTTCCTTATGGCTCAAGAGAATTGCATGGTATGCCATAGTTTATTTAACCATTCGTGTAGGCACTTGTGTTGTTTCCACATCTTGGCAATTGTGAATTGGGCTGCAATAAGCATTCTAGTGCAAATGTCCTTACAGCAAAATAATTTTTTTTTCTTCTACATAGATACCTAGTAATGGGATTGCAGGATCAAATGGAAGGTCCACTTTTGGCTCTTTGGGGATTCTCCATACTTCTTTCCTAAAAGGCTACCTTAGTTTGCAACCACACACATAGTATGTAAGTGTCCCCTTCGCTCCACATCCATACCAAAATCTGCAGCTTTGGAATTTGTGATGGGGAGTATTGTCACAGGGGTTAGGTGACATCTCAAGGTGGTTTTGATTTGCATTCTCTGCTCATTAGAGATGATGAGCATTTTTTCAAGTGTTTGTTGGTCATTCATCTGTCTTCTCCAGAGAAGGTTCTGTTCATGTCACTTGTTCACTTATAAATGGGATTGTTTGCTCTTTCTTTACTGATTAGTTTGAGTTCTCTGTAGATTCTAGTTAACAGCCCCTTTGTCAGATTTGTAGCATGCAAATATCTTCTCCCATTCTGAAGGTTGTCTGTTTGCTTTAATTGTTTGGTCTTTGGCTATGCAAAAGCTTTTTAGCCCCATGAGGTCCCACTTATTTATGTATTTTTGTTGTTGTTGTTGCTGCAATTGCCAATGGGTTCTTCTTCATAAAATGTTTCCCTAGGCCAATGTTGTCAAGAGTTTTTCCCACACTTTCTTCTAGTGGTTATTCAGTCATGCCTTAGATTTAAATCTTTTATCCATCAAGAGTCAATTTGTGTAAGTTGTAAAAGAGGTGGGTCCAGTTTTATCTTTTACATGTGGCTAACCCTTCTCCCAGCATGGACACATATGGTGACATCAGGGACTATCCAGATAACACATGATTATCTGCTCTTTGTAAAATCTTTAGCTTGAAAATCACATCTGCAAAGATACTTTTCTAAAATAAGCTAATATTCACAAGTTCCAGAGATTTGTCCTGAATATCTTTGTTCACCCTGCCACCATATTCATGGGCAATATTTGTCTGTCATTTTTATGTTTTGTGTTAATCTTGTCTGATTTTATTATCAGAGTAATACTACCTTCATAAACTAAGTTGGAATTTTTTTATTCTTTTCTATTTTCTGAAACAGATTGCATTGTATTGGTGTTAATTCTTTTTGTTATGATGTAAAAGATTTATAGTTTTATTTTTATTTCAAAATATAATGAGGATAGACACATTTTGTGAGTCAAAGCTATAAGAGTGGCCATCATCCAGACAACATGTATTGTGCCCCTTGGGTATGAATTTACCCGTCACCTTCTCCTACCTCCCACCTACTGAGTTTTGATGAGTATTTCCATGTGTGCAAGTAAGTATCAATTGATTAGTCCCAGTTTAACAATGAATACACGTGGTGCTTGTTTTTCTATTCTTGTGATACTCCACTTAGAAGAATGGTCTTCAGTAGAATTTATATACACCAACATTACACAAGCTGAGAACCAAACTGAAGACTCAATACCCTTCACAATAGCAATGAAGAACAGGAAATACTTAGGAATATACTTAACTAAGGAAAAGAAAGACCTCTACAGGGAGGATTACCAATCACTGAAAAAGGAAATAGCAGAGGATACGAAGAGATAGGAAAGCGTTGGTGTAAATTCTTTGCTTGCTAATATTCTCCATTGAGATTTTCTGAATTGAATGTTTCTTTTGAGGGAGTTTTTAAGTTATAAATGTGATTTCATATTATGCAAGTTATATAGTAGTTTGTAATTTCTGAGAAATTGTTTCATTTCATCTAAGTTGTCAAATATATGATATACAGATGGTTAGCAGTATTCCCTTGATCTTTTTGACATCTTTATGTCTGTTGTGATATTTACTATCATTTCAATATTAGAAATGTATAGCTTCCCATTTTTCTTGGTCTTCGTTCTATTGGTTTACCAATTCTACTGATTTTTTTAAAAACACAGTATTTATTTTATTAATTTTCTGTTTTCAATTTCATTGGTTTTTGCTCTTTTCTTTATTATTTCCTTCCTTCTACTTGCTTTCAGTTTACTTTGGGCTTCTTTTTGTAGGTGCTTCAGGTGAGAGCTTAGGTTTGATATTTTACCTGTTGTCGGCCAGTTGGGTTATTTTCAGTTTTGTCTATTACAATATGAAGGTCCTGTGAAACTGTGATATTGCTAAAAATGTTATACTGCTTATCAATAAAAGTGAATAAACCATTGATATCAAAAGAAACCTGGAAGAATCTCACAAAACTGTGCTGAGTGACATAGCCAGTCACTCAGAAATACATTTTTTCAGAAACTGCAAATTAACCTATGGTGGTAAAAACCAGAACAATGATTTCCTGGGGATAGTGGATGAGGCAGGGGTAGGCCAAGAAGGTGGGATTTCAAAAATTGACAGAGAATCTTTTGGGGTAATAGATATGTCATCGTTGATACAGTGATGGATGTATATGCATATAATTCAACGTTTGTCAAATCATTAAATTTATGTTCAGTTTATTATATAACAATTATGCCTCGCTAAAGTTGATGAATAATAAGACAAATAAGAGTTAAAGTCTACATTGCCAAAATAACAAATATAAAATTCTTCTGAAGGCCTGAACTTTTTATTGCATCATTTAACTTCTTTCCATCACTTTGGAACCTTGAGTTCTTGTTCGTTTTTTAATTGCCTAAAAGTCTTCCTTACAATCTTTATTCATATGCGTTTGCAGCACACTTAAAAATAATGTGAAAACCAAAGTACAGCAAGAACTTTACCATTTTGTCAATATCACAACATAAAACACAAAATGCAAGCAGGTGGAAGAGGTGTTAATGGGTTTTTGGAAAATGCATGCATAAAAATAACCTCAAAGCTTTATTATTATCAAAATTATAGATGTACAAACATTTATGCACCTGTATCAGAATGCAAGGTGTTGTTCATTTGCATCCTAACAGTGTTGAATATGTTTTTTTTTTTTTTTAGTTTAATTATCCTGAGAGAGTTTGCTGGCATTGTTCCTTTTTTTCCCTCTACATTAATGTAAGGAAATGTACATGTAAAACTTTTATATTAAAATCTAAAAACGTTTCACATTAAAAAAATGCCAATAGCCATTTCCTCAAATAAACTATAAAGAATTTAAGTCACATGACTCTCCTGAAATACACAACCTGATCACTGAGAGCTACTGAGACACACTACCAAAACTTTTCTAGTGATCAGGCAGCAATGTGTGTGATTTTTAAATGCCAGGTGACCATGATATGTCAGAGCTGTAAGCAGTACTTATTATAGAAGTGGATTTCATAATTCTCTCCTAAATGCCATTTTCCTTGACATCTAAAAAATTAAAAAAAAAAAAAAAACTCTGTCTGCTGAAAATAAATATAGCTCCCGCAAGCTCTGACAATTTTGAGTCAAAAATATTTTCCCTAAATATTGCTGGGGTGTCTAACATGACCCTACACAAACCCTCCACCCCTTCACCTCTCCTCCTAAGACACAGGACACAGAGCACCTAGTTATTTTTGCACCAAAGGACCCTAACTCACAATTTGCACCAAAGGACCCTAACTCACAAATGCCCTCTGAGCGAGTTGTGGAATTGCCCACCCCTTATGGCCCTATATATAGGGGACTCTAACTGCCTCCTGGTCTGCACACCATTTTTGCCCTGCCCAGGCAGAGTATGGTAGTTTTCAATAAACCTTGCCTGAACCTCTCTGCTCCTGCTCTCTTTTCTGGGCACTGCTGCTACACTTTTCAAATATCTTTATTAAAAAGTATTAATATCAGGGCGACACCTGTGGCTCCAAGGAGTAGGGTGCCGGCCCCATATGCCAGAGGTGGCAGGTGCAAACCCAGCCCTGGCCAAAAACTGCAAAAAAAAAAAAAAAAGCCCTGTTAATATCAGAAGCACCACAATTACACACTATTGGTAGAGCTTATTATATGCTCTGCATCATTCTAAGCACAACCTAGGTATGAGTTTAATCTTTATAAAAACACTATGAGGTGTAACATGGTATTATTCTAATTTTAACAGATGCAAAATCTTTGGCTCAGAGAGGTTAATATAAAAGGCTGTTAAGGATTGAATTGTGTTCTCCCCACCCCAGTTTATACACTGAAGACTTAACCTCCTGTCCTTTAGAATGTGAATTTACTTGGAAATTAGGTCCATAGTTACAACAAGGTTATACCAGGCTGAGTTGGACCCATAATTCACTATGACTGATACTCTTATAAAATAGGGAAGTTTAGAAACAGACACACACAGAGACACAAATACTATGTCAGATGGCCTCCCCCAAAAGCCTTGGTTTCAGACTTTTAGCCCCCAAACAGTAAGATAATACATTTCTATTGTTTAAATCTCTCTGTTTGTAGGACACACACTTCTTTCTTACAGCTCTGGCAAGAAAATAAAGAAGGAGAATCCAGACGGATGACTCCAGAGTGCCACGATGCTGTGTATTCTCAGGACATATTAACTACACTGTAATTCTGTCAGAAAAGAAAAGATCCGAGTTCCAAGAAGACGGACTTGGAAATAGATCAGAGGGAGGAGAGTTTGGATTCAGGAATATAAGCCTGCACCCAAGCATTCTGAATGAAGGAATAACCAGAGGTCTGCTCTGTACTGGACATGGGGTAGGAGACAGGAGTACTAGAAAGAATAATAAAACTAAAGAGTGAAAGGATCAACTTACAAAAGCTTCACTTATTTTTCAAATATACCTAAAAGTTTGGCTGTGTCTAAATCCTGATTAATGAGAAGTCCAAGAGGAAGGCAGAAAGAAAATTCATTGCAAAACCAATCAGGTGGCTAGAATAACAGTAAATTGTCTGTGTCACAGAATATCTCTCATAAATAACCTCAAGCATGGTTGTTGTAAAGTATCAGGTCAATTGACCCAAAAAAGTCAATGGTTTTTCCTTAAATATCCTACATCCAGAAACTAACCTCTTCTCAAAATTAGTATGAACAAACCAAACGAAGTAACCTCTCTTAGGATTCATGTTACCAAAAGGAAATCTACAGCAAAGGTCACACTTCCTGCTATGTTTTTTGTCTTATTGATTGAGAAGCTTTTATATTCTTTCTAGAAACATTGAGATTTTCTTCTTTACAGGATAAGCCAATATCCAAACCGTTTTAATAGCACAACTCTGACAGGTACTTAGATAATGAACCTGCTCTGGTTCCACAAAGCTGACTTCAGGAACGTTCTTAGGCTCAGGCAGTATTACTGGAGAGTCTCGAGGTGATTATCCAGGATGTTACCTACCGACTGGAATGTAGGTTGTTTAACTTCTACATTAGTGAAGTAAACAAGGTTAAGTTGGCGACTTCTGGCACCTATCTAGATTAAGAAACACGATGAACTCTTCCAGCCTTATGTGATTTTGTATCTAAGACTGGATCTGGGCTCGGCGCCTGTGGCTCAAGTGGCTAAGACGCCAGCCACATACACCTAAGGTGGCGGGTTCGAATCCAGCCCAGGTTCGCCAAACAACAATGATGGCTGCAACCAAAAAAAATTGCCAGGTGTTGTGGCCGGTGCCTGTAGTCCCGGCAACTTGGGAGGCGGAGGCAGGAGACTCGCTTGAGCCCAGGAGTTGGAGGTTGCTGTGAGCTATGCCACAACACTCTACTCAGGGGGACAGCTTGAGGCTCTGTCTCAAAAAAAAAGAAAGAAAAAAAAAAAAAGACTGGATCTGGCCAAAGATAGTTATGCTCTGGATAATTCTTATGTGACCTGGGCTCATCAAGACTTTGTCTTCTGTGAACTATAACTTGGTTAGAAGAGGAAGAATATGGACGACAGGAAACTCCTCTCTCTCTGGAAATGTTGCTCATTTTACTGCACATACTGATTGCAATACCAGAAAAAACACACCCTGTTCCTTTCCTTCACTAAAGAAACCAAACCTTATGGGTGGAGGGAGGGGGATTCGAGGGTTCACTTGTGCGGTTCATCTTACAAGGGTACAAGTGAATCTTTCTATGAGTAGAATATGAACCTTTTAACACAATAACTAAGAAAATTACGTGAAGGCTATGTTAACCAGTTTGATGGAAGTGTTTCGGATTGTTTGTGAAAACACCACACTGTACCCCAGAAGTGCATTAATGTACACAGTTACTATTCAATAAAAAAAAAAAAAAAAGAAACCAAACCTTCTTGGACACAAAGCTGACCACAGCTTACATGTAATTAAAGAGGCATGGTATCCCTATAAGTGAATTGCCCAGTCTCAAATGGTAGCTATGCTATAAAACTTCTAATTATTTATGTAATGATAAATAAACTAACTTGTTCTCAGAAAATTAGTGTGAAAAAAACCAAACGAAGCAACCTCTCTTAGCAATTAATGTTGCCAAAAGGAAATCTAAGGCAAAGGTCACATTTTCTGTTGTGTTTTTTGTTTTATTGATAGAGAAGCTTTTATATTCTTTCTAGAGGGGAAGAAATAGAATCGTTATTGAGTGTAATTTAAGAAATACCTCTCATTGCAGAACAACGAAGTGGCATTATGACCAGGTAAAGTTAGGTAAAATGCTTTAACCAACTTTCACATTTTTACCTACAGAGAAAAATTTTATATCCCCAAATAGCATAAGAGCACCTACCAGTACTCAACTTTTGGTTTGAACTTCTATTTCCAGTTTGACATAATGCAAAAGGTTTATAAAATGCCACATCTAATGAGTAAAATCCTAAATTTTAAGCACTCACATGTATAATTAAAAAAAATAACATAGCTGAATGCCCTAAATAATTATTTTTAGTAGCTCAGGATATTGAGGAATTAGCTTTTATATTTCCAACTGCTTAACGGAAGTGATGGAATGGGCATTTGGGAAGTTGAATTTCCTACATAGAAAAGCATATGTACCAAAATAACTGCAAAAATGAAGTAAATTAAATTTCTATTTAGAATTGCCTAATATATAAGTAAAGAGTTCTTCGAAATTAAACCATCATAAAGAAATATTTCTATATATAATATGTACACAATATAAAACAGTGAATTAGGGCTAATATTCATTCATGTCTCAATTTTCTATATTGAACCATACTTAGGGGAAATGAGCCTATTTTTTAAAAGATTATTAGCACATAGATACAAATTATTCACTGAAGCTATGGTCGAAACGCATGATTCATGAGAATTAGTTTCAAATGTTACAATATGTTGATTCCATTAAGTGAGGAGAATGTAGATGGCAGGAACATTTTAGCCACACACAGAAATGAAAGAAATAAGATCATGAGCGCAATATCAAACATCCATCACCCCGAGCTAGTAGTTTGACTAAAGTCTAAATTGTAATAAAAGCCATACTAAATGAAGATGAGAAGAATTAAATATGTTCCCACTTGACTTTGATGTGTAAGTTCTGTAGGTCCTTGGGGTCATTTCATCTACATCCAGTCACCAAGCTCCACTGCAAATTATACATTTACCCCAAAGGGCTGGGATGTGTCTTCAGGTGAGACAGCCATTATGATTATCAAAGAAGACTAAGATAAAAATGATGAACCTTTTGTCCCTACTATTTTGCCACATATAATCTGCTCCTATGATATTTATTCTTCTTTTAATTTGGAGTGTGGGTGGGGAGACTTTTCCTAAGTATCTACTCAGAATAACTCCCAATGTTTTCTTCACTACTAAAGTCTGGCAGTAACCCCGGAAGCTGTGTGCTAACAACATAAGGACAATCTTTATTGATTGTCACGTTGTAACTGCTGTAATAACACATAAAGGCAAACTTACATGGCTTTTCAGAGCAGTACTGGCTTTCATCTCATGCCAGCCCACATTAATTTCTCCAGCTGTCAACAGGCCCTGATGGAGCTGTTAAATACCTGTCAATATTTTGCTGTGTTTTCCATTGACTCAATAATTACAGTCATTGATTTAAAATTGATTATAATGTCATAAACATTGCAATCTTGCTCACAAACTAATATAACCAAACAACGTAAAAAATGTTCTCTTCCTCTTTCTCTCTTTATTATTTGTTTAAATTTCTGTATTTTGCCCATTGATGTTGTTTTAGTGGTCTACATTGTTTCAGGGATGGGGGAAATGGTGCATTCCAGCATATTATTTTTATGTGTTATTCCCTAAAACTGAACTTTGCCAGGGTGTCCATGAACTTGAACAATCTAGTATACTGCTCAGTAAATGAAAGATATGCAATAAAAAATATAAATGTGAAGTAGGTTTTGTTATAAAATAGGGTATACATTTCGGGATAAAGATAAAAACTTTATTATTTATAGAAATTTAGGTTTTGTGATGTAGAGTGAACTGCATTCTATTTATTCAGAAAATTTGGCCTCAAATCCCAAAATAACTAACCTTTCATGGTTAAGTTCAGCCATCTGTAAAAATGGAGATAATAGGCTGGCTTAACGTACTTCTTGCTGCTGTGAGAGTGATGGGTAGGGAAAATGAATGCAAGGTCACTTTGTAAATTCTAAAGAAATATATCCTAAAAGTTGTTAGGAGCGTTGATTAATGCTTTTGATGAATCAGCTATATTGTTTTCTTGTGGGAAAGTTCTGAGTTATATTTTTTAAAAATTGACATGACAAGTGAGATGAAGCGACATCTTTAGCTTAGAGAATGTCTCAGTAAATCAAAGGATCAATGTGCAACGATGGGACCTATTCCAGTGTGACAAAAATTTCCTCTATTCTACTGATGCTTCAAAAGCTATTTAGTGTTATTTACTATTCTCTAGGTACAAGTTAGATTTAAAACTATAGAATAATCTTATTAATTGCCTTAAGAGTACCAGGCTCATGAGGGTGAGGTAGCCAGAATGAGTAATTTTCATTTTATGTCATTGCATTTAAAGAAAATTCTTATAACATATGGTATATTTTAATAAAAATCTTAACAAAAAGATGAGGGAAATCAGAATAAGATGAAGGCTACATCTCATTTTACTAAAAGAACTTTAATCATTTAACGGGAGTAAATCTTTAATCCTAAAAACAGATTCTCAAATGGAGAATCTTCTGATAAACCAAATGTACTTTCAGTATACATAAACATCTTAGAGCTTTAAAGACAAATTGGTACATTTAAACAGTAGTCTGAAATGACATCTCAAATATCATTTTCACTAAACCACAAAACCTTCTATTTGAAATGCTTATAGACATTTTTTCTCAAATCAGAAGGGAATCATAGTAATCTTATTGAAATTCAGAATTTTCTTGAAAGTAAATCCTGGAACTCCAAGCTAATTATTTTGATTTATTTATATTCTGTAGCAGCTAAAAACTGAATGCCAAATGTGGAGCCAGAGAGTGAAGACAGGTAGCTTTGAAAACCTCGGATGCACACAGGAAGCATGAGCCTGTGGGGGAGGGTTCTGGGGCTTGTGTTGAGGGACACAAAGCAGGTGCACTTCCAGGGAGCGACCTCACTCCCACAATGCTGTTCAGCTATCCGGAAATTGACAATGGCTCAAATTCATTATAACAGGAGCCTGTGGTCAGGGCATGGCTCCAGAGGGAAGTGGAGCTTGTAGGCATCCTGTGAATTCACACAACCCTATTGTCAACGAGACACCGGGTCTGCAAGGCAGCACCATTATGCTGGCTACCTTCTTGGTAGGGAACCTGAAGTGAGCATGGGGAAGATCCAGCAGACAATGTTTTTATTCCCCACTAGGGAGATTTTTTTTTTTTAAATGAGAAACAATGACAGAATTATTTTGTTTCTGAAAAAGGTACATGACATAGAATCAAGAATTATGACTCATACACTGTAGTTACCAAAAACTTAAGAGTCCCAAATGAATTAATAATAATCCCTACTGGGACTTAATACAACACCTAAAACTTAAATGCATGGGATAATTACATTAGTAGGATATTCTGTGGCTCCAAGGACCTTTTTTTAATAGTAAGTAGAAAGCTACTCTGTGCTCTGTTAATATCAACATTTAAAATACAGGACATTCATGTTTTATTTATTATTATGTAAGGAGGTAGAAATTATTTTAAATGTTATAATTTCATTCATCAGGTAAGAAATAGAAAATTTCATTCCTCAATGAATCTCCACCTTCACAAGCCTCCCAGCTTCATTCCCCAGCCTTTTTCTAACACGCTTTATTCCTGCAGAGCCAGAGACGAAAGAAGCATCAGTGTTCTTTCAAGCTTGTTTACAGCTGAGTTGTCAATGACCAGTTTCATTCCAGTGATAAAGCGCATGCCCTGCTCTCTCTCATCACAATTCTTCTCATTCAAAGAACAAAAATAAATGTGTGGTCTCGGTGTTATTTTGTCTGTCTCAAACCTTGGGATGTAGTTCCCACACAAGTGAGAAGAATGTGGTATTGACCTTAAAATAAAAGGAACTGAATGTTTCCACACTTGATTTGTGGGAAATGTCAAATATCGTAAACTGCCTATCTACAATCTGCTCCACACACAGGTTCCCATATAGATAGACACATCGAGCCAGGTGTTTATTCGACTCGAGCAAATATTGGAAGCATGACACTGCAGCACATTTCAAATGAAACGTAAGCCCTGTGGCCATGTGGTGAGCCTAGCTGATGTAGAGACATCAGGTATTAAAAGAAGTTCATGCTGTGCTTGCTCCCTGGAATATTCTTCATTCTGTGTTCCTAGCTAACTTTTACTCATTGTTTAGACATAAGATTATAAAATTAAATCTGTCTTCTACAGAAGGCCTTCCTGGTTCCTGTTAGCTTCTCCTAAAATACTCTGTATTTGTTATTAATGACATTTATTACAATGTGTAATGGTATCCTTGTTTTCAGGGGCATTTTTATGTGTCTTTGCTAAATTGTAAGTTCCATCAAGTCAGATTAGGGTACACCTGTTTACCATAGCTCATTCAGCTCCTAAAAAAATCCATTCACATTCTAAACTTACAACAAATATTTAGGTTAAATAAATGCAGCTACTAGGGCTGCAGTGAACATTCAGGTCCCTTAATTAGCATCTTGAGAGCATAGGCTAACTCTAGCTATGTCGAGACAGTAGAGGCTGGCTTCAATGAATTTGTCGGAGGAATTTGCAGACAAGCTATTTATCTCTTTGTGAGACACAAAGTTGACTCAGGTTGAAAATGTGCTCACAGTATATTCCCAAAAAGCTGATTTTTTTATTTGACTTCCCAGACAAAACAGAATGTGTCTTTCAAATGCATTGAAATACCAAGCCCAAGAGAAGCCATTCTCATTTAGCCTTATATTCTGTCCTCTTTGTATACCTGGAAACAGGAATATGTGAGATTGTGAAGAGATAAGAATATATTAGACTTTGCTGAACTCAAAAGGGCTCTTTAGATTTTTAAGAATAGAAGGCTTCAGCAGAACTTCCTAGAGTATTTATTATGTGTCAGTATTGAAAACCAGCAAACTTCCACGAGCTGTACTACTGTGACTTTAATGTAACAGAAAAGCTGTTTTGAATGACGAATTACACTGTTATCACCAATATTATAATTAAGAAAGAAAGCAGATAACATTAGAGTCACAGTTAGAAAAAAGCTACAGAAGATTAATTACAGTCTATTAAAATTCTAAGTTCATCATCATTTATTTTTTTTTCACTTGATGCCAGAATGGAAGAATTCCAGTAAATTGGTGTGATGAATCTAGCATGCACTAATCTACCATGCGAAACTCATTCAAACTTAAGGACCCAAATGTGTTATAAAGCATAATTACTTGAGAGTTAAAACTTAAGCAAGACTGAAATTCAAATTAAAATCACCAAGGATCACATATAAATTGAGAGCACAATCCAGCAGAATCTTTACAAATCAATGCTTGGTTTTAAAAGTCAAAAATCACAAAATTCCCAACATGGTTCATGTTGTCTACTCTAGGTTGAGGTGGCTTCTTCTGAATTAATTTTCAAGACATGCCCAGGCTTGGCACCTGTGGCTCAAGTGGCTAAGGCACCAGCCACGTACACTGGAACTGGTAGGTTCCAATCCAGCCTGGGCCTGCCAAACAACAATGATGGCTGCAACCAAAAAACAGCCAGGTGTTGTGGCAGGCACCTGTAATCCCAGTGACTTGGGAGGCTGAGGCAGGAGAATTGCTTGAGCCCAGGAGTTGGAAGTTGCTATGAGCTGTGATGCCATGGCACTCTACCCAGGGGGATAGCTTGAGGCTCTGTCTCAAAAAAAAAACAAAGAAAGAAAGAAAGAAAGACATGCCCATTTTCATGAGTTGTAACTTATTCATTTTATATTCACTTTTATTTTAGCTGACATATGCCGCAATAGAGCGTCACCTGCATGTTCTATCCAATGATGCATGCAAACACAGAATACAGCAAGAATGTTTTTAATATGAGAACTCGGGGTTGCTTTTGATTTTTATTAGATTACTATAATTGCAAACAACACCATTTGTGATATCAATCTCAAATAAAAACGTATCAATCATTAAAATATATTATACATGGGTCATTACAAAAGTTTTGAGACACACAAAGTTCAAGAATCATAAAATCCACACAGGCAGAAACCAAGGAAGCCCTCCCAACGGCCACGATGAGCCCAGCAATTTGAAACTTGCCTGGGTGAACCGGAAAGGATGCTACTGACAGTGTTCATTGGAATTGAAATTAGGAACCCAAACACAATCTGTCTCAAAACTTTCATCCTGACCAAATGATTGTGTGTCTTGGTTGATCCTATCCAACACTATTATAGAATGTTAGATTTCAGAGCTCCAATTAGCTTCATTAACAATAAATTGGTGCTTTCCCAAAGGTAATCGTAAAAGTCTTCCTTGTGAAAATAACATGATGAAAACAAGTGGGATCAAAACTGACAGTGAAAAATAATGTTTTGCCATCAAGAAAGCTATTCTGAAATAAAATCTTTAATTTCAGCTGAACTTGTCAGGTTAGAAGAACTCTGTTAAAAGTTCTGGTTTGCTTGCTGTATATCAACAGAGGACGGCAGAGGTGAAGGGGCTGCAAACCAAGCCTACCCCGTCCTTCTCAGCTACATGTACCACATATGAAAACGAAAAATCTGTGACACAAGCATTTCATTGCTTTTCTTACTTATCTTTAATACCCATAGCTTAATTTATCCTGGAGTAATTATAGCTCAACGATCAGCTAATTAGTAATAATCATTATCATTTTCATAGGCTCTTTGTGGAGTATTATGTCTGAGTGATTTAATACGCATTGCTTTCTAAGCACTCTCTTGCAAGTAACACATAAACAAAGCCATACAATGATGAACACCAAATATCATGTCATGGCCATGGAAATCACTTCACATTCTCACCAGAGTTATTAGTCTGAGGACATTTAAATACAGTATGTTAGAGTCAAAAGAATAAAAACCAGCTCCTTAACCTTCCAAAACACATTATCTGCATTTATATGTAATTTTCTCCTCTCCAGCATGGTTCCCCTCGCTACATGTGCTCTTGGTTACTCAAATGTTAAAACTTTTTGACTTGTACTCCCATGCTAGGTCAATCAAAGAGTTAATTATGCTACTGAAAAAAGAATTTTGAGTGCTAGAAAGATTAGTTTAGAACTGGCTTCACCAGGGAACTTTAAGTAAAAAGCTTAATAACCTTGACCTCAATCACCTCATCTTAAAATGTGCTAACCAGTTTCTCCTCTGTCTCAGCATGGGTGATTTTAAACTTTAAAGAGAAAATGTGCATCTAGATCACATTCTGAAAATGCTTTTAAACGCACGTTGTATTATTTGGCCTGTACTCCAAAATTCAGGCTGATATTATCAAAATAAATACACCATTTACCTATTTGCATAATTGCTGTTATGTCCCAGAAGAATCAGCTTAACTTGACTCTAAAGTGAAAATGTACGTCAGACATTTAATTAGAATTAGGTGATAAAAAATGGAAACCATATTTGCTTTAATATTGATCTGGGGTCTCAAACATACATTTTTTTTTAAATAGACATTTTTAAAATAAAGGTAGACATAAAAAGTCAAACCCTGATGTACCCCCAATATTTTTATAATTCAAATAAGACTTTGTCCCTGTGGTCAGTCTCTAGTCTTCCCTCAAAGCCAGTCTTAGCACATCATCACAATACAAAGACACACACACACACACACGTTTGTGCAGATAGTATTTCAAAGCCCTGATTAAAAAGTACAGAAATTAGTGAAGGGTTTGTGAAAAATGAAAATAATTATAACAAATACCGATATCCAAAAAGTCTAAAGTATTTTTTAATATACCTAGTTGTCAGAGGTCTCCAAGCCCCTCAAACTTTTCAGTGCACCTATTCTGGTCACTCAGCAGAACTAGCAAGTTCAGCTAAGTTAAGGTGTTAAAGGGGACCACAGGAATGAAGCAGCTGGGACTTAATTTAGAAGGAAAAAAAAAAGAAAACAACTTTTATTTAAAGCATGGCAGATAAGCAAAGACTTTCCCAAAGAGATTGGGATAGAATATATATCCTTAGCTGGGCATGCTGCCCCTGGTCTATAGTCCTACCTGCTTGGAATGGAGGCTGAGGCAGGAGGATTGCTTGAGCCCAAGAGTTTTGAGGCTATAGTGAGCTGTGATTGCACCACTGCACTCTAGCCTGGATTACAACAGGGAACTCCATCAATAAAACATTTTTTAGAATGTTTTTATTTTTCTAGCATTTTTTAAAAACACACTAGCTTATAAAAAATGAGAAGCATAAATACAGAAAAGTTTTATTGTATGGTTAGTATAGTCTATATGTATTGAATGTTTTTCCTAATTTTAAAGTTTAATTCATTAAAAGTATCACAAACTTTCGAGAAAGAACTGAAATAGTAAACCACTGCCTTAGAAGTTTAGCTGATTAGAAACCCAAACAAAATGGTCAAACTTGACACCTAGAATAGGAAGTATGAAGAGAAAAGTCCTTGAAATAGTGCAGGTGTGTTTTCTTCTAAGTATATTCTCTCATGACTGTCAAGCTTTTTGGAGGAGAGGAATAAAAAGAGAGGTGAGAAGTATTTTCATCTTCAATTACCAATTCTTGTAATAGAGAAGTAAGAAGGGACAATAAAAGATTGTGCTGGTAGGGGGAGGTAAATCAACAGGAAAAAAATTACCTCTGGGTAGCTATTTTTTCATTTGTGATTATTAATTTTTGTTTTTACAGTTTTCTCCTCTGAAAAAGAAGAATGCCCTTGGAGCACTATAATTTGTGCAAGTTAATTGGATTTTTTTAATACAGTATTCAGAGGACGATGTCTCAAAAATAAATTTTTATTCAGAATAGTCATCTTCCAAGTGGAAAATTAAAAGTGTGTAATTGAGATATAAAACTGCCATGAATATAGACAACAAAACCCTTACAGAAAAAAAGCATTAAATTTGTGTGAGTGTATGTGTGTGTGTGTGCATGTGTGTGTGTGTGTGTATGAAATTTCTTCTTTAAAGATGAATATATATGGTTGTGATCTCGCAAAGTAGAATATCAATGTGTACGGTCCCAGTGCTTCATTTTCTTAACTTACAAATTTTATGATTTTCAGATGATTCAAAAAAAATTACATAGATCTTGGGATAATTCCTCTAAAGTGTGAAATAATTGACTTCTATGTTTAAGAATGCCAAGGTGCTAAGGGAAATTTTAACCTTAATGAAATGGAACAATTGAGATTAAAGGGAGAGGTTAACAATAAAAACCAGATTGTCAGACGAAGGCTTCAAGTCATATAAAAAGAAAACCTTTTTTCTGGCTTAGCTTGAAGTCACGTGTTTCTAGTTCTGAGTGTCAAGAGAGTGAAAAAGCAGACATTCCCTAATCTTTTCTTACAAAATTAGTCCTTTACAAGATTACTGATTGCAAATGTTTTCATATGTTTAAAAATAAATATTTTTTTTAAAACTATGGATTTATTTTAAATGGAGAACTTTTTTTTTTTAGTTTTTGGCCAGGGCTGGGTTTGAACCCACCACCTCTGGCATATGGGGCCGTCACCCTACTCCTTTGAGCCACAGGCACCACCCATTAATGGAGAACTTTTTTACAATATGAAGGACAAGGAAGGTTCACACAAGAACTGCTATTAATCAGGAACTAGACCCATGGTTATGAAAAAGGGATGGGCCTGGTGCCTAAACCCCAGCAATACAGTTATTGATCATTGCTCCTCATAAACTGGGGTCTAGAAAAGGCTAGCTAGCCTTTTTATTCAAAAGAGATAAATAAACTAAGCCCTCCTCAGAATTAACACTATAGTAGTCAGGGACCACACAGAGCAGGAAGGAACTGATATCTTCTATTTGTAAATGCAGGTGTTAATTAGACAAGCAATAATATTCTAATGTTATTAGCCCCCAAAATAAATAGATAATTTTAAAGTGCTAATTTCCTAGGGATCACATGGGCACATGCATCTATAATCTGTAGGCAACAGAGAATAAATTATTACTCTGTTTCTGACCAACATGAAGTAATAGACAACAAATTTATCTCCTCGTGTAGAAAATATGAAAAGATCAAATAAAATATATGTAATAACTATTTTCAAAATATTCAATATCAAATGTCATACAATAAGAAAAAAAAATTAAGTGAGAACTCTGATTATCCCAGCATATTGCCTCAGAGTTTTTAAGACAGGGTGTCAAGTAAGATGAAGTCAGGCAGAGTCCTGCAGTTTCCAGAGATGAAAAATGGGAAATCTGGGAAGCCGAGGAGATGAGTGCAGAGGGAAGAACACTGAACACGAGAGAACTGGGGAGACAGAGAACTGAAAAGAATCCCACAGAGTTTCCCCCAAGGGTTCACCTCAGTAAGTTTCAGAACATGCAGATGAGGAAACTATCAAAGGCCAGGGAAAAAAATCACTTGAAAGGATTAGAAGGAAAAGACCTTGCATTTACACAGGAGGCCAATGTCCCCTGTTTCCAGAAGACAGAGTAGATAAACTCATAACTCATAGAGCACTGAGTGGAATACACAGGATGTTTTATCCCAATAGTGAGGAAAATTAGGCTTAGACTATATGCCAAACTGGTACAGTGTAGTAAATAATATAATAGGGACCCCAAATGACCAAAGTATTTTCAATGAACTTTATCATGCCCCAGAATAAAGCTCAAGAACATTTATAGTATACAAAATATAAAATTCATAGTGACTGATGTCCAGTAAAAACATAACAAGACATCCAAAAAATCTGGAAAATGTGGGACATATTGAATAGAAAATTCAAACTAAATTGACTGGCACTTTTGATATAATTAATATATAGCAGCCAAGAAAATAAAAACAGTTATTAGAACTAATTTCACCTGTTCAAAAAACTGGAGAAAAGACTGAATATGTAATGTAGAAACAAAGAAAAGATGAAAAATCTTAAATTGAAATGCTAGAGATGAGAAATATAAAATATGAACTAAAAAAATGTATAGATCTGCCTTGCAAAATAGATACTGCAGAAGAAAAGATAAACTGAACTTGAAGTTATAGTAATCAAAGCTATCCAAAAGGAGCCCGCAGAAAAATAGCCTGGAGAAAGAAAGAGGAATAAACCATCAATAAGTTATGGAAAAGGTTACGAACTCTAATCAGCATACTGTCGAAATCTTGGAATATGGGACAGGTAAAGGTTAACAAAGCAAAATTTTAATAATTAATGCTTCAGAAATATTCAAGGTTGATGAAAACCCACAGAGCCACACAGCTAAATAAGCCTCAAGCAGAAAATGTTAAAAGTAGCCAAGGGATGAGAGAGAAAAAGTACATCACATATCGAGAAATAAAATAAGGGTGGCAGCCAATTTTTCATCAGAGAAATGCAATCCAGAATAAAAAGAAAGCAATGTCTTTAAAGTAGAGAGATGAAAAAAGCCATCCACTCTACATCCAGTGAAATATTTTTAAAACACAAAGGCAAAATAGAGACTTTTTCAGCATGGAAACACTGACAGATTCATCATAAGCAGATTTGTATTAAAACACACTTTTATTCAGAGGAAAAATGATACAGGATGGATACCTGGATATACACAAAAGGCAAGCAATTCTAGAAATAGTAGCCACATAATAAATGTAAAAAAGATTCATGTTAAGGGAATTTCTTAAAAAGACAAATGACTTCTTGAAAAAAAAAAAACAATAAGATGTAAAGCTTATAACAAATGTGGAAGTAAAATAAAACGTATGGCAAGAATAGTACAAAGGCTGGGAAGGGAGGGCACTAAATAGAAGGATATTGTTGTAAACTTCACTGTAGAGGAAGCCAAGAGGTATTACTGGAAGGGAGATTGTGATGAGCTATAGTTGCATATTATAATCACCAAGGCAACTGCTAATTAACAAAACAAAGAACAATAGTTAGCATACCAGCAAAGGTGATAGAGTGAAATCATCAAAAAATAATTGTAAGTCAGAAGAAAATGAGGAAAAGGACAAAGGGATTATAGATTTAAATGTAACTATCAATAATCACATTACCTATGCATTGTCTAAACAACTAAACACAAGTAAAATGCAAAGATCATAAGACTGGATTATTTTAAAAAGCAAAATCCAACTGTATGCTACCAACAGAAATATAACTATAATATTAAGACCCAAATTAGCTAAAAGTAAAAGAATGGAAAATGTATACTACCTTAACACTAATAAAAGTCTGTAGTAGTTATATTACTGTTGAGGGGGAATGAGGTTTCAGAAGAATATTATTATTATGGATAAGGGAAGTCATGTCATAATCACAAAGTCATTGGTTTTAAAGAGGGTTGCAATAAGCCTGAATGTTTATACGCCCAACTGTGGAGCTTCAAAACACGTGCAGCAAAAGCCAATAGAACAGCTGGGTAAACAAACATCAACCAGCTTGAATTAATAGACGTAGAACACATCACCCAATGATAGCATGATATAATGCACATTCTTGTTAAGTACTGTAAAATATTTCCCAAGATAGACTATATTCAGAGTCATAAAACAAGCCTCCATAAATTGAAAATGATTCTGAACTGTACATGGTATACCATGTACGTGGTATTCTCTGACAATGAAATTCAATCACAAATCAATCTCAGAAAGACACCTGGAAAGTAAAAAATATTCTAAAAAACTCATGAGACTAAAAATACTGAAATAAAAAGTAAAAAATTACAAGCTGAATTAAGATGCAAAAAAACAGATCAAAATTGGGTGTATGCAGCTAAAGGATTACACAGAGGAAAATTTATAGCACTAGATACACATATAGAAAAAAGAAAGGTCTCAAATTAGTAACTTCAACATATACTTGAGAAACCGGAAAAAGAAGATCAAATGAAACCCACAGTAATCAGAATGAAAGAAATAATAAAGATAAGGATAGAGATCAATAAAATGCAACATAGAAAACGATATAGAAAATTGAGGAAGCAAAATCTGGTTCTTTTAGAAGATCATTAAAATTGATAAAGCTATAGCCATAAAAGTCCAGAAACAATGTGAATGTGTGATGACCCAAAAAACCTCGGAGAGGTCATCACTATGTACGTTACAGATATTAAATCCATAATGAAGGAACTCCAGGAACAACTTTATAGAAAACGTTTGACAACTGATATAAAATGGGCATATTACTTGGCAGCTATAAACTACCAAAGATTACTCAAGAAAAATTAATCAGAAGAGCGCTATGATTATTAAAGAAATTGCATTTGTTAGTAAACCTTCCTATATAGAAACTCCAGGCTCAGATGGCTTTATTGAAGAATTCTGCCAAACAGAAAATACCAATTCTCCATAAACTTTTTTCATAAAACTGAAAAAGAAGGAATACTTTACACTACAAAAGAAGAAAAACTATAGATCATTCATCTTCAAACTAAACCCAAGAATATATAAAAAATAACAATGTATTATCATCAAGTCATATTTATTTAGCCCAGGAATACAACATTAGTCTAATATTTAAAAACCAATGTAATTAAGGTACTAAAACTGCCAGAAGGAAGCATAAAAGAAAATATTTGTGACTTTGGATTGGCAAAACATCTTAATTTTGACATCTAAAGCATGATTCATAAAATAAAAGTTAATAACTTGGACTTTATCAAAATCATAAACTTCAGCTCTTTAGAAAAGACAGTTAAGGGCAGCACCTGTGGCTCAAAGGAGTAGGGTGCTGGCCCTATATACCAGAGGTGGGGAGGTGGAGGGTTCAAACCCAGCCCGGGCCAAAAACTGCAAAAAAAAAAAAAAAAAAAAAACAAGAGAGATAAGCCATGGAAAACTTTGGAAAATCATATATATGTTAAGAACATGTATTAAAGATTTTTAAAAATTAAAAATGAGAATGAGAATTAACAGCCTAATTAAAATATCAACAAACAATTTTGGGAAAGACGAAAGCCCTGCCTTGACATCCGGGAGCTTGTCTGGTTCTACCAGACGTGGTGTTGGAAGGAGTTTCTTACATACACAGTTATGCATTAGTGTTCTGTTGAATGTAAACAATTTTAGGGTTTGCCAACATATGCAAGTTCCCTCTGTGACAATAATAGACCAGACAAAAGCAATTTAAATCCTTAATCATGTCTGAATATAGTTCATGGTATGAACAAGAACATTTTCTAATTGCAAAACTGAGCAAACTCCCCCTTTGTAAATGACTGCTGCTTCTTTAACAGTTGCATATGTAGGCTTAATTTGTTCATTTTGCATTATAAGTATTTTTTTAAGATACCCAATGAGAAACTTGTCCCTGCTTACTGACAACACTAAATTCTGAACAGATCCCTGCTTTTTGAAACCTACCTCTGTTACGTAATGCACGTACAAATCCTGCAAGTCTTCTCGACTGTCCTCCTGCTGAGACATTATGGTTCTTCGTGGTTTGTGATCTACTTTATTACAACAAGCAAACATTCCAACTTGTTCAACCACAGGTGCGTACCTGATAGTCTCTGGCTTTGCCAAACTGAGTGTATTTAAAGGAATAAAGTAGAATGAAAGATACAAAGATCACAAATAGAAACAGGAAATGATGCTCAACATCTTTAGTCACTAGAAAAACGACAAAGAAACCTCGACAAGATACCAGTGCTCACTTAATAGAATATCTAATATTAAACAAAGAAAAAACTGATCATATCAAGTGTTGTAAGGTTCAGAGCACGTAGAATTCTCTCTACTACTGGTGGAAATGTAAAATGACGCAACAACTTCAAAAGAGAATTTGGCAGTTTTTTTAAAAACTTAAATTATAGAGTGGCGTCTGCGACTCAAGGAGTAGGGTACTGGCCCCATATGCTGGAGGTGGTGTGTTTAAACCCAGCCCCGGGAAAATACTGCAAAAATAAAAATAAAAAACTTAAATTATACACCTAACAGATGACACAGGCACCTCACTATTGAACGTTTGCCTAAGAGAAAAGGATGCCTATGTCAACAGAAAAGCTTCCCCTTAAATGTTACTAGGAACTTTATCTGTAATAGCCATTAATTGTAAACAAGCCAAATGACCATCCATAGGTAAATGGATAAGATAAACATATTGCATCATTGCTGCACAACTGAATACTACTTAGCCATAAAAAAGAATGAATTACTGACGCACCCAGTAACAGGGATGGATCTCAAAATAATCATGGTAGGGAGGTGCCTGTGGCTCAGTGAGTAGGGCACCGGCCCCATATACTGAGGGTAGGGGGCTTAAACCCCGCCCGGGCCAAACTGCAACAACAACAAATAGCCAGGCCCTTGTGGCAGGCTCCTGAAGTCCCAGGTACTTGGGAGGCTGAGGCAAGAGTATCGCCTAAGCCTAAGAGCTGGAGGTTGCTGTGAGCTGTGATGCCACAGTACTCTACTGAGGGTGACACAGTGAGACTCTGTCTCTAATAACAATAATAATAATAATAATGATAATAATCATGGTAAATGAAAGAAGTCAGGTAAAGGAGTACATACAACATGATTCCAGGTTTTAAACAAAAATTCTAGAGAATCCAAGCTCAACTACTGTGTCAGCAGTATCAGCGGTTGTCTGAGAATGGGAACATTGGCGTGATTACAGAGGGGCGAAAGGAAACTTCAGAGGTGATCGACACGATATTGACTTGATAGTGCTGATGTTTTCATAGGCATATAAATATGTCAAAAATTATAAAACTGTGCACTTTGAAGTTCACTTTCGACAGTCATATTTTATGAAAGCTTAAAGAAAATGAGTTAAGAAAATTAAAGATTTTTAAAAATTTTCCAGCCCCACCCAGGTCCAAACAGAAGCACGACATTTTTTGATTAAAAAAATCCAATCTTTGACTATCCCATAAATGTCTTTAAAATTTAAATTAAACTAGATTTCCTTTCCCTGATTATTTGGTAGTTAACAAAGAATAAAAATTGAGGTGCCAGTATGACATTTTTGTTCACATAAACATCATATTTCTGTATTAAAATTTTCCAGGACTAACTTTTTTTATTAATAACAATAGCAGTAATAACAACAAATACTATATTTGCAAATATATGACCACATGAATTGAATACTAAAACACGTGACCACATTAATTGTCCATGTAACATGAACAGAAAATTGTACTCAAAATAGTTCCATTATATTTTATGAGTTGATTTTTACAGAAGTCTGGCAAACTGTGAAAGTAAGTGTGAACATTATAATGTGGTTATAACCACAGGATTGGGACTGTGCCATTTTCCTTTCACATTTATATACCAATGAAATCGACATTGTTTAGGTTTTAGGTAGGGATATTCCTTTCCTTACGTCCTACAGATACCTACTTTTCTAGCACCATTTATTGAAGACTCTGTTCTCTCCTCAACAGTCTAGTGTGTCACCTTTCAAGTGTTCTAAATATTTATGAGTCTCTGTGTAAACTCTATTCCATTTCACTTGATACTATGGTAATTACTTTAGATCCTCCATTCTTGACAACAAGGAAGGCAAAGCCAACCAACCTCTTCTCTGAAATTTATTGGCTTTATATTAACTCTTAACTGCTATGGCTCAGACTCGCAACCACCCTTTTTGAATTCTTCCGAGGCACCCATCAAAATTTTCCACTGCACTATTCTCTGACACCATTATCCAACTGATTTCTTATGACTCTTCTCTCTGTGTCTCCTTATATAGCCACTGACTCTTACACTGGCAGGCCTGAATCATTCAAACTGATCCATACCCAAACATCTTCCATAATACTCAGTTTGGCCCAGGAGAACCTGGCATTTTTCAGCGAAACTCTTAAATCTCAGTCCTTTCTTCCTGTTCTCCCACTAGGGGCAGTTCTGTCATTTCTGCCTTTACACTTTCCTATCAAGGACCCAGTACCAATCCTGTGGTTCTTTTTCCTCTGAGTTCCAGGGAACAGATTTTATATACACTGGGCCACTTGTTACCCATTTGCTATGAGATAAGAGGTCAAGTTGAAGAGTAGCAGAAATCATTACATGACATAAGTCATGAAAGACCATATTTAACAATATTTTTCCTGTATCATTTGAACTTTTTAATCAAAACCATCTTACTCAAATAGTCAATTTAAATCAACTGGGACATAAGGGGTCACAAGATAGTAAATATATATATATATATATGTTTGATACATATAGACACATATACATATTGTATCTACTCATATGCATCAACTAGTAATCATTTAACTGTAATTACAGAAAGAAAAAATTATGACACATCTTGGAAAAACACATAGCCAGCTATTGAGCAAGAAGTAATTTGAAATACTCTTTTTGTACAAATGACTTTAAAATGGCAGGTCTTCTGGGGGGCACCTGTGGCTCAAAGGAGTAGGGCACTGGCCCCTATGCCAGAGGTGGCTGGTTCAAGTCCAGCCCTAGCCAAAAACTGGAAAAAAAATGGCAGGTCTTCTTAGTACTATAGCTGTATAACTTGGTCTCATTAAAATAACTTGAAACCTCTGTTTTTCTTAGCATCACTCCTTCTGTGCATGAACTCCACACACTAGAAAGATTTCCACTATTGTTCAAAAACAAAATGCCCCCTTCACAATTTCATAACTCTGAATATCTTTCTTCCCCAAAGTCTCTTTCATTTATTTTTCAGAATGTCTATTTGCTACTTGCTTATGATGGATGAATCACAAATGTTATAACTCCTATTCACTCTCTCCAGACTCACTAAAAAAGGGTTACTCACCTCATTGTGTATTTCTTAGCTTAAAGTCATGATTATGATATTATGTAACTTGTTGTATTTTAATTGTAACCATTTGATAGCTTCCCATATTAGATATGAATTCTATCCTCCCAGAGAAAAGCTCCTGGAGTATAATCAGTTCCTCAGTAAATATTTAATCAATAAATAAAAGTATCATATCTCCTTTATTTGAGAGACAGAATTAGGGAGGCTGATAATCAGGTTTTTAGTTCTAAGACGAGTCGCACAATACACTTGCAGCTATTAAAAATGTGTAAAACCAGGACGTATTCTGCAGCCTATTTTAATTAGTGCCTTCCAGATTGCAAGGTAAAAAGTTGCTTTCAGGTTATTTCCAGAGGTAGGATTTATTAGTAAACACAAACAAAATAAAGAAAAATATATTGAGTGTTACAGAGCCAGTTCTCATGAAGAACCAAAGCAATTGTCATTGCTGTTTTGGATTTAACAGCAATTGTGGAGGCTCAGCAATAATTTCACAAGCTCAGCTGCAGCTCTGGAGACCCAATCAATTTATCAAATGAACGCCCAGTGCTTACTTTTCTGACGACTTCATGACCTAGATCCTCTTACCTCTAGATTTTTCTAAATCTGCTTCCCTATGTATTTCCTCTGCCATTACTCTTAAGTTTTCTGTCTTTGCATTGTCTGTGCTATTTTTGTATATCTAAACTCTAAATTTCCTAAAATAATATATTAGTGAATTTCGAGATTAGGCGAAATGCTTATTGTAGGTCATTGTATAGGCTGCAAGATATTTTGCAGGTAGCCTGTAGATAATTCTGTTTACCATACTCTCATCACTAATCCAGTCAACTTTGATTACTATAGCAAGTAATATAGCAAATAATTTAAGACTAAGTAGGCGAAAAAAGAAAGAAAATGCCTGTATGCATATCTTAGAATCATTGAACATAACACGTGTCCTGCGTAATATCTTGTAGAATGTAAATCATTAGGAAAAGAAACCTGAAATGTAAGTTCCAGGACCAAGTTCAAAGGGAATGGAATCAGTAGAAATGGTCTGAAGCCAGACAGATTCAAAATGAGCTAAAAATCAAAGATTTGCATAGGAGCAAAATGAAGGGGTCATTGAAAACCTAATAGGAAGAAGAAAAACCCCAGTCTATTTTATTGATGTCCAAGAGCAAATAGCTTGAGTGGGTTAGGCTTATTTAAAAGCACAAGGTTTGAAAAAAAAATTGTATCTATGATAAAATCTTGGGGTGTTTGGGGTACTCACTGCATTTACAATATCATTGCTGCAAGGTGTTTCGGTAAATAGGTGTAAGAAATATCTGTACGTGTACTTAACAGTAGGTTCATATTTATAAGTCCAACTCAGTATTTAAGGTTATTGGTTTATATTGTATTATATTTCTAACTGAATATAATAAATAAATCTGATGAAGTTCCTGTTTAAATCCAAACTATAAATAACAAGATTAAGAAAAAGTGGACAAAACTGAATATGCATTATATTAGAAAACTTAATTTTTGTACAGATAGGGTCTGAAACTACGAAACTAAGTAACACTGGCAATGTTTCTTACAGTCATCCCAAGAACTGCCCATTTTCCTAAGTACTAGATGTCTTATAAAAGTTTTGCCCATGACAAACTTATCGTAGAAAAAGTACTACAGACCTCATTGGTGGATTTCACTGTGGTCACGTTCAAAGGACTCCCTGAGCACTGATGCCAGCACCTAGCCCACCCTTCAGAGCATTTTTCCTAGGTTGAGTTCCCAATCTTAATGGTCTGACCTCATGTGATAATGAAAGTGTGTTCATGTTAAAGAATGTTTTGATTTGGAGAGATGCACATTAAAGTATTGAAGGGTACATGGTTTCGATGTCTATACAACAGCTTTCAAATGAGCCAACAAAGATGATGTATCAATTGATAGAAACATATAATAAAGTCTTGTAATAATTATCCAATTATATCATTCTACTCATTTCTTCTCTTATGTCTCTGAATCTTTACGTTATGTAATTGAGAGGGAAAAACAAAGTTGAAAGAAAGACTAGCTGTTTTTCATGACGATATTTTTTGAAGAAACTTTTCTGGTACTTAAGACACAATGTAAGTTTACAAATATGTGGGAAGAAATACAAATAGAGCTGTTGTTCTGATTTCATCACATTTTGTAGAAGCTTGGGTAATTCTGTTATTCATTGTAAATATTAAACATTTACTTTCTTTTAGAATGTCATTAGCACTAATGTTTTAATGTCTTCATAATTCTCCGAAAGCCTTATAGGAGAAAGGCTTTGCAATTGAAAAGTATTATTGTAATGATCATCATTATTACTAACCTTATATGGTACTTTATACTTGAAAGTGCTTAGCAGCCGTTTTATTAGCCATTATTAACATCTTTTCCAGAGTGCACTTCAGATTGATTAACTGCATTCTGACCTTACTATTCAATTTATGTCCAGGTTTGTCCTCCATGTTCAGTTACAATTTATTTTCTAAGCCTTTGAATTGTTTTTTAAAACCCGGATGTCATCAAAAGTTATCTTTAAGATAAAAGTACCTTCAAGTAATTCCATTTCTTTCTCTAACAGATTTTAGAAGTATAGTTATTATTTTTTACTTGAAGCAATAGTCCAGGGTGACTAGATTATAACAATCTGTAAGGCCGGACAACGGGGGGCGGGGGGAGCCGGGGCGCAGGGCAGAGGATAGTGCCAGGCAGGGCCTGACAGCAAGGCAGACTTTGATAAGCAGTTCTCGATAATCACTTCTCAGCATTTATTTATTACAGTTTAACATTATAAAATTAACAAAAATAATATAAAACTCATATTCTGGCGAAATAGCCACATGGTGGACAAAAACCGTATATTCCCTTCTTGTTCTCCAGCCCCTTCGTGCATTCTTTCCAAAAATCGGGACTTTTTTTAAATGTGCAGGACGCTGGACAAATTGTTGAAAAGTGGGACCGTCCCGCCAAAATCAGGACGGTCTGGTCCCCCTACAATAGTCCCTTAGAGGTAATACAATTCAATCTGTGAAGAGAATTACCAAATTGTATTCACATTTTATCATATCACTCGTATCCATTGCCTTTTCAGTTGGTGGAGTTATTTATTTATTGTTAATTCCTGGCTTACTGCTTTTGCTGAGAGTTAAAGTATAAAAAAGCAAAGTATCTGGCGTAAGAATGTCGGGATGGTCTTGAATCCACCATCACTTGGCCATCTCTTAATTAACCTTGATGGGTCTCTTTTTTAATCTATAAAAAGGGGAAAGTCACTATTTTAAATGTTTTTGTGAACATCTAATGAAGTGTCATTATAATTTACTTGTTACAGTTTCTGACACATGATTCTTCATAAGTGAGGACACAATTTACTATATGTGTGGTCTTGATTTCAAACCATGCCCAAAGTATCCTTAGCAAAACCCTATTTATTCAACAAAATTTAACTAAAATGTCATCTTTAGCTAAAACTTTCCTTGATAACTTTTCCTTCAATTAGGTTCTCAGAGCTTCCTGCTGCTGTTCATTGCTCATATTTCTATAGAAACATGTCTGTCCTCTTCCTTTAACTATGAGCTTCTAAATGACTGAAACTATGCTATGTAGAACATCATTTAGCAACTATTTATTGCAGTAGTTGTCAATAGGTAATTTTCCCAGTATTTATCCAAAGCATATAATTTTAGTAGCAATACTAGTTTCTTATTATCTTTAAATTTCTCCTTCATCAGTTCTAAATGAGGCTATTTTTCCCAATTTTTACCTGAGATTTCTAAGCATGGGATCACTGACCAAGATGGGGACACTTTCTTAACTAGACTATAGTTTGAAATGTGCGACATGGTACTACAAGGTCTATTTCACTTCTAATGTTTTTTCTATAATAAATTAGTTTATAAGTTAGCCATTGTGACCTGAGGGGATACAGAGAAACTATATCTAAATTTGGATTAAGATGCAGGGAAAATAATAGTTAGGAATATAATCTATAAAAGAGAGAGCAGTGCGTAAATTTTGTGTTCAGCAAGCTAAAATATTCCTCAATTATTGTGGGTCAGTGTTCACAAAGAGCTCACATTTCTCACATTTTATATTGTTTCAGTGAGTTTTTATCATACATTTATGGTATATTGTTTGGTACAACTGTGGGCTTTGGAAGAAGATAGTCTAAAGTTTCATGTCTAATGCCTGCTAGACTTGTGACATAAGACAATGTAAGTAACTTTTGAATGTCAGTTTCTCATTAACAATATACATGTAAAAATGATACCAAACATAAATAATTATTATGAGATTTAAATAAGAAAATATGTACAAAGTATTTACCCTAGTAACAGGGACATGATAAGGGGCCAATCATGGTGCCTTTCACTAATAAGATGATTATAATCTTCCTACTCAAAAAATTCGTAAAGCACTTGTTATCCTCCATAAGTAAGAATATCAAATCTCACCAAATGCTAATAACATGTCTTCAGCGTAAAAACAACATTAAACAATGGATGTAAAATTCAAACACAATTTTTCTGATCCCCTTTGCAATATTCCTAGATGTTTGTATCATGTGAAGATTCCAGGAAAGTCACAATAGATCATTGGTGGATGTCTAAGGCCGGGTATCTAAGGAGGTGAGGAAGAATAATATAACTCTAAAACATAGTTTATTTGAATCTAGTTGTGTTGCCCACAGTGTCACTATAGTAAGTGAGATGTGCTGGTAATAATGTGGAGAAAAAGAAACTGCTATACATTGGTATAAACTGCTATAAATTGGTATAGTCACTATGAAAAACAGTATGGAGATCCCTCTAAAATTAAAAATAACTGCTCATTTCAGCATCTCATATGCTAAAATTAGTAAGGTACGGAGAAAATTAGCATGGCCTCAGTGTAAGAATGACCTTAAAATTGGTGAAGTGTTACATATTTTTGGAGGCAATAGTGAGAGGAAAAAGAAGAAGGAAGTGAACATGAAAAAAAACACATATAAGAAGGAACCAATAGAAAATTCTTGTAACATGAAAAACCAGAACAGAGCAACCTTCCAAAGGAAACATGAAGTAACTACTTCATAAGATTTCACCTACACAGAAATAATGGAAATGACAGAAAGGGAATTTACAATATGGATGGCAAAAACAATGAAGGGAATTGAAAAGAAAATAGAAACTAATCACAAGGAAATCCAAAATAGAAACCAATAATGGATGAAAGATATGAAGAATATAGAAAGGATGTACAGAGCTTAAGGCATTGAAGGAGTCAATCAGGGAACTGAAAGAGGCAGTAGAAAGTATCAGTAACAGATTATAGCATGGAGGAGAATGAATCTCAGAGCTAGAGAAGAAAGCTCTTGAGCTATCCCAAGCAATTAAAGAGGCAGAACAGAAGAGAAAGAAAGCTAAGCATTCACTAAGAGAATTATGAGACTTCATGAAGCCTTCAAACATATGAATTATAGGTATCCTTAATGAAGAATGTCCCAAAAGAATGGAAGCCCTACTGGAGGATATCATAAATGAAAATTTCCCAAGTATTACCAAAGATTCCAACACATTCATTTTAAAAGGGTATTTAACCTTGGATCATCTCAACACAAACAGAGCATCTCTAACACATATTGTAATGAAGCTTTCAAAAATCAAGATGAAAGAGAAAATTCTGTAAGAGTCCAGGAGTAAGTGCCAGTTGACATATAGGGGCATATCCACCAGTGATAGATGACTTTTCAGCACTGAAACTTTCCAACCCACAAGAGAGTAGTGCCCTAAGTTAACCTTCTTAAACAAAACAATTTTCAGCCCAAAATTCAATATCCTGCTAACCTAAGCTTCAAAATCTATGGAGAATTCAAATATTTTACTGATATGCAAACATTGAGAAAATTTGCCACAGTAAGATCAGCTCTACTTAGGGTCAGACGTGGTGGTAATCCTTGCACTCTGGGAAGCCAAGGCAGGTAGATTGCCTGAGCTCACAGGTTCGAAACCAGCCTGAGCCAGAGCAAAACCCTGTCTCTAAAAATAGCTGGGCATTGTGGCAGGCACCTGTGGTCCTAGCTACAAGAGAGGCTGAGGCAAGAGAATCACTTGGGCCCAAGAGTTGGAGGTTGCTATGAGCTATGACATTATGGCACTCTACCAAAGGTGACAAAGTGTGACTCTGTCTAAAAAAAAAAAAAAAAATCAACTCTACAGGAAATACTTGACTGATTCTCCATACTGACCATCACAATGGACCACCAGGAAAGTAAACACCCAGAAATTAAAAGATAAAACTTAGCTTCCACAATGGCACACAGCATAAAGCTAAGCAATGGACTTTAACAAAATAGATATATAGAACTCCACCACACTTAACAATTCTCTCCATAAACGTTAATGGCTTGACTTTCCTACTGAAGAGGCACAAGGTGGCTCATTGCTTTAAAAAGCACAACCCTTCTATATACTGTCTCCCTGAAACACACTTAAATTTGAAAGACAAAAAGAAACTCCAGATGTAGGACTGGAAAACAGGCAAATGGAAATCAGAAGAAAGGAGGGGTCACAATCTTATTGTCAGATATGAGTGGATTTAAAGCAACTAAAGATAAGAAAGACAAAGATGGCCATTTCATACTAATCAAGGAAACAATTAAAAAGTGGACTTTTCAACTCTAAACAATTATGGACCAACTAAAATGCTCTAAGATTTATGGAACAGACCTTGATTGGTCTGAGCAATATGATATCCCATAACACTGTAATGGCTGAGGACTTTAACAGAACTGGACAGATCCACTAAACAAAGATACCAGGGACTTAAACATGACTCTAGAACAAATGAGCTTAACAGAAATATACAGAACACATCATCCCAAAGGCAAAAAATATACTTTCTTTTCATCAGCCCATGGAACACACTCCAAAATGACCATATCCTGGAATACAAATCACAACTGAAAAAAATTAAAAGAATTGAAATTATACCTTCTGTCTTTTCAGACAATAAGGCAAATAAGTTAGGACTCATGCCAACAAAATTTTTATCACCACACAAAGGAATAGAAATTAAACAACATTATGCTGAATGACAGCCGGTGTCAAAGAAGAGATAAAGGAGGAAATTATTAAATTCCTCAAACATAACAACAATGAAGTGACAAGCTGCCAAAACCAGTGGGACACTACAAAGCAATCCTACTAGGGAAATTTATCACATTAGATGCCTACATTGGAAAACAGAAAGAGAGTACATCAATACCTAATGAATCATCTTAAGGAAATGGAAATAGACCAATACTTGAAAGCACACAGCCTCCCTAGATTTAACCTAAAAGAAATAGATTTCTAGAATAGACCAATATCAAACACTGAAATGGAAGAAACAATTAAAGTATCTTCCAAAAAAAAAGAAAGAAAGAAAGCTTTGGACCAGATGGCTTCACACAAGAATTCTATCAAACCATCAAAGAGCTTGCACCTATACCTCAGAACCTATCTCAAAATACTGAGAAGGAAAGTTCTTCTCCCAACATATTCTATGAAGCAAACATCCTGATTCTAAAACTCAGAAAAGCCCATCTAAAAAGAAGAACCCCAGACCAATTTCACTAATGAATAGTGATAGTGATACAGAAATTCACGATAAAAATCTTAGATAATTGATTATAGATACACCTTAAAAATGTATACATTCACGATCAGGTAGGCTTCATCACGGGATGCGAGTAAAAACAGGAGAAAGAACAAAGGCCATATGATCCTCTCAATAGATGCAGAAACCGCATTTGAAAATATTCAGCATCCTTTTCTAACAAGAACACTTAAGAAGATAATTATAGGAGGTGGCACATTTCTCAAAATGATTGAAGCCATCTATGACAAACCCATAGCAAACATCATACTGATTGGAGTAAAACTGAAACCTTTTCCACTTAGAACTGGAACCACTAGTAGCAATGTCTACTATTGCTACTATTACTCGACATAGTTCTAGAAATTCTAGCCAATGCAATCAGGCAAGAGATGGACATAATGGGCATCCAAATACAGGTCATGGAAATCAAACTCTCCCTCTTTGCTGATGATAATATCATATACTTAGAAAACCCCAGAAACTCAGCCATAAAACTCCTGGAAGTGATCAAGAAATACAGTAAAGTCTCAGGGTATAAAATTAATGTCCACAAATTGGTAGCCTATAGTGCCTGTATGGGTAGCCAAGTTGGGAAACAAATCAAGGACACAATTCCATTCACAGTAGCTTCAAAGAAAAACTTAGAAATACTTAGGAATATACCTAACAAAAGAAGTAAAAAATCTTTATGGAGAGAATTGTGAAACCCTAAGACAAGAAATATCAGAAGACATCAACAAATAGAAGAACATGCCCTGTTCTTAGTTGGGAAGCATCAACTCTGTCAAAATGTCTATTCTACCCAAAGCAATCTAAGGATTCAATGCAATCCCTATTAAAATGCTAAAATCATACTTCGAAGAACCTGAAATAATAGTACTTCATTTTGTGTGGAACCAGAAAAAAACCCCACAGAGCCAAGGCAATTTTTAGTAATAAAAATAAAGCAGGAGGCATCACTCTACCAGACTTCAGGTTATATTACAAGTCCACAGTTATCCAAAAAACATTGTATTGACACAAACATAGAGACATTAACATATGGAACTAATAGAACTAACATAAGTCTCTGTCAGTCTCTACCAGTCTCTGTCTTTGATAAACCTAACAAAAGCATACAGTGAAAAAAAGAATCCCTATTCCACAAAAATGGTCCTGGGATAACCGGATGACCACAATAAAAAGACTGGAACCGGACCCACACTTTTGACCACTTACAAAAACTAACTCACAATGGATAAAATGTTTAAATCTAAGACATGAAATCATAAAAATCTTAGAAAAAAGGTATGGAAAGAACTCTTGATGATTTGGGACTAGGAAAGGATTTTATGAAGAGACAAACCTCTGTGGCAATGGAACAACAACAAAAATTTAAAAAATGAGACTTAAAGGGTGGCTCCAGGAGTAGGGCGCTGGCCCCATAGACCAGGGGTGACGGGTTCAAGCCCAGCCTCAGCCAATACTGAAAAAAAAAAAAAAAAAAGAGAGACTTAACTGAGCTGAAAAGCTTTTGCACAGCTAAGGACACAATAGTTAAAGCAAATAGACAATCTTCAGAACGGGAAGTGGTATTTTCATGTTATGCATCTGACAAAGAGTTAACAATTAGAATCTACAGAGAATTCAAATTAATCAACAGAAAAGGAACAGACAATCCCATTTATCACTGGGCAAGACAAGTGAACAGAACCTTCTCTGAGGAAGACAAATGGCTAACAAATACATGAGAAAGTGCTCCTCATCCCTAATCATCAGAAAAATGTAAATCAAACCTGCTCTGAGATATCACCTAACCCGATGAGAATAGCCCACATCACAAAGTCCCGAAGTTGCAGATGCTGGTGTGTATGTGGAGAGAAGGGAGCCCTTAGACTGTGGGACTGCAAACACATAGAATCTCTATGGAAACATGGAGACTCAGAATCCTCAAAGAACTCAAGTTAGACCTACCTTATGACCCTGCATCCCACTACTGGGCATCTACCCAGAAGAAAGACAATCATTCTATCATAAGGATATTTGCACTAGACTGTTTATTGTGGCTCCATTTACATTTGCCACGAGGTGGAAACAACCTGAATTCCCACCAGCCCAGGACTGGATGAACAAAATGTTCTATATGTATACCATGGAATACTATTCAGCCATAAAAAAACTAGAGACTTTACATTGTTCTGTATTAATCTGGATGGAGTTGAAGCACATCTTCTTAGTAAAGTATCATAAGAATGGAAAAACAAGTATCCAATGTACTCAAGACTAACGTGAAGCCAGGAGAGGAACTAATACATGCCCACATAAGAGTAAAAGTTAATTCAATTTAAGTTGCTAGAAGGTGGAACAAGGAGGGGAAAACAGAGGAGGGAGGGGATTGGTGTGCCCCCACTTAATGGGCACAATGTACAGGTATATGGCACACATCTCAGGTGCCGAGCAGAACTACCAGAGGGATTCTAACAAAGGCAAACATTGTGACCTAGTTGTTTATACCCTCACATTAACCTGAAAAATAATTTACAAATAGGACTGTCATGTAAAACAAATGCTTTTGAACCAAGTTTCCAAATCTTTAAAGGACAATGCATGGCAGGATATTTTCAGTAATGTGAGTATTCGTCCACGTTACTTTTTACCATAGGTTATGACCATTTGCTTTCCAACTATCTAGCTTCATCCACCTTCTGTCAATTTTTACAGCTGTTCTTAAAACCCTAGAAACGTATGTCCTATTCATTTTACGTTCTTCATTATGAAGACAGGTGATAACATCCTTTTAGAAATGGCCAGATTGTTCTTTCCAAAAAGAACCAATTACAGCAATCCCTTCCAATGTACTAGCTAAATACATTTACTGAGGCTACCGTATACCAAGAATGTTTTGTGGGTATATAAGTTTCCATTTCAGCTAAGAAAATTCAAGCCTTATATAAAGAGTATTTCATTAACCTTCTGTGTTTCTCTATGATGAAAAAAATGAAAATTATTATCTGAAATTTTCAGTTTAGGTTATAACAACAGAAATTACATTACTTGCCTCAGGGCAGAGCATGAATCAGGACGGAGCCACTCAGATAATCTTAGAAATGTATAAAAGAAACCTACATAGTGTTTCTAAATCCTTACTAGAAAATTATGAATAAATTCAGATAATCTGTTACTATGTTGAAGTAGACTAATTTACAGTAATTACTTCAGCGAACATGTTTTGAAGATAATTATAACAATTCTTTGAAATTCAAAAATTTATTTTTTTGTTCTCCACCCAAGATTTTATTGATGAAAAAAATATTGTTTAAATTTAAAATATTGCTGTATTAACTCCATATTTGACGTGTTGGTGAATCCTTCCTTTGAGTACTCTTACGTCCAAGTCTGTCTAATTAACTGGTGAGATTAGCATGTTCCAATCAGTCTACTAAATCCTGAAGACCAAAAGTTTAATAAGACCTGATTCATTTCATGAGAACTTTATAATTAACTGAGGGGAACGGTACAGACATAAAATAAAACCTGCTCTATCTGTGTATATACAAAATGCCCTGTTTAAAACACACACAGTGTCTCATGGAAAACTAGGAGAGTGTATTAACTGTCATTTACCTCCAGTCAACCCCCCCATGTAATCTCTCCCCCCACTACAGCCAACACCATCTATAAAATCTTGACCTGAATTTGTTCCTCTGGATGGAAAAACCTTTGAAGGTTGCATTACTTACAGAACACAGGTCAATCTCCTCAGCAAGAGAGAGATGTGAGACCTTCCCACCTGAGCACTTCCCTCTCCACCTCTCCTCTATCACCTATTACTTATTTTCTATAGCTTGCATGTGTCGTTTATTCTACATCTTTCCTGTTACCTTTTTTCCTGGAATGCCCTTTCCATATTTAGCCTAACTCCCTTGGTTTTCACACTTCCTTTGTAATTCAATTAGGGTTTATTTCTTCAAAAAAAACCTTCACAAACTAAGGGTCCCGCCTTTGCCTTTCCATGATACACTGGACCTCTCTTTAATTTACCATTTCTGTAATATATCGGGTTATATCATAGATAAAAATACAAACTCCTTGTGGTGAATATGGTCAGTGGACTGTCGCCAATTTTCCCACCTATTCTATCTTTCTTACATATTTTCTTGTGGGTAGGTTTCTGATTCAGATTAGATTCTGCCACTAAGTGGCACTTTGATAAAATTTGAAAGCAGATAAAGTAGAATGCCATCTCCATGCTTCCTTCATTATTTAGCTTTGGAAAGCAAGGAGTTTTTATGGAGTAACATTCCAGTGTCCAATCTTCATCTTTGCAATTATCGGAGTGTAGCTTGTTCTAATTGTAACATTGTACGTATTTATCATGAGCAACATAATGTTGAGAAGTATGTACACATTGTGGAATGGCTAATTTAACTAATTAACAAATAGATTACCTGGCATAGTTATCTTTTTTATTTTATTTTATTTTATTTTTGAGACACAGTCTTACTCTGTTGCCTTGGGTAGAGTGCTGTGGCATCATCATAGCTCACAGCAACCTGAAACTCAAGTAATCCTCTTGCCTCAGCCTCCCGAATTGCTGGGGCTACAGGTGCCCACCTCTACATCCAGCTAGTATTTTCTATTTTGTTTATTATTTATTTATTTATTTTGGTAGACACAGGGTCTTGCTCTTGCTCAAGCTGGTTTTGAACTCTCGAGTTCAAGCAAATCAACCTGCCTCGGCCATCCAGAGTGCTAGGATTACAGGCATGAGCCACCACACCTGGCCACAGTTAATCATTTCTGTGGTGAGACAACTTATCTGTGCTTTTTTCATGTTTCAAGAATACAATGTGTCATTATTAATTCTAGTCACCTTGCTATAAAATAGATTTCTTGAATTTATTCGTTCAGACTAACCATAATTATTGATTATTTTATCTTCACCTCCCCACCCTTTTTTCTTCCCTAAGCACCCCAGCTCTGGTAACCACTGACTGTTCTCTTCTCTACTTCTGTGAGATCAATATGTTTAGATCCCACATATGAGGGAAATCATGCAGTATTTGTTTCTATGCCTGATTTAACTCACTTAACATAACGTTCTCTCGGTTCATCCATTTTGTTGCAAATAACAGGATTTTCTTCTTTTTTTAAGGGCCAGATAGTATTTCACTGGGCATCTATGCCATGTTTTCTTTATCTGTTTTATTAATCTGTTAATTAATAGTTTTGACAGAGGCAGAAGCCAGATTTCAAATTCCTGTGTGCAGCATCAGATTCACGGGATTGAGATGTGGTTGCAAAGAATTACAACACCTTCCTTACCCCAATTTTCTGATGGCAAATTCAGAGCCACGGCTGAGTGTATTTGAACCCAAGTGTTCAAGGCGGTCTCTTCACTGTTTACCTTCCTGATCCTGGCAGAGAAATCTCCTTGGCAGCTCAGTTCTCCACTTTGCTGCTAATCATTTCAGGAGACTCAGCTTAGAATCTGTCTATTCCTCCATTTTCTTTAATATCTTTATAAGCACTTATATTACAATTCCTTTTTTTGCATGGAATACATGGAGATTTTCTGTACTGTGCCTTGAAAGAGTTTTCTGTACAAGGATGGATTGCAGGCAAAGACATATTCTCACGGCAAGAAATGTTTGTTATCTCACTCTATTAAGTTTAAAGGCAGACAGGATGAGAGTATAACGGGAGAATGAATGCTGGTGGTTCACAGAAGACAGAGTAAGTCAGTAACTTATCTGGAATGAAGCGCCTTTCTGAATATAAGGGCTGTTGTTTCCTGGAGTGAAGCCGGACTAACATACCTTCCTCAGGGCAAAGACTGTCACTGCCATTGCAAAACCACAGCCCCAAGCACGGAGCCTGGGTGTGACCACATACTATGGAAGTGTGTGGATCTGAAAGGAGGGAAGCATTGTCTGGGTGAGGTTAAGTCATTCATGCCTTGAATTAGTTCATATTTAACCTAGATGTTTAACCACTTCAGTTAATATTTCAGACCAAAAAAAGGCAGCACGTTCAGCGAAAGGGCTCTAAAAGATAAGACATGGTTTGAAACGGCGAGTACTTCAGTGTTATATTTTCTGCTTTTTTTTTTTTTTTTGAAGATGCGGTAAGAAATTATACTAGAAAAATAGAGGAAAACAATTCTAATAACATAGAGCCTTATACTGAATTCACTATCATACAACTGTTTTTTATATTTTTCCAGAAATTTCTCCCTGTGTTTTTTGATCAATTTTTAAAAATCTCTTTGTCTATTATTCTTGATCCTACACCAGGAATCAAACTATAATAATATCATCAAACCAGCATCGTTCATTTTAGAACACTGATAATTTTCTCCTACTGTCATATTTCAGCAATACAAGGCAAAACAATAATTTTCTTTTAAAATAAATCTCATTTGGCAATCACTTACAACTTCTTTTATTTAGATAAAATACCTGTACGTATTTTGATTATGTCCTCTTAGATTATTAAATCCGAAAGGACCTCTTCCTTCCACGACTTTGATCCTTTTTCACCTTCAGTGTGACTGTTTTTAAGCTCAGACAGGGAATTAACTTTCACACCTTTTCTTTCACCTGTTAATCATAATATCCATCATTTACACAAACTAAAAGGCTGATCTAAATTTAAATAAAACTATTTTTACAGCATGATTATTTTACAAAAAGATCTAGGAGAGAATATTCTTGTTCTACAAAGATGCAACAAAGCAAGTGAAGTATTCTAAGTTCCCAGGTTTTCTATATGTAGACATGGTAGAAACCAAGACAAGCCTTCACAATGATGGCAGCAAATCATTCTTATCCAGAGAAGTAGTTCTTTGCTTGGAATTTTTGTTAGTAACAAAATCTATTCTTTAGATACAGGGATGATGAAACTTTAATATGCGCTTCTCCTGGAACTTACCACATTCAATCATCCATTCCTTCAGTAAATATCTCTGTAGTGGCCATTATGTGCTTGGAAAATATTCATGGAAAAAAATAGACAAGAGATTCTTGCCTGTGAGAAGTTAGACAATACATAAAAGACATAATGAAATAAATTGCTACTAAGCTTTTAACTACTGGTTGGAATTAAGAGTTCTATTAAAAGTGTCTTAGTTTTTAGAGCCTAAAATATGATATTCATTCCTAGTTGGAATGATAACTGCTCTTGGATGCTGACCTATAAAGTCAACATATAAGTAATATTCAAAGTAATGAACAGAAGTTACAAAAAATAATGTCCCAGAACCAGAAGGGATTTACCAAAATTTATATTTCATCAACAACTACCATCTTTATCAGACATCGAGGCCATGTATTAGGTTAAGAACAACACGTGCATTACATTACTTAACAAAAAACTTTTATAAAAATAAACCAGTCCAATTACTATAATTGTAGATAAGAAAACTGAGGAAATTCCCACTTGCAGAGATGAAGAAGTAATTTACATGGGGTTAGAACCGAGGCTATCTACTCTAAGGGACACTAGGTTTAAATGTAAGTAGGATATAACAATACATCCATTAAAAATATATATATATGCCAAACATAGAGAGACACTGGGAGCCATGAGACATAAAAGTAAAATGAACTAAATGTTCCAGTGAAAATCTCATGCTATTTAGGACAAAGCAAGTCCTAGACAAAGAAATCCAGGCTCCTTCTGAAAGACTAATCTCATCTAGAGATGGTACCTCAGGCTAATCCGATATGATGAGAAATATTTAATTTGTCTAATGAACACTCCATCCTCTTATTTAATGTTTATAAATCAACCTTCTGATTATTTTTGATATCCCAAGTATGACATCAAGAAATAAGACATTAGCTATGTCGATGTAAGTATGTGTACATGAGATTGACAGTTCCTTTGAAATATTAAATTGTGGCTCTCGTTTTATTCATCTGTCTTAGAAGCTGGGGTAAAAACAGATAACAATTCATGAGCTCTTTGAAGTACACAGCTCTGTGTTAACTATTTCACACATTCCAAAGGTTCATTGCCATAAGCAATTGTGAATACATCTATTCTTTCAATTGTTGAATAAATCAAATTCTACAATTAAACTTCTAAATAAACCTATGACTTAAAAAAACTAGACTGATTTTGCAGGTGAGCAAACTGAAACTAAAAGGAATAGCTAATGAAACTATCTAATTAGTGGAGACTATCTAATTAGACTATCTAACTAATGTGGAGAGCCAGAACTGTGTGGTTTGCCTGAAACCCAAGTAGATCAGATTCCAGAACCCAAACTATTGCTTTTTAAACTATAACACAATGGCTGATTATTGGTCTAATCATGAAAATTAAAGAATTACATTGTATTGAAAAAGAAATTAATTTGCTATAAGTTCTTCATTAAATTTATCCTTTGAAAATATCTTCACCCAGTCTGTACTTGTGTTTTCTGTCTCATGACATTGCCTTTTGCTAAGCAGAATTTTTTACTTTCAATGAAGTCTAGTTTATTGGTTATTTCTTTCAGGAATTGTGCCACAGTGCTATATTTAGGAATAATTCCTCAATTAGGTATATATCCAGAAGACCAAAAATCACACTACAATAAAGATATTTGTATCAGAATGTTCATTACAGCCCAATTCATAATTGCTAGGTCATGGAAGAAGCTCAAGAGCCCATCGATCCACAAATGGATCAATAAATTGTGGTATATGTACACCATGGAATACTATACAGCCATTAAGAAAGATGGAGACTTTACCTCCTTCATGTTTGCATGGATGGAGTTGGAAAATATTCTTCTTAGCAAAGTATCCAAAGAATAGAAGAAAAAGTATCCAATGTACTCAGTCCTACTATGAAACTAATTTATAGCTTTCACAGGAAAGCTATAACCCAATTTTAGCCCAGGAATATGGGGAGAGGGGAGATGGGGGGAGGGTAAGGGGGAGGGTGAGTGAAGGGAGGGTGTTTGATGGGATCACACCTACAGTTCATCAAGGGTACATGTGAATCTCTCTAATTGTACAATATAAATATCTTAACACAATAACTAAGAAAAAGACATGAAGGCTATGTTAACCAGTTGGATGAAAGTACTTCAAATTTTATACAGAAACAGTACACTGTACCCCATGATAGTATTAATGTACACTGCTAGGATTTAATTTTAAAAAAAAAGAAAAAAAGAAAAAAGTCATTGACATAGTCAAGGTCATCTAGGTTTTCTGCTCTGTTACCCTATATGGGTTTTATAGTTTTGCATTGGATCTTTAGGTTTATAATTCATTTTTAGTTAATTTTGTAAAGAATATAAAGTTTGTATCCAGATTTATTTTTCCATTAGATTTCCAATTATTCCAGTACGTTTGCTGAAAAAACTGTCCTTATTCCATTGCCACGCCTTTGCTCCTTTGTCAAATATCAGTTCACCATATTTATTTATCTGCTCTTTCACCAATATCACACAGCCTTGATTACTGCGGCTTTACAGGAATTCCTGAAGTCTGATAATTCTTCTTCAAAATCATATTGTGTATGTGGGGTCTTTGGCCTCTCTGTGCAAATTTTCGAATGAGATTGTTGATATCTGTAAAAGGACTTGCTGGTATTTTGATTGCAATTCCATTTAATCTATCCATCTAGTTGAGAAGAACTGACATCTCGACAATATTTTGTCTTCGTAAACATGAACAAGGAAGCTCTTCATTTATTTAGTTCTTTGATTTCTTGCATCCATTTTATAGATTTTCTCATATAAATCTTGTATATATCTTGTTAGATTTATACCTGAGTGTATGATTTTTGGTGGTGTTCATATAAATGATTTTGAGTTTTTAATTTCAAATTTTACCTGTTCATTTCTGGTATGCAGGCAGGTGACTGACTTTTGCATATTGGCCTTGAATTCTGCAGCATTGCCCTAATTGCTTGTTAGTTCCAGGAGGTTTGGTTTTTGTTGATTCTTTCACATCCCCTGCAAAGATAATTACGTTTTGTGTGTACGTACAGCTTTATTACTTCCCTTCTATTTTCTTTTCTTGTCATTTTATACACTTACTAACTAGAACCTCCAGTAAAAGTTGAAAAGAAGTGGTGAAAAGGGACCTCCTTGTCATGTTCCTGGTGCTAGAGTGAAAGTCTCCAGGGTCACACCAGAATCATCTGTTGGAATAACAATTTTCTAACTTTCCCAGTGATGTGTTCATCATTGTCAAAACTGTTGGTGAATCCTGATCTACAGTTCATATATTCCAATATCAATTAGAAGAAAAACATTTTATTATTTTGTAATGTAATTTTTTTAATGGATAAGAAATTATCACAACTGTTTCAAAACCACACCAACTAGGGGGTAAACATACACACATGTACACACATGCACAATTGTGATGTTCCAGCCACCCTTAAATTCATAACTATAAAATTCAAATGGCCAGTTTATATCAGTATTAGTGCTTTTAATGTTTTAAAAACAGTAAATGACTTTTCTCTCTTTGTTCTTACCTCTGACCAACTTTTTATCCCCAGATAGGTAACCTTGCCTCACAGACATATCAGAGCAGGTTCTCAGTTGCAAAACTTCAGGTAAAAATGAAATCCATCAGGTCAGAACTCTCTCATCTCGTTTCCACTACTGAATACTGTTAACATAGTCAGACCCATGCCACGGATTTCCATCTCAGCGAGAACAAAAGTCACCACGACAGCCTACAAAGACCTGCGTGATCTGGCTTCACTTTCTCTGAACTGTGGATAGTCTTTCTACCTAGAACGTTCTCCCAGATTTCTGATTGGCTTATGTCTCGAAAATAGATATAATGGAGAAAGGTGTCTGATCAAACTTTTTGTTTGTTTGTTTGTTTTTGAGACAGAGCCTCACTATGTCATGCTGGGTAAGATGCTGTGGCATCACAGCTCACAGCAACCTCAAACTCAGGCTTAAGCGATTCTCTTGCCTCAGCCTCCCAAGTAGCTGAGACTACAGGCAGGTGCCACAACACCTAGCTATTTTTTTGTTGTAGTTGTCATTGTTGTTTAGCAGGCCCAAGCTGGGTTCGAACCTGCCAGCTCTGGTGTATGTGGCCGGTGCCCTAACCACAAAGCAATGGGCTCCGAGACAGATCGAACTTTTTAAATAACTATTCTGAATCATGTCACATCCGCCATACCTGCTTCACTTTCCTGCACAGTGTCTATCATAGTTGATGATTACTTCGCTTGTGTCTCTTTCCCTACTTCTTTGGTTTGGGTCTACTTGTGTGTGTGTGTTGTTTTGTTTTTATCCTTGTTTAGTGGCCTATCCTCAGGCTGAGAAGAAAGAATGTGAGACCCTATACTGACTGTCACTGGCTCCCCTGGGAGTAACCAACAGGGTCGGGCTTCTGAACCTGCATGGTGTGGGGGTATATTTGTCACCAAGTTCAAATACCACAGTGAGAAGCATCCTCTCTACGTCAGTGGTTGTTATATAAGCCACTTGTCTTTCTAAACTTCCGCAAATTTTCCTTTAAATGTTTACACACAAGGCCACCTTTTAAGGATTTAAGGATAAATGCTATTAAACAATGTCAGACTGTTCTGCTAGAATTTAGATTCATGCTAAACATTTAATTCCCTGTCAGATGTAACTTTCAAAAGAATTCAGAATAAAACAAAGAACAGTAGGTATCATGGCAAGACAAGACATTTTTAAAAGACTTATCCTTTTATCAGATCAGTGAATTTCTCTGAGTTTGAAGGTTGAAAAAACTCACTGGCAGGTTATCATAACACTGCGGAAGAAAAACCTCATTGGTTAAATTAAAAAGGTATTAATTAAACAAAACCATTTTGTCAAATATCTTGATGCCCTCTGTTTACTAGGTATATTCTGACTCACAAACGAAAGACCTGAAAAAATTGTATTTTGTCTGTGACACTATTTTGTTGAAAATTTTTATTTTGAAAAGGTATTGCCCTAACTTTGCTAAAACTTACATTTAAGAGGAGCACAAAAACTGACGTTTTCTCAATATCAATTTTCCATTTACATAAATTGTACATTTTCTATTATTTTTCTGAAAGTGCTATTACAAATTACCACGAATCTGGTTATTTAAAACCATAACTTACTCTCTAACATTTGTGGCATCCAGAAATCTGAAATCAGTGTCGCCTAGCCAAAAGCAAGTGTCAGCAGGGCCTCATGGCCTCTGGAGGCTTTCAGGGAAAATCAATCCCTTAGGATTTCCAGCTTCTGGCATCTGGCATATTGTGCCAATAAAAAGATCATTGCCCTGTTCCAAAGCCATGTATAATTTGACTGCTTTGCCAATACGACTCCATAAATTATACTTTAGAGTTTATAATGTTTGAGTTTTCTTTAACTTTAACATGATTTTTGCAACTATCATTAATGTCCATTTGAACAAAGGAAAACGCCATTAGTAATTCAATGCCTTTATTTTGGAAAAATGAAGGCACATTTCCCTATACTCTATTAATGCGTAAAAAAAGTGCCATGTTCCTTGCGGCCACCTCCCTCTTATCTGTGCCTCGCAGTCATATTGTCATCTCCTCTTCTCTTTACATCAAATGTCCTCTGCTTGTGTCTTATAAGGGTGCATGACTGCAGATAAGGGCCACCCGGACAATTCAAAATAATCTATCTCCCCCTTTACAGAATCACATCTGCCAAGGAAATTTTGTTCACACAAGGTGACGTTTGCGGTTTTTAGGATATGGAACATGGATACCCTTGGGTGGAAGAGGAGCATTTTTCAGCCTACTATATTTCCTAATAAAGACCACTAAACTTTTGGTACCCCAAAATTGTAACAAAATGCTTTTCGGCCAAGAATCTTGAATTATATTTCCCTGGATGGTCTTTAAAACTTAATCTATGCAACGTGCGAATGCTCACACTGTGCCCTCCAAATTGTCCACGTATAGTTTTAACTATTATTTAGAAGATAAACTGACAATAAACAACAATTATTGAGTTTTTGATCTCAGGATGGAGCTCTCTTTCAAGAAGAAATTAACTCATTGATTCTAATTCTAACATGTACAAGTTATTTTTTCATAGTCAACAATGAGAAGAGTTTAATGTTATGGTGGAAGGTGGTATAGGTTTCCTGGCAGCCAAATAGGTTTATTTATTTATGTCATTTGTATAACTAAGATGCATTAAATAGATATGATGATAGAAAGTATATCATTATAACTATTTTGAAAAAAATCGCATGACTCCTGTGTGTTATCAATGCACGGGATCATCTGTTATTTAAAAATAGAAATTGAAAGTGAAAAGCATTTTTCAAATTGAAGCTCCATTACAGCCTGAGAAACAGGCTAGATGCTAAAGATGAGAAGATGAAGAGGACAATACATAGCCACTGGTTGCACAAAGCTTTCAGTCTAGAGAGGAGAACGGATATGAGAAAGCCTAACATTGCCATCTGGGGACAGCGGCAACTGAAGATGAAAACCATCTCCCAAATGAATATCATGTAAGCACAGCCTGTATTCTCCTTCCTCGTCTTATTAAAGTACTCTCTGGGTTTTGTGCTGTATTAAAACTCATTTTATGTCCTTCTACAGTTTAAAGTACTTGACAGTCCAGATGGAATAGGTTAAGCGATAGTTGCTCATTCCTTATTTTAGTGTTGACTGGAGTGTTATGGCATTTTTTCAATGTTATTTATGATAGAATACATTTTATAAAGGACCCAGTATAGAACCTTATAAATAGTAACAGTTTCTCTAGTTGAAGGAGACAATGAATTGGCAAATATTGGGAAAGTGAGGCAAGGAAAACTGTAGGAGCTCCACCTTCTTAGTCTATGACACAGACACTGTCCACCTGCCTCTCTCACCCTCCTTCACCACCACACACCTCCAGGCAGCCCCCTCTTTACAGTTTGGAAATTGCAAGCAACTGTCCATCATCGTGGGTTTGAGGCTATGCACTCCTCCACCCAACAAGTAGCATGAGCTTTGGAAACTTCATCCACCTCTAAATCCATTTTCAGGGGATTTTGTGGTTACACTTGCTATAAAATTGTTTTGTTCCTGGATGAGTTTCTTGTCTCAGTACGCAGATCACTGCCCTGTTTGAAAGGCACATATATTGTATACATTTTCTAACACTACTCTATCAATTACACTTCAGATTTGATAATATTTGGAAACAGTTTGGGATGTTTTCAACTATATTATGAATTGTGCTGCTGTTAATGTCTATTTGCATAAAGGGAAATGTCCTTGCTGATTCAAAGGCTTTATTTTTGTAAATGAATAATGCATTGTCTGAAGACATTATTTTTTTGCAGATGCTTAAAAGCAAATGCTAGATTTGTCTGTGTGATAGCTATGAAAACACAGTATTCAGATCTGGTGCCACAGAGACTACAATTGACTGAGGTCCCTAGCTGCTGCCCTTATGAATCCAGCACTAAGGTTTTGCTATGCCACATTGCCCAGAGGGTATTGCCAGCCCATGGCTGAACAGGGTAGGGGTATAAACGCCAGCCCATTACTGTCACATTGGGAAATGCTTAGCTATTTTGGCTTCCCATTGGCTTGTCTGAATTTGTCTTGAAACTTTTTAGGGGCTGAATTATGTCATCTCAAAATTCATATGTTGGAGTCCCTGACCCCTAGTACACCTCAGAATGTGAGTATAATCAGACATAGGGGCTTTAAGAGGTAATTGGTGTGAAATGATGATATATGGTTGGACACTAAACCAATATACCCTGTGTCCTTATTAGAGGGGTCAGGTAAGGCACAGAGGGAGACTATATGAAGATAATAGAACAAGCCGGCTGTCTACAAGTGGAAGAAAGAGACTCTCATACAACCCTGCCAACACCTTGATTATGAATCTCCAACCTCCAGGACTCTGAGGAAACACATCCCTGATGTTTAAGCCACCAGGCTTTGTGCGATTTTGTTTCAGCAGCCCTAGCAAAGTAATGGAGTTATACAGCAGTTTAGTTCTCGTGCTACCCAATCCTTCTCTTTCTCAACTCTTTTCCCCAATTGTCGGACATGAATCACTTTCTGAAATCTCACCCAACCCTTTATGTTCCCTCTCGCTTCATCCTTCACAGGTTTTTGTTCCCTGGGAACCTTTTACAGGTTTAATTCCATCCTGGCTTTGCGCTCATTGAAACCAATCTAACATAATCTTCTGAATAAAGCAGGGGAAAACATTATTTCCAGCTCACGTAATAGAGACATGAATTTTAAATCATCGTTGTTCAAGAGTTCACTTCACACCCCACTTAAATTCCAGTCTCTTTCTTCTAAAAATTCATGGCAGAAATTATTCCTTATAAACCTGCCTCTAAAAATGCTTTTAATGCACATATTTATTTTTGAAACATAATTTCTGTCAGGAGCTAAGAACCTAGGAATCTATTTCAACCTGTACACCTGCATTTGTTGTCTGGCATTTTATGATAGCGCCTATGCTAGACGTCCTCAAAACGACTGAAACAGGTGACAATGAATAGCAATGAAAATATTTTAGTACTGCTAGTGCTTGAGAAGACAATACACACCTATCTGTGGAAAACAATTCAGTTGAGCACAGGTATTTTCAGTTTTTTAACTGAAGGAATTTAAAATATTTGAACAACAAAAAACATATAGTAGAAATGAAATATCTATGCATCTGTGCCCAGAGAACTGCCTAATGGATAACGGTATAAGGATCCACAAATATGATTAATAGAGGGCTTAAAACCCCTATCAATCATTACATACAAATATTCCTAAAGTGGTTAATCCTTTACCATGTGAATAATATTTCTAAAAAAGGTACTGATGAAGGCAAACTTTAAAATTGCAAGTGGCAGGTGTTGGTTTAGCTAGAATTTTAAAAACAACTGTTAAAAACAATTTCTTAAAAAATATACAATTTGTCATGACTTGGCTTTACCAGAAGATATTCAGGGAGATGCCATTTTTAAAAATTCAAGTTAATGGAATTTTAGTTGTAAATTAAATGGACAATGAGTAAAACCTGAAATTATTTCTTTACATAAAGATATTTCTTATAAAAGAAAATTTGAAATGAAGATTTCAGTAATAAGAGCTACAAAGGAAATACAGCAGACCTTACATCAGTGAGTTGAAAAACCATGAACGGCGTTGTTACAAGTTTTAAAGGCTACCTAAAACATTTTCCAGTGTTGTGTTACCAATGGGAAAATGCAACCAGAAATATCAGGCTAAGAAATATTCCATTCCCAAAATGTTTGTGCTAGAACAAATTAGAAGAGAAACTAACTTTCCATATATAGATATTTCTTATCATCACAGAATTTTATTTTTTAATGAGATTATGACACTATTAGTACATTTTCAGAGTCTTGTTTTATTGGAAAAGCTGTCAAAGGTAGAATATATCTTATCTTACATTCATTTCCAGAAGTTTCTTTTCCCCCTAACCTCCACACTCAGCTGTATCTACACGGACTCTCTTCTCCCACCAAAATTCAAAGGAGAGATTTGAATGTTCCTCTCTCTTGTATTCTGTGTTCTTTACCTCCTTGTATCTTATTATGTTAAGTATACCCCTTCATTTTTTTTCTACTGAACATTTTCTAATTATGTTTAAAACTGTTCAAATATTTCTCATTAAAAAAAATCTAATTCTTTGAAAACCTTTCCAAACGGGCAACCTCTCTCCTCTCTTCACAAAGTTGCAAACAACTGTCTCTTCCAGGGCTCAGCAACCTTTTCTGTAAAGAGCCACCACGTACGTATGTCAGGCTTTGTGAAACATCTGATGTTCGCTATTCCTCTCGGCCATAGCAGGGTGAGGGTAGCCATGGACAATAGGCAATCAAATACGTGCCACTGTGTTTGGATAAAGCTTTATTAGAGACCCTGATATTTAAATTTAATAAAATTTTCATTTCCTCAAGATGTTATGTTTCCTTTGATTTTTTTTCAACCCTTAAAATATAAAATATAAAAACCATTGTTACTTTCCAAGCTGCCTAATAACAGGTTCTGGGCCAGATTTAGCACGTGCACTATAGTTAGTATAAACCTGATACACACACACACACACACACACACACACACACACTATTTCTCTTTCTCAGCTCCTTCTGCAATCATAATCTACCAACAACTTCCTTCACGTGGGGGACTTGGTTCTAGCAACCCATTTTTTGTAAATTTTGTGATGAATGTTTTTCACTCCTAATTTTACTAGATCTTGGAACAAGATTTGGCATTATTCTCACACTCTCCTTGAAGTTCTATTGTCTTTCCATCGTTTTGGTAAAACCCTCTGATTTTCCTTGCTTCTCCGTCCCTCCACCGGGTCCTCTTTGCAACGTTTTCCCTAACTGCCTATCCCACTCAGGGTGGCCAATCTCCAGGCTTCAGTGAAGGTCCTCTCTCCTCTTCTCCACTGACTCTGCACGCCCCAGCCATCTCACATACTCCTTGGCTTCCATTATCTTCTATGCTGAGTCTTCAAATATTTGTGGATGTATATTACAACAAATGGCTGTTAAATGTACAAATTCTATACTACCACCTGTGAAAATTCTAAAATTTTGCCCCTAAATATGTGTTTTTAATAAGGCACCTATGTCATTCTACTGCAGTAGATCCCTTTCAGAGATGCTGATCTAGATATGGATGAGCTTTGTGTTTCGGGTTTTTTATTTTGTTTTGTTTTGTTGTTTCTTTCTTTCGTTTTTTGAGATAAGGTCTTGCTGTATTGCCCAAGCTAGAGTGCAGTGGCATCATAGCTCACTACAACCTCAAACTCCTGGGTGCAAGAAAACCTCCTGTCTCAGATTCCTGAGTAACTAGCACTACAAGTGTGCTCCACCACAGCCAGGTAATTTTTTAAATTTTGTAGAAATGATGGCTTTTTGTGTGGTTCTTGTCCCAAGGCCCTGGACTCAATGAATTTACCCCTACTCAGCCCCCCAAAGTGCTAGAATAACAGTTGTGAGCCACCATGCTGCCCCCAACTCTTTATCTCTAGTTAAACTTCTCTTCTGAGGTCCAGATTCACATACAGAACCATGTCTACAAATATAGACAGACATCTGCACTTTGATGTAGCCAAGCCAATTTTCCCTGAAAAGGTTATTTCAGTGAATGAGCACAACTTTTCAAGTACCCAACGTTTAAAACCAGTCCATCCTCACTCTTATTCCTACCATTCATAGTAAATCAATCACTAAACACATTTCATGACTTACGTGTTTAGAATGTATCCACTTTTCTCCATTTACATTGCCTCTCACTACTTGAATGCATCATTCGTTATCGTCGGAGATTCTTGACTCCCTTGCTCCAGTTCACTAACCTGTTATTAGCTGTGACTATGTATTGTCCTACCCTCATCTTCTCAATGGCTTCTGGTTTCCTCTGGGATGAAGACCAACTTCCCAATACGTGCTACAAAGCCTCCCATGATCTGTCTCCATATTCCTTTTCAGACTCATCCATCATTCTCTGTATTTGTCCCCAACTCCCTAGTAAGCCTTCCAAGGTCTCTGAACAAGTGATCTTTGGAAGACACTCTCCCTCACCTCCAGGACTTTACATAGGTATCTCCTTCCCATCTGCAGTCATGCCTACCTTCTAGAATTTATGTCTGCATATTTATTTTACCCTTTTTATGTGTTATCTCCTTAGGTCTAAACTTCAATATCAGTAGGAAGCTGAGCATTCACAGAGAGGTAAATACTCTCTCCCTATAAGAACAGGGACTGGCTTGGCGCCTGTGGCTCAAGTGGCTAAGGCACCAGCCATTACACCCAGGGTGGCGGGTTCGAATCTAGCCTGGGCCCGCCAAACAACAATGATGGCTGCAACCAAAAAATAGCCAGGCATTGTGGCAGGCACCTGTGGTCCCAGCTACTTAGAAGGCTGAGGCAGGAGACTTGCTTAAGCCCAGGAGTTGGAGGTTGCTGTGAGCTGTGATGCCACAGCACTCTACCCAGGAGGACAGCTAAATGAAAAGAACAGGGATCAATACTCCATTTTTCTCAGCATTAAACCGATGTCCGTCATATTGAAATAACTCTACAAACGTTTTTTATGATGTTAATATCTGCCCCTCTAGTAAGAATGTTTGGGATATTTCCACATTTCTGATTTCAAGTATGCTTCCCTCAAGTTATACAAGTTTTCTTATGTTATTTAAATTACTTCTTGATAAATGTCAAATATTAATTGACTAAAATAAGTTTTTGTAAAAACCTTCATTTTCTTGGGCGGGGCCTGTGGCTCAAGGAGTAGGGCACCAGCCCCATATACCAGAGGTGGTGGGTTCAAACCTGGCCCTGGCCAAAAAAAAGAAGAAAAAACACCTTTGTTTTCTGAATGTGTTATTATTAAAGTATGTCTGAACTGGGAAGACTGAATGAATCTCAATATTTTGTAAGCTCCACTTTATTGTGATTTCTTCTAGGCTGTGGAGAGAGAATATCTGAGAGAATATCTGAGCTCTACATTTCAGGCCCTGAACTTCAAATCTCAAGCACAAATTACAAGATATTTTCTAGTAATGACATGCAGCAAATTGGTATTTTAAATATGCTAGAGTAGTATTTTATTAACAAAAATAGTTTGATAACATGTTACATAACAAAGAATTGGGTTAAAGTCCATTGGAGTTTCATCAAATAGGTTTGATCTAAATTTTCATAATATCTCTAACTTTATTTTAACCTCATGGCAACTGATTGCATTATAGAAAGATGGGCAACATCATCCTTGAGATTACTACACTGCCCTACAAATATGACAGTGAAAAAAATCAAGTATAAAATGTAATAAAAACATCAGATTCTGCTAAATCTTTAATTTTTAAAAATGCTCTTAAGAATCAATCTAGTATTGTCCTTTGAGAGTCTTTTTTTAATATCATATTGCTTTCCCCCTGCTTTTATTTTTTATCTCTCCTTTAACTAATTTTTTTCTTTATTAAATCATTGAAATAACTTTTGAGCTTAACAGTCAAATAAGAAATATAACCAAGTATTTCATTATAACTTTAAAAACCCTAATAAAATAATTATATTTCTAAGGGTCTACAACAAAGTTCTTACGGGATCGGAAGGCATTTAGTAGGCAGCAAGGACCAGATAAAAGGAGAAGGTAACTTGGAAACTTGAAAACTCAGAGAATAAATACAAGAAAAATGCAGAAATGAAACTTGAATTAGAAAAGACTAACAAGAGAATGCACATAGTTTAAAGCATGCTGAAAATATAAAATAGACATAAAAACAATTAAAATATTTAATAGATTAAAGGCGTTAGAAAATAATAGGAACAAAACAGAAACAGATTGCCAAAGTGCACAAAATTAGAGCTGCCAGAGAAGAATATAAAATAATAAAACAGAACAAAAATTGAAAAATACATCTAAAAAGAAATTTTATTAAAAATAGTGAAGCTTGGGAACGGCACCTCTGGCCCAAAGGAGTAGGGCACCAACTCCTATAAGGAGTCAAACAAAAAGGTCAAGAAAAGAAAATCTTCAGGAGTCAGACTTATCCACAGCAACATTTATCTCTAAAATAGCAAGAGAAAAACCTATGTGATTTAAATTTGCAAGAACTCAGGGAATATTGTTTATACGAAACTGTCTTGAGGAAGAATACCACTGCAAGCTGGACTCTAGCCAAGCAAAAGACAACTAGGAAAACTGGCAATGTTGGGCATTTAGCTACAGATTTAAAATGAAAAGTCAGGCATTTGTGAGTAGAATGAATAGAAAAGAAATATTATATGCTGTGACAATTAAGAATGATTCTGCTAACAAAAACTTGGATGAACAGGGAAAAGAACGTGGGAAGGAGATTAAATTTACTGATAGCATCATGTCTTCCTTAAACATCCCACTCATCCCTGTGGCTTCTTATATCATCTACATGCCAATAACTCATACATTTTTATTTCTAGCTCTTTCACTTCAATAACTCTTTGCACTAAAATATCCAATTACCTATTTGGCATCTTACGTTGAGTCTTAAATAGATATTATAAATTGAATAACATAGAAACCGAATATAATATTCCCCAATGCCTCAATCTGCTTATCTACCTATGTTCCTCTTGTCAATTAATCACTCTTCTAGGCACCACATTCTTCAACCCAAAAATCCATAAGCTACATAGAGTAGAACCTCGGGGCTCGGCGCCTGTGGCTCAAGCGGCTAAGGCGCCAGCCACATACACCTAAGGTGGCGGG